>NC_082694.2:85593549-85900620 GCF_949987515.2 Delphinus delphis | reverse complement strand
GAGAGTTTAATAGTTTAAGGTGTCCTGTCAGCAAATGTGGCAGAAGTAAAAGGAAAGAGTGTCCATAGAAAGTGCAGTATGACAGCCTCCGTGGCACTCAGTAGGGCACATGGGAAAGAGGCAATAGGGAGGGGTGGTGGCCTAGAGCAGGGGGGACTTGGATACTTGCCCCTCTCAGGTGTCAACCACATGTGTGTAATTGGGTAAGCAGCATCTCTCTCTTTAGGAACTCGGTTTAAAAATTAGAAGAGTAGGAGCCCTATGGTTCTATAAGCATTAATCATTTCTTCTCCTCACAGAAATCATTTTTGAAATAATTTTTTTCTACAAAACAAATACCATTATTAAGTAAATTATTCTGTGCTATTTTTTTGTCTTTTCAAGTGTTAGTGTTGCTACAGTAAATTAATATAATTATGTCAAAACTGCTTAAATTCTCATGTCATTTTTGCATCAGTGCTAAGAGCTCAATAACCCAAATAGGAACTGTGTAAATTCCAGTTTTAAATACTCTTTTTTTTTTTTTTTTTTTTGCGGTATGCGGGCCTCTCACTGCTGTGGCCTCCCCCGTTGCGGAGCACAGGCTCCGGACGCGCAGGCTCAGCGGCCATGGCCCACGGGCCCAGCTGCTCTGCGGCATGTGGGATCCTCCCAGACCAGGGCACGAACCCGTGTCCCCAGAATTGGCAGGTGGACTCTCAACCACTGCGCCACCAGGGAAGCCCTAAATACTCCATTTTTATGACTAAGTATAACCCAGCATCCTCAGCAGCTGTTGCATCTCTATCCATTGTACAGTTTTCAAAGTGCTTTCATGAGCATTCACTAAAGTTTTTGTGTTTTTCTTTGTTTTGTTTTTTAATAATCCCTTTCTAATTTAAGTGAAGTCCATATTATTGCCATGGTTCAAGTCTTTTTAATAAAGTGCCTTACTGAAAGTATCATTCTTAGCTAAGTGACAAACCTAAAACTAGAAACCAGATGTCTCATTGAGAATTAGGAAGAAACAATGTTTCTAAATCACTACTTATTGAATCTCTACTAAGTACCAGGCTCTGTACTAAGGGTTTTCAGGCTTTATTCAATTTATTACTAAAAATAGCAAGGTAAGTGATATTATTGCAATATTATAGGTGAAGAAATTGAAGTTTAGAAAGGTTAACTAGCTGGTCCAATGGCAGAGCAAGAATTTGAAGCCAAATGGTTTTGACTATAAAACCCATTCTCCTTCCATTTTGTCAAGCTGTCTCTAATCCAACAGTACTTCCATTGATTAAATACCTTCTCTTGTGTCAGGTTTTATCTTCTTCTTTGCCAGGCACTTTAACATGCAAATAGGAATCTCATTTAACCCCAGGGAAATACTGTGCAAATTGCTTTTTTGTAATAATTTACAGATAGGAAAATTGCAGCTCCATGAGGAAGGGACAGTTTCCCAAAAATCACATGACTGTTATGTAGCAAAATTCAGATACTACAACTGAGTAATGAACCTATAAGGCTGCATCACACATTTTCTGGTTTTGTCTATTCATTAATGTGATCCGCTTATTCTATTGTCAGAGTCCTTAGCATGAGGATAATTTCATACAGCATAGTGGTGAATTCATCATAGATGTTCAGTAAGATGTTCAGTCTAATGATTGAAAATGCATGGGACCGAGAAATCCCTTTCCAAAAATATTCAAGGAAAGGATAGTGTGCAAGATATCTCCTGCCTTACAGACACTTGCTGTGCAACCCCAGGAGGCTGACCACATGGACACCATAAATCAGCCCTCTTGCAGCCCCTGGCTTTGCTTTGTTCAGCCCAGGCCCAACCTGCTCTTTCCTTTTGCAACTGCCATGAGCATGAATTTTGAGTTAGACACACCTCATTCTCTTGCCTAAGATCAATGTTTATGGGCCAACCATGTGCTAGGCAGCATGCTGGTTCCATTGCTGTGAAATCAGTAAATCATAGTCCCTGCTCTCCATAAGTGTGAGATCAAGCCCAGCACTGTCCAATGGAACTGGAAAGCAAGCCATACATACAATTTTAAATGTACATACTAGTACCTACAATAAAAATTAAAAAGCATGTCCAATAATCTTAACAGTGCATTTTATGAAACCCAACAGATCCCAAATATCCCTTCAATGTGATATCAATATGAAAGTTATCAGAGATATTTTGGCTCATTTTTTCATACAAAGTCTTTACCATGTGATGTGTATTTTACACTTACAGCACATCTCCATTTGAATCATCCACACTGAAGTGCTCCATGTGGTTTATGGCCACCATATGGGAGAGCCCAGGTGTAGTAGGAGAGGAAGAATGTATAAGCAAATAAGTATAATAATGTCACCTTGTGCTGAGATAATGTGTGTCTCTGTGCTGTGCACCAGCTCTTATTCAGCGGGCAAAGAAGAGTACAGTATCAGCATAAAGGGGAACTTCCTTTGACCGTATACAATTAATATTTGTAGTGAGGCAGGGGGTGGGGGACAAACTTACAATTAGAGGGAAAGCGTTAGCAATATAAGAAGACTGAGAAACATGCTCAAAATTCTCTAGAACTGTCTTCATTTGGAACAAGCAGCATGTGGTTGGCTGGCTTCAAACCCTGCTCTACTTTCCATGTTGTTAAGCTCTCTAGTAAAGCCATAAACACATTCTACAAATTGTTTAAAAAAGATAATTGATGGAGAAGACTACTCGCAGAGTCAGAGTTTAATTTTGCTGAAATTGGGCTGTGTTAGGAATGAACATGTTTAAGGATTTACATCTCAAGAGAAATCAGAATTGAATATGGCCCATTGACCATACGACACAGTGAAAATCCCAGTGGAGACGTAATTGTGTGTGTGTCTTTACTAAGATTGCTGGAGTTGCTTCTTAACATTATTTATCTATTTATTCGTTTATTTTTAGCACTTTGGTGTGAAGTTTCATGGGTGCTGAGTGACGGTACACCAGCAGCAACATAAACCCTGTTATTTTTACTGTATAGTTTCACATAACAAGAACATTTTCAGTAAAGCCAACTGTACTAGAGCAGAAACACCTGCATTTCAAGCATAATGGTAGAAAATGCACTCAGTTTTACGTGTAGGTCCAAAACATGTTTCAGACAGGAGGACGCAGTTCAGCTAAACTTGACCTGGGATCAAATTCTAGCTCTACTGATCTCTACCTAAGTGCTATGGACACATTTCCTCACCGTCTTGAGCCTCAGTTTTCTCATTTGTAAACATTTTCCTTGCAGGATAGTGCTTCCTTTACTGAATAACAGTGAGAACTAAATAAATGTCTGTGGGGCTCGTGACCCTATGTAAATACTTTAGAAATGTGAGTTCTCCTCTGAGCCTTACAGGAGAACAGGACACATAACACCTCTGTCACTCACCCGCCACATGGGCAGAAGCCATGCCTTATGAATCTTCTTGTAGAAACTTTAGATCAACAAGAAAGTTAGGTCTAGTCTATAGCTTTGTGGAGTCTGAATATACTCCCCTCTGACATGTAGCTTCACACACTCAATTGGGTTTGACTCTCTGTGAGTACGCCAGAAAACAAAAACAAAAACAACAAAAACCCCACAACATCTCTAGATGGATTGCACACTGGTGGCCTGCAGAAATATGTTTTAATAACCCTCATGTGTTGACTTAGAATGGAAGGACACAGTAACAGATACTGTTGTTCTTCTGCAAATAGCACATGCTGGGCACTCAGGGAGATCCTGTTTTGTTTTGTTTTTTTCATTTCGATGAGTCAAATTTCTTTATAATTAACTTCAATTTCTAATTCATCCCCAGTAAATCAGCAGCTCAAAACTCAAAACAGTGATGGAGAAAAACATACAAGGTGACCAACAACAGGTACATCAGTGCTCCCTGCCCTTGTTCAAGGTGAAGACACTCAAATGGCTCTAGCCTTTCCTCTAGAGAACAGGGCACTCTCTGAAGGGACCCCCGAAGCAGGAGAGCCTCGGAAACCACAGGGACATTCTGCCGGCCAGAGGCCAAGAAGGCTACCCCATAGAACACTCTTTGTTGTACCACTTTTATTCAGCTACAGGTCTATAGCCTATTGGGGGTGACCCTTAGACATCGCCAACACAAATACAACACGATTGGAAAAGCAAGGGTCCCCTTGGGACTTCCCTGGTAGTCCAGTGGGTAAGACTCCACACTTCCAACTTAGGGGGCCCGGGTTTGATCCCTGGTTGGGGAGCTAGATCCTACATGCATGCGGCAACTAAGAAGTCTGCATGCCATAACTAAAGATCATGTGTGCCTCAACTAAGACCTGGTGCAGCCAAAATAAATACATATTTTTTTTAAAAAAAAAAAGAGAGCAAGGGTCCCCTCACCATCTTTTTTCCATCAGGTTCTCTTCTGGAGGCCTATTTTGAACATCTTGCCTGTCTGAGTTCAGACTTAGTCATCGTCTTCCACTGTAATCATCCCTGATGTGGCTGGGAGGTGTTTATAAGATTCGCCTTCTCACTCTTGAAAGCTTTAGGAAGCTCCCAAGGGTAGCTTGTTTCTGGGCTGGGAGAGGTGCATGTTCTTGCCCACACGCCCTTGCTCTGAGCTCCACTGGCACCAGCAGTTGGCAGGTTAGCTGCTCGGGGACCCCAGGAGCGGGGGACACAGAGAGCTCTCTGGGTTCCAGCCCTTTGTTGCATGTATGGCAGACTCTGTCAGAACCTCCTGGTTCCTGGCTCATGGAGGACAAAAAACTACAAAACATCAACTTAACCTTCGCTGTCACTAGAAGGGTCTCCTTGACTAACTATGCAGAAGAGACAGGGCTCCTCTTCCCTGTGACAGATGCTGCACGGTGGCCCCTCTGCTGCCACCCCAGTGGCCTCTGCTGGAGGCTCCACACTCCCAGTGACACCCAGATGGGGTGTTGACAGGCCGCCTTTCCAGGCTTTCTCCTGACATAGCCTTGCTGCGATTCTTAAAGTGCTCTGAGAAGTTTGAGCTTGCCTTTTGTCTGCAGACACTCTAAGCCCCTCATTTAATTAGTTTATTTAAATTCTGAACTTCCCTAGGTTATCCAAAGAGGTAGAAATGACAGTGGAAAATTAATCCAACCAAAGAGGTAAACGTAGGGTAAGGTTGAGTTTCTCTATTGGAGTATTAATGTTCACAAAACCCGCATTCCAATTATCCATAAAATGATTTTAATTTTTTAAAGTTTATGTCAGGTTTGGTATTCAAAGCAGACAATGGTTCTGTGAAAGAAAAAAAAAATGTAACACAGCTATAGAAATTAGTATAGGCCCCTAGGCCCAGGGTCTTTCAAAGAAATTAGGCCAGACTAAAACAAACTCGAGCTAAGAAAGGTAAGAGATAAACACAGCTTTGAATATGCCTCCCTGCCAGCCAGCACAATAAAAATTCCTGCTAAGAGTCACTGCCAGCAGATGCCACCTTGTTTTGTCTTGGTTGTTTGGTTTATATTTTCTTGTTTCTCTGCTACAGTTACCTGTAGCATTTTTTTTTTTAAGTTTTCAGTAAACTTGTTAAAAAGAAAACCCTCTGGGAACTGGCAGCGGTAGGGGGAGACACATATTCTGAGAGTTGATCTTCCTCCCACTTTAATTCTCAGACCTCCTATGTCACTGGCATGGAAAGATTTCACATGTGAACTCAGAAACATGTGGATGTCATTTGATGCTTCTGAGCTGCCTGGCCTGCCCTGGTCACTCCCTGCACCCAGAAGTCTCTCCCTCCTCTGCACAGGCCTTAGAGACACCTAGAGGGATGGGATAGGGAGGGTGGGAGGGAGGGAGACACAAGAGGGAAGAGATATGGGAACATATGTATATGTATAACTGATTCACTTTGCTATAAAGCAGAAACTAACACACCATTGTAAAGCAATTATACTCCAATAAAGATGTAAAAAAAAAAAAAGAGAGACACGGATCAGACTCACAAATATTATGCACAACCTCGACGTTGCGAGAGTTTATATGTTTCACTTTACTAAGCCTGGAGAAGCTGGATACTAATGCCCTGTCAAGTGTAGCTCCCAGCATTTACAAATATCTTTCACATCTCATTGCATAGTCTAATTCTGAGAGGTAGGTAAGAGCAGAACATGCCACCAAATTGTATGGCTTAAATAATGCCCACATGATTTTCTCCCACATTTATGATGAGGACACAGGGCTGAGAGAGGCTCCTCATCTCTGCCCCAGCTGGTGTCAGCTGGGCAGCTGGAAGGCCTACCAACTCCCATGCCCTTGACTATGCTCCCCAGGCAGGGGTGCACCCTCCACAGCTTTGAAGAGCAGCGGGAGTGATAGGCAGCCATCCTGGCCAATGCCATCCACTGGGGTAGCGTTAATATCCCCATTTCATTGATAAGGAAATCCAGATGTAGTGCAGGGGAGGACTGCTCCAGCGCCTCAGGGTTAAGAAGGATTAGCCCTCAGACCTGTTTGCTTCAGAGACTTCCGCCCTTTTCTTTCATTCCCCTTGTTTGCTTTTGTTGGTGTTGAAGCTGGCAAGTAGCCCAGCCAAGATGTAAACTATGGCTACTCTGACACTGAACCCAAATCAGACTCAAGATCTAGACATTTTTCTTTATATTGCTATTACAGGAGGTAGAGGGATTGATCAAAAGCCTAATAGTTCTGTTTTTTACCATGTCCCCTCTGTCTTGTACCCCTTCCTGCAGAGGCTGTGTCCCCCCCAGGACAGCACACAGATCTAGTCCTGGGCTCACCACACGGCTCCACCCATTTTGTGGCTCTCTGGCTTTACAGTTTGGGGTAGGTGGGTTGCTTATCGCCTAAGCCTTAGTTCTTTCATAGATGGAAAGGGACAACCGTAAGGTCTGTCCCATAGGTCTGTGGGGCATGGGGAACCTCCCTGGGGGTGCCCAGGTGAGCCCTCAGGGAGGCTGTACTCCAGCACAGGGGCTTCTAGATTCAGCACATGCCTGCACCTTGACCTGTTGAAGCAGGAGGGACACCTGCCTTCAAGACACCATTCAAGCCAAGACCGTGAGGACATCAGCAGTGATCTTAAAGAATGAGAGAGGAAGTCTGTTGACAATCTGGGAGCGTGCAACCTAGCTAGATTCTTATGGGGCTTGTAAGAGAGAGGAGCTCCCCTACCAAAATGGAGACTGACTGCCCCAACTGCCACGTGGGTTGTGGGTACATAGTCAGGTTCGATTTAATTTAAAAGAAACATAGCAGTGCATCCTTTCCTTTAGAATTATGTTTTGCAATAAGAATCATGCAGCAGACACAGGGGGTTATGAATAATATGAACAGGTTTGAAGACTGAAAGGAAAGAGCCATGGGGTGGGGATGGGGGGAGGGAAAAAGACCAAAGGAGGCTGAAAGAGACAGAGAGAGTATATTATTTCACTAAGGCTGCCATAATGAAGTATGACAGACTGGGTGGCTTAACCAATAGAAGTTTATTTTCTGACAGTACTGGGGGCTGGAAGTCTGAGATCAAGTTGTTGGCAGGGTTGATTTCTCCTGAGGCCTCTATCCTTGGCATGTGGATGGCTGTCTCCCTGTGTCCTCACATCTTTTGTGCATGTCTGTGTCCTAACCTCCTCCTCTTATAAGGACACAGTCAGGTTGGATTGGAACAAACTCTGATGACCTCATTTTAACGTAATTACCTCTTTAAAGACCTTATTTCCAAATCAGGTCAAATTCTGAGGTACTGGGGGTCAGACCTACAACATAGGAATTTTGTGGGAACACTATGAAATCCGTAACAGGAAGAGTGAGAGAGGTTTACTGCCCCAAGAGGTGCTTGTCTGTGTGCCTTGGGGGTGAGGGTGAATGATTGATGGGGTCTCAGGAAAGGCAGGGAGATGGGGACTCCAAACACAGGGTTACAGATTAGTCATACACAGGGTTGAACTCTACAAGCTTTAAGATTTTTACCCTGGAATTCTAATTCTGTGACATTTATTAGTCTCTACTTGGGCCTCAACAGAGTCTCACACAGGTTTTCAAAATGAGGGCATCAGAGACAGAAAAGGCTGGAAAAAGTTCAGTCATCGTCCTGCCATACCTCTGACGGTCCCTTTCAAGATCTGGGTGGACACTTCAGGGTGAAGCTCGGAAGGGAGGACCCCGTGAGAATCCACTGAAACTTGCTCTGAAAACACTGTGTTTCCTGCTTCAGACTCTGTCTGGGTTCCTGTGGTGCCCCATCCCCATCCACTTCCTCATTCCATCCCATAAATTCTGCAGAGACAACTCTTGCTAGGACTTCAGCTCCCTCAAGCCCTGGCTCCATCATCCCTGGGGTGTTCTGCTCAGCCCAGGGAAGAGGAGAGATGCACACTGTCTATCGAGCACCGTGCTTTGGTGTTTCTTCTTCCTAAGTCCTTACAATATCCCTTCCAGGTAAGCATACTTAACATCTCAATTTAGAGATGGGAAACCAGCTCCCAGCATAACATAGAATAAGGACAGAGGTGAGGTTCCGATAGCCTGCATCTGACACCAAAGCACAGACCAAAGCTCCTCTGTGCTTGGCCAAGACCAGGGAAGGGCTGCGTAGGTGGGATTCCTGCAGTGATTTCCCTCCATGCACTGATTTCAAAGCTTGATTAAGGACTCACTCTCTAATTATACACAGTTTAAGTCTTTTCTCCTCAGTGAGATAATGAATTGAAGCAGGTACCCCCATGATTGTGTATTTTTCTTGAATTCTATCCTTGCCCTTGTTGCTGGCCACAGTATGGTACTCAATAGATGATTATTCATTAGGTGGTCACTCAGGATTCTAAATGGCTTTCTTTGGGATGTGAAAAGTATTTTTGCTAACCTTGAGGCATAAAATGTAAAAAGTCAAGTATGTGTGAAACAGAAACCAAAAGAACTGTTATTATCTCTGCTTTGCCACATGCACGGCTAAAGCACTGAGTGGTCAGGTGGCTACCACATTGACCCAACAGCCAACAGATGTCGCTTCCTTGTCTGCCTCATCACTATCAGCCATATAGCTAAGTTTATGAGGCTAATTATAACTCAGAGTACTTGAAGAAATTATTTACAAAGTGTTAATTCTCTTGGGAGAATTTACGGAGAGCACTGTCATTGATCCATGCCTTTGTCATAGTCAACATTATTTATCCAGAACTATTCCTTCCTCTTCTGTGCTTAACTGCTTAGTAAATGTATCTTTCATCTTTCTCTACCTCAGTTTTCTCATCTGTGAAGTGGGACTCATTATACTTCCGTCACAGAGTAATAGCACTTACTTCGCACAGTTGTTGTGAGAATCAGGAAAGAGACAAGCTGGTGGAGTAGAGGGCCTGAGCTCACTCACCCCTTCTCACGAGAGCACCAAAATCACAACTAACTGCTGAACAACATTTGACAGTTGTGAGAATTAAATGAACAACAGTTTGAAAATAATTCAGCACAGTACCCAGAATATTGTAGATGTGGACCAAATGTTTGCCCTAAGTACTCATTCTGTGTTTAACTTAAAGCCCCTTGATAAGCATTAGCTTAGTAACAATTCATTTTTGAAGGGAAGTTAAGAGTTATTACTTTTTACACCTCTTTACATTCATTTTGATTTTTTTTTTACCATTAGCATCTATACTGTTTTTTTATAGCCATTTAACAGGAAGAAATGACCTTTTATATCTCATTAAAAGATGAAAATGAACAGAAAGTTAACAATGTCAGGTTGAGATACACATGTTGTGTATCACATATGTTTCCTCACTAGCTAAAGGAGTGGATTTCAAAATAAAAGGCACATTCCCCCAGCTGTAATGCTGGAAGGAAATAATAGGGTTTCTATACATATTTACTTTCCTCTAACATGTTAAAAAATAAACTGAGTTGTACTGATAGTTCATGTACAGATCAACAAATATAGGTTAAAAAGGAAGAATGAGTAAATTTATATATTAGCAAAGGAGATATGTTCTTTTTTTTTTTTTTTCACTAATTGAAGTGCAGGATTGGAAATGTCTGGAAGCTATAGATTTAAGTGATGGGCACCAGTGTTGTGGCTGGGATTCAAAGTGGCACAGATGCAGCTGAGTATTTAGGCCAGGGCACTGTGGATCCTGAATACTGCCTTCCAGAGGGAGAGAGCTATGTCCCCCAAGGTAAGTGCAAGGTCTGATATATTGCATGAACTCAATAAACGTCAGCTGTTATTTTATTCTGATTAACGAAGCCCTATGCTGAGTGCTCTACAATATCACTTTTAATTAACCCTCATGATAGTCATCCAAAATGATGCCATATTCTCCTATTTCAGGCACAGACACCACGGTCCAGGGACAGTACGTGATTCGCCCAGTCAGGCAGCCTATTCTTTCTTGAATTGAATCTGCAACTTGTGTGTCAGCAACACAGGCCCAGTTCTTCCGGATTTTGTCCTCACCTAAATGGAGCCAGATGGGAAAGTGACTGCTGTCCAGTGAATTGAGGAGTTTGGTGAGAGGGACAAAGGCCTTCTCTCTCACTCAGTGGGCTACCTGGGAAAGTTCCAAATCTCTGACCTTCACAGGGCTGATTTTAGGATTCAACAAAACACCACGTATGATGGGATTTGGTAACTGACCACGATAGCAGTCCTGATGTGGAAGAAAGAAAACACAGGTTTCAGAGCCACGGACCTGGGTTGGGACCCAGCTCTCTGCCCTCTTTATTTGGAAATTTGAGTCTTTCTTGCTTTCGGTGGCACTAAGGAATGATAATATCTAGCCCTTAGGAACTTTAAGATAATCCAAGATAATGTAAGTTCTATATGCACAGATCTATGAAAAAAAAATGAAATAGCTGCTACTCTATTTTATGTTTTTTTTTGAAAGGAAGAAATGTTTGCACCCCAGCTAGAACTGAATCATGGAAAACAAGTCAGTTGTCTTACAAAAGCCAGAAACCATATCCCAGACAGAAAGGACCATAACTCCTATCCCTTGTCCCTTCTTTAATGCCTTCTATTCAAATCACAGACCCAAAGGGGACCTTGGGGACCCAAGCCTTTTCTCATTTCTTAGTTACAGGAAATGAGGTCAGAGGGTTTATATTTCTTGCCCAGAGTCACAAAGCAAGTTCACATCAGTGTCAGGACTCAACCCAGATCTCAGGACTCTTCCTCCAGAAGCCTCTCCTTTCTTCCTCCTCACTCCCTCTCATCTGCCTCCTCCTGACACTGGCTTTACTTACCTGGCATTTTCCCCCATCCACCCCTCCTGAGACTCCAAACATTCAATGAGTCCACGCAAAAAGTGGTCCATATAATGATGCTGTACGGCTTTGTGTCAGTCCTGTGCTCGTGGCTCCTGTGGGCACCTCTGGACCACTGTCTTCATCCTTTCCTCACATCCATCTCCTCTGTGTCTGCTGGGATAATTTGTCTGGAGCTCTTGGGGACTGAACTGTATCCCCAAACCATTCCATGCACGGTGTGGTGCCGGCTACTTGGGAGCCTTTCAATACTTGAGTGGTTCCAGATGTGCACAAATGACCCCAAGCACACACGGTTCACACATGCACACATACACATGTGCGCTCACAGATGCACACACACCTACACTCATACAGGTCAAAAACTGCACACACAATAGACAGTGAGCACACAGACAAACTGGCACACATGCACACACACACACAGAGCTTACACGGCACACACATACATGCAGGTGCACACACTCAGCTCACAGTGCACACACAGGCACATGTGCATACGCACACACAGTGCTTCCAAGCTGTGTCATCGATTTTGCAGCCTAGCCCTGAGTGAGTGATTGGATGAACCAGAAAGCATGTGGGCTCCGTCTCATCTGAAGACAACCTATGAGACACAATTTCCCTGTGATGGTGAAACCGTCTGGCATCTGCAGACTTCGAAACCACTTACAGATATTATAAAACCAGCTCTGATTGTGTCATGATGATTGCTGACATTTAGTGTCTGTCAGCCCGGGGGAAAAAAAGGATGAGAAAAGAAAAGGAAAAGCCTTTGCCCCCCGCTAGGATCTCTCCAGCTGGTGAAGCTGAGGCCCTGGCGTCAGGAAAGGCTCTCCATCTTGTCAGTCCTGATGCTTCAGTAAATCCTTCCCGAGGACAAGCACCCTTCTGGCCGCTGGGTGCCCATTTCCCCTCCTCGCCCCGGTTCCTGCACACCTCACAACTGACGCTTTTGACTGATGAACTGGAAAGGTACCTGGGAACAAAGGCTGTTACATAAAATCCAAGGCAGCATATTTATATTTCATTAGCATTTCTTTTCTCTCTGAGGCTGACTGGCAGCTCAGTCGAGATAGTGGCAAAGCTGATTTTAATTATTTTTTTTTCAACCTGCATCGCTTCCCTCACTGCCTTTTCCTGCTGTAAATCAGTCAGAATGTTTTCCTTCATTATTACCATAAGCGCTCAGCAGTCTCTAATTACTCTAAAGAATTTATCTTTTATTTCTAAAGCTGAGATTTTCAAGAGAGAAGGAGAAAGAGGGAGAGAGCCATAATTAACCATGCAGCTGTTGGTGGTCCGCCCAACTCTAGAACTGCACGGTCCCCGCCTGTTTGCTGGGCTGTTTGGGGGGACTGAATGCAGCCGTGATATGACAGTCTTCAAAGCAGGGAGAGCAATGTGTACCACTCCCAATACTTTAGAGAGGCTCCTCGGAATCCACTTTTACTTTCAAGATGATTAAAGAGCAGACTGGGAAGGCATGGCACACACGTGCTAAGTGTGAAGCCCTGCATCCTGGGATCCCAGGGAGGGAGTTGTCCCAGGCTGTAGGAGCACGGTCTAGGGCACACCCCCAGGCAGGCACTCTCCATCACCTGGGCTTGCAGCCTGCAGATGCAGCTAAGCACATTTCCTGCCAGGAAAAATCAGGGAACACCCATCATGGATTTCTCTGCTGGGCAGACAGCATGACTGGGTTGTTTCCCGGGAAAAAGTTCTTCCCTCTTCCTGAGAGTACAGAGTAGAGAAGAGGATAGAGACCATTTCAGATGAGTGACAAAAAATATAGAACCTCGCCACCCTGGAGGCATATACCCTTGTCATTAGATATATCTTCTTTCAGGGGATTGCATTAGCTGCCTGGTACTATGACTTACAAGGGAAGGGTAGCAGAACGCAAACTGAGGGTTTTCATGATAATCGGTCTTTTCTATATTTCCCCAGAATTGAATCTGCCTCTGGCTGTCTCTGAATTTTATTGGGTTGATGAGTCTCAAACTGATTATTCCTTGGAAATAAGGAACTAAACAGAAATGAAGATAGAACACAGAGCATCTATCTAATAGGAATATTACCTATAGCCAGGATCCAGAGAATGTTTATGCTTATGTTCTCTTTTGGGTGACATTCTCATCTGGGCAGCTGGGGTCTGTGTGTAAATGGAAGAGAGGAGGAAAACTGAAGTTAAGCCATGGGACCATTCCAGACCAGCTGTGCTATAAAGCCGTTCAACATCGATGGCGCTCTTACAGCCTAAATAGAAGCCTTGCTTCTGATGGGGGAGACCACCTGCACTAATGAGCCCATGATCATTCAGCCCCTTGAATGGCTCACATTGGGCATCCTTTCCGGAGAGCAGCCCTGAGGTTTTATTGAGGACTAAGCTGAGGATTTTTGAGGTGGAAAGCACCTACTGGGGACTAGCAAAAAGCCCGGCAACTCATTCAAATCTTGATGACTAAGAGTTCAAAATGCAGTGTAAAAAGGTGAAATGCCACCCCCATCACTCTGATTTCCTGACAAGCACGTAGAGTGGGAAATCTAACCGCCACGTGCACCCCGTGATGCTACAGGCAAGGGCACCACTGCAGAGTCCTATTAAGTGACAGGAGGTGTCAGCCATGCTCAGGAGCCCTTCTGAATCCTGACTGGGAAGCAGATCAGGGTTTGAGCTGCAGCGTGCTTGGGAAAACCAAAAGCATGGAGGCAGGAAGTGCAGAATGTCTTGCTATGACGCTAAGGAGGCACTTGGCCACGCAGAAAAAACCCTGACTGTCTTGCTCCTTTGCCCTCTTGTTCATCAAATGAGCAGGATGCTTGCTGTCCTACCTGCCTCACCACGCTCATGAAGAGAATCGATGTAAACACACTGGGACCAGAGTAAAGGCAGCAAAAATAAACCTCTTGTTTTTTGACAAATGGAAAGTTACATATATACTTACATCAATGCAGCATTTGGTTTGACTCTGCACCTGGGTAAAGACAAGCTTGCCCTTGATAAGACTCTTACCCTCTGAGACAACTGTCTTTTGCTATTTAAATAATATGTTGTCATTATCTATTCCCTAGTTCACTAATTTTTATTTAATGAAGAATCTGTGCCTTCACCAGAATGTGGGGTATCATTCCTCCAAAAATTAGTTTTGATTTGATATATGATAGAGGAATATAAATTTCTCACTCCACATTGAATTAAGAACTTCCAGGAACACGCAATTCCATGGTGGTTTAAAGAAATGGCATGACCAGTTTGGGGCTCTCTGACTCTCTCTCTGTGATTTAAAGCCGGAAGCATTGACCCAGGCATTAACAAGGCGCTGAGTCAGCACAGCCAGGGGGAAAGGCACAGCTCTGGTTTCCCCATCTGTAAAATGAGATTGATAAACTCTTGCCACCATTACTCCTGAAAAGGATGTGTGAGCACGACAGGGATGACATCTGCTGAGAGCTTTGCCTACTCGGAGAGCATGCACAGCAATAGCCACTGGGTCCAGCAACTACTAATTAATATTATTTACGTAGAATACTAAGAATGGTAATAAGATTAGTGCTCACCTGCACAACACTGCAGTGGTTTCTAGAGCAGCTATACATGTATTCTCTACATTTGCAGAGAAAGACATTGAGGCGGAGTGGGTCTAAGTCATTCCTAAGGTGATGAAGCTAATAAACACCAGCTCACATCTGGCATCTGGGAAAGTCCATTTCTCCCACTTGCCTTTGCACTTCATCCGGGACCATCTCCTTGCTCAGGCCTGACTCTCTCAACTCAAAATATTTACTTGCCTGCCTGGGAGCTGGAAACTTGGACCAAGAGCCAGGAGACCTAGAATCTACCCCAGGTCTTCCTTGGGAAACCTCTTAACATCTAAGAATGTGGGGCTGTTCACCTATGAAAAGTTGAGGCCTTCTGAAATTCAGTGAGGACTTTCCAGTCCAATAATTGAATGCATGCCACAGCATCAGATAAGGATGTAAAGACAAGGAGAATGAGATGCTTCTAATTGGATCTATTACATATTAAATTTTTACTATATATTATTGTTTATATAAATCATATAATGTGTGATATGTAGTACATTTTAAAATATTGGGTATTTGGAGCAAGATTTATTTCTGAGGAAACTTACTACAAAAACCAAATAACAGAATAAGAAAAAAAAAAAAAGACCAGATTTATAAAAGTTAGATTTAGACTCTTTCAAGATACTTTCTTTCTATTACAGGATATGACACTATACTATGGATAAGCAAGGTCCTCAGGATAAAAAAAAAAAAAAAGCTATAGGCATTTTTTTTAAGATAAACCAAATTTTAAAAGTTCTGACTTTTACCTTTAAAACCAGATGTTAAGGCACTCTAATCCCAAGTAAGAACAGACAGATTGGTGTAAAAGTGGGCATTAAAGACCTATCTGAAAACACCTTTCTTATTTTCCTAAAATTTGTCTTTTTAATTGTTTTATGTTTGTTTTCTAAAGACCTTTTGTCTCCAAAAGTTCCTGTAAAAAAAGCAAATCTATAATGTGAGAACACTATACTCTTTTCATTAGATTTTCCTATCGTCAATCTGTTATACTACCCTAACATTCACTGAGTGAGTTCTGAAGAAAGTAGTCAGAGGGCAAGTGATTATTGAAGAGGAAGTTAGAGAAGGAAACATCCAAGAGGGTAGAACATTCAAGAATACAAGTGTTCCTAATGGGTAGTGGGATAGCTGAGAACACTGCTGTGGGAGAGGGAACGAGCCAAAATTCCTCTCTTCCTTTACCTGGAGGTGAGCCTGAGTTCCAAGGTGGCAAAACACATTTTCAACACTGAAAATCATGAATGACAAGACTTACCTAAAACAGCTAATTTTCTGTTGGGAAAACAGATTTTATGGCTCTTAACCAATCCATTAAAAGGAAAATGGTAAATTCAAGTCCAATCAATTCAAGACAGTGTGTGCTGTGCACATGTTCCTGACTAGGGGAGATGACAAGAACCATGGTAGAGAAAAAATACCAAGACGTGGGTATTCCTCACCTCTGGTTTTCAAGCCAGTAGGAAGACTGAAATGTACGCCCCTATCCTCCTGACACAGTATAATCAGTTCTTTACTCTTCAAGTGCTTGTTTATACCCACAAGCTCCTGGAAAGCAAAGAGTATGTCTTAATTTCTGAAGCTCCTACCTGCTGACTCTGATATCCGTTATACTAAAATACAGTTAATCAATATTGGTTACATTAATGTTAGAGGCACTAAAGCAATGGAATTTAAAGTTGTGACAATTAAGTAGGTAAGACAGATATTACTGACCATTTTCTGGGATTAGTAGTCATTGAGGTGTGAGTTCCCTGTTAGCAAAACAACATGGGAGTCGAGTTTCCATGCTTATATAAAACCTCAACAAGAATTTTTATGAATCACTAAGCTTTTGTGTTACTTCTTCTCTCTCCCAGGAAATAAACTTAAATCTGTCTAATCTAGAAGAAACTACTACTCATATACTTCAATAGCCAAGCTACAAAGAATGCTCCCCTGCAGCTCAGGATAGCAAACTCCCCTCCAAATTTATCCTTTCATATCTTCAGTAGTGGTCACCCAGGCACACGAGAGGCTATTGTAGGTGGTAGGTATGTTAGTTCTGGTACAGCTGGGCTCTGGTATCTAACAGAGAGAAAAGACGTCAATAATTTGTGAGGCACAGTACCTGGAAGAGGAATCCAGTTGCCCATACTTAAGGTCTCAACAGGAATTAAATGCATGGGGCTTCCCTGGTGGCGCAGTGGTTGAGAGTCCGCCTGCCGATGCAGGGGACACGGGTTCATGCCCCGGTCTGGGAAGATCCTACCTGCCACGGAGCCTGCGCTCCGCAACGGGAGAGGCCACAACAGTGAGAGGCCCACGTACCGCAAAAAAAAAAAAAAAAAAAAAAAAAAAGGAATTAAATGCATGAAACAAATATAATAGCACAAATTTCAACTGGTATAAACCCTTTTCAACACTGTATCTCACACGGCTTGAATATTCTCCAGCTTTGAGAGAGAAATAGAAGCATACAGAGTGATTTGAGAAATGGGATGTAAAGCAAGCCAAGCGTTCACAGAGCTGTGAAGCAGTATGGCTGAAAATAATTCTACGGATCAGTGCTTCTCAAAATACGGATTAGAGAACTACATCAGGATCATGAGGTTTTGCACCTCCCCGCAATCAGATTTTCTGGCTCCCTCTAAAAGATTTAAAGGATCTGGGGTGGGTCCCAGAAATCTGCATTTTTAGAAAGCACTTATTTTTTTTCACTGATTGACTTCTCTCATATGGTGGTTGTATGAAAGTCGATGCCCAGTGGGGAAGTCCATTCACAGTGAGGGAAATGGGCCTTGGAAAACTCACTGCATGAAACTGATGAAGGACTAGGGCAGTTGTATTGTACTAAGAGGTTTCCCAAGGAGCCATCAGCGTTCACCTTGGCAGTGAATGGCTCTAATGGGAAAGACTGACAGGATAGTCCTGCTTTCTCAGCATGCAGGATGGGGGTGAGGGCACAGTGTAAACTAGAATACACTTTTCATCATACAGGCAAAATCTGTGCCATAGAGATGGGTGTGAGTGTGAAAGTTAGTACGTGTAAACTTGGGGAGGCAGCTGCTTCTGGAATGCAGGAGGTTAGCCCGATCTTTCTAGTAAGGTGTGGTTGCTAATTTGTAAACAAACAACTAACAAACAAATGGTGATGGTTTTTATCTTTACAATAAAGAAGTCTGTCAAGGGCCAGAGAGTGAATGTTTTAGGCTTTGAAACTATATAGTTGACATAACAGCCACTCAATTTAGTTTGAAAGCGTTGTATTAGACAATACGTAAACTAACAAGGGTGTCTTTGCCTCAATAAAAATTTATTTACACAAACAGACAGTGGTCCAACTGGACCTGTGGGCTCAAGTTTGACAACCCTGAATTTATAGCATTAATGCCTTAAGCTTTCGTGGCCTGTTGTAGTTAGCTGTTTAGCAAAAATCTGTAGTTTTATGGTCTTACATAGGTCCCCCATCTTTTCTTAGAAAGAATGGCAGGCGTGTTAATACATATTATGAATGAAACCTGCAGTGTCTTGGACCATGCGAACATCTTTTTGAGTGGACTTTGTTCAAAAATAATTAGCATAAGCTTTTTAGTTTAAATCAACTTTAAACATAAAAGTGTACCCTGTATATGTAATTTTACCAATTTTATTACCATTTTTGTAAACGTTTTATGCAGGAGAACAACAATGTCCACAGCACTCTTGCCTTGGCTTTTCTAGGTGAGGGGGTACCTCTTGTATATGTATCCATTCTACACCTAAATGGCATCTAGCAATCCCCTGCCTCTTCTGCTCTGGTTCATCCATAGGGGGCCATGTGTTGACCACTGCAAATTCTTCTTTATTCCTTTGTTGCAAGTGGACATGACCCAGTCTTGTGGGCATTAGATCAACTTGTGTTGGGAACTGCCACCCCTGGGGTTTTTTTTTTAATTATTTATTTTTGGCTGCATTGGGTCTTCATTGCTGCACGTGGGCTTTCTCTCGTTGCAGTGAGTGGGGTCTATTCTTTGTTGTGGCGCACAGGCTTCTCATTATGGTGGCTTCTCTTGTTGAAGAACATGGGCTCTAGGTGCTCAGGCTTCAGTAGTTGTGGCATGTGGGCTCAGTAGTTGTGGCTTGTAGGCTCTAGAGTGCAGGCTCTGCAGTTGTGGCACATGAGCTTAGTTGCACCACGACATATGGGATCCTCCCAGACCCGGGCTCGAACTTGTGTCCCCTGCATTGGCAGGTGGATTCCCAACCATGGCTCCACTAGGGAAGTCCCTTGGCACCCCTGTTTGATAACTACACTTCACTGAAAATAAGTTTTCCTTTCACTGAGTACCTTCATTGCTAGACTGATTTGGCTGAAGTAGAAGCGCAATAAGGTGGTGTGAAGAAAAGTGAGGAGATACCTCTCTTTGTTTTTGTGTCACAGTCTGTCCTAAAGGTGTTTGTAGAGCCTGGAATTGTGTCTAGATATTTTCAACAGTTTTAAAGGAGTGCATTTTACATTTTCATCCAAAGTGCTCCCTCTCTCCTTCTCTCTCTCCCTCTCTCTCTCTGAAACCCAAACCAGGACCAAGACAAAAACTACTCGGAGACTTTGGACAGCCTCTCCTGTTCTAAGTCTCTGCAACTGCGGCTCCAGCTTGCATGCTCTCCAGTTGTTTCTCTAAGGAAGGATCCTCATCTACAAGTCTACTCAGCTCCTCTGCAAACAGGTGAGTAATGCGATCTCCAAAGGAGGACAGATCCCAAGAGTCAGCTTAAAGATTCATCCTTCCAGAAGCACTTCCTTGTCTAAGTTGTGGCTCCTTGGTCTCAGCCTTTTTTTTCCTTTGGACCAGTTAATTGTTTTTTTTTTTATTTCCCCACTAAGTCTTGGTGTCCCCAAGGCTCAATTCTAGGTCCTCTATACTTTTCACTCCCTATTCTTTGAATGATTGTCTCCTTCCCTAGGATGGCAATGAGCATATATGGTCAGATAACTCCTAAATTAAAATTCCCAACATAAGTTTTTCTCTGTAATTCAAATGAAGATAACCTATAACTTCTTAACATTTTAAACTCAAGTATCTGAAGACACTTCAAGTTTGTCGTGGGTTCTCATTGTTTTCTTTGTCCTGCTTCTGTGTTCCCTGCTATGAATGGTACCACTGTGGGAACCAGAAACCAAAGAATCACCCATGTGCTGCTTTTCTTAATCTCCCTGCCATATCCAATCGTGTACAATGTCCTATATATTTTTCCTTCTAAATTTCTTTCAAATCAAAATGCATCTTTTCTGGATAAAAAAGAAAAGGAAACTTGAAGATATTATTATTTTATTAGAAACATACATATTTTTTACCAAACAGAGAAAGTATATAAAATAATGCAGAAATGATCTCAGCTCCCCCTACAACCACACTGATCCCAGAGTTAACCCCAAGAGTGCTGTTTTTTCATAAAAGTTTATTGTAATGCAAATGTATATTCCCATATACTTATTTATAAATGGTTTCTAGCAACCAATTCAGCTGTAACTACATGATTTACTATATTATTCTAAATATACTTTTAACTGAATGCAGTTCTGCCGGCAAATGTGAGAGAAAGAGCAGTAAGCCCCAACAAAAATGAGGTTCTGTGGTCAAGATGGTCCTTCTAGAATAACTTGAGTTGTGGCTTGAATGGATAAGCAATTTTTAACTGGTTTGTCTTCCAGTCCTGGGATTTAAGCACAAAGTGAAATTAATCTCTGTGCTGAATTGTGAGGTGCTAAGATGTTTAAGGTCTCATTTTTAGGGGAAGGTGGAGGAGAAGCCATACTTAGAATGTCCATGTATCACAACGGTAAAATGAACACGTGCTTTGTCTGTGTGTGATTGGCTCCGATCCAGCCTGGCTATGGTCAGGCTTTTATAGTACTTGTTGTAGCCTCAGCTAAAAGCCATCCACGGCTGCCTCTGCTTCCATCCATCCCTCAAATGATTTTCCAAATGGCTCTGCTTCTCTTTACCACCGTTCAGTGACTTCCCTTGCTTTCAGGATGAAACCCCAATTCCTTAGACAGTACAGCACTGTACTGTCAGCCCCACCTCCTCTCCAGGGCCGTTCTCATCTAGAGCTCCTGGGCTTCATTCAGACCCAAGACGTACGAGGCTCACACCTCTGTGAAATCCCTGATGTCTTCTCAGCCTAAATCGCCTTCCTCAACCTCATCTACCTGGGGTCTTGTTACTCATTCTTCAAGATTTAGTTTAAACCTTTCTGTAGGTATTTGAATCCTGTGAGAAGCAATTCCTTCTTAATCTTGACTTCAACCACTCCCAACTATGCTTTTGTGTACTTTCTCTAAACTTCTCAAATCTATGGCATTCTAAGCTCAATCTCTTTTAGCAACTATCATTATTCTGTGATGGTTTCTTAAGAAGTCTATCCTGGTGGTCAGGACATGCACCCATTTTGAGGTTGGTACTCACCTGTCTCCTGTGCCTGAACCCCAGCACCCAGCAAGGTGCCGGGCACAGGGCTCAGTAAACGATGAATGAAAGAACCAATGTATTAGACCAAAAGCTACCAAGAAGCAGGGCCAGCTTATGCAAGCTTGCCTTTTCTTATCATCACCTGGATGGGTGAGCACAGGGAAGTTTCCACCCAGGCAAGAATTAATTACCATCTGCATCCCCAGCACCAACATGCTGGCAGTCTCAGCATGAAAGCTGTCTAGGAAAATCTAAGTAATAGTGGAGTGTGGATAGATCTTATGAATATTCATGAACCAAGGGTCTCAGCAGCCAAGCTAAGCACAGAATTACAGCAATTATCTGAACGATTTAAACACACACAAAGCCAGGCCTAAGCAAAATTGTCGAGGAGGTTGGGAGTCGGCTGTCCCTCCTGCCTGGAGTGCACTGCTGCCTTTCAGTGTGCCCTGCGGGGGCTCATGCTCTCTGCCTGCCTGGGGCGGGGGGGGTCTCTTGTGCCAGCTCCCTCCAACCACCCTCCTCCCACTTCCTCCCCTAGTGACAGGTCTCACGTGACTTCAGCATTTCCCTCCAAACTCATATGGCTCTATTCCCCCAGAACTTAAGTATGTAACTAGCCAACCCAGCCAACAAATTTGACATTTCAACTCATGTTAAGATATAAACTGGTCTTGTTTTTTTTATTTCACTATCTGTTGTTGATATAGAGCCTTATTTAACAGCCTTTTGTTGTAAGGTTCCTTAACTCAATTTCAGGTATGGGAGGCTATAAACGCATCTAGTAAATAATTAAATAGATGTTGAAGGGTGGCAAAAGCTCGATGATGTACTTCAATATCACAGAACGTTAGAGCAGGGAACAACTTTATACGCCATTTAGTTTGATGTTCCCCGCATTGAGTTTCACATGAGGTTAATAGATCATTGAGCAATGAAGTATTCTGTGGAACACACACACACACCCAAACATATGACAGGTTAAAAGTTATCTATAGAAAGATTATCAGAATCTTTATGGTGAATCACTAATATAGTGTTAATCACTTTCTAACTTTGTATATACAAATTTTTGGTCACAATATAGCTATTTTATTTAAGATATTTTATTCTATAGAATTATAATTGGAAAATGCTATTCTAGTCCAACCCTTTATAATTCAGGTGAGGAAACACCAGAGAAGGGAAGTATTTGCCCAAGATGACACACTTGGGATCAGAGTTCAGATTTGAGCCCAGATTATCCATCAAGTAGAAGCCCCATTGTTCCATCCAGCTTCTTTTCCCTTTAATTTGTTTTATTTGAACAAGGGATTTGAAGGTCTTCATTTAAAGTACATATTTGTGACAGTGGCTGACACTTGTGCCCTGAAATCCATTCTCTCTTACTCACATGGTAGAGTAATTTTTATCTGGGCCTATAGCCACCTTGGTAAAGGCCACATTTCCCAGCCATCTTACTATCAGGCGTATCCTGTGACTAATCAGACTGGTTGTGACCAATCAGATGAGAATGAAAATAAACTGCCTGACATTGGAGTCACTTCCCTAAAGGGAAAAAGTATGTTTTCCCTTTTTCTGCTCCTTCTGAATGCTTCCTGAAATAAGGATCTATTGGTAGAGGCTAAACCAAAATACGGGACATGTGTAGAGAATACAAAGGAATAAAACACAAAAAGCCCGTGTCCCAACAGTTCATGTGTTTTGTATAATTCTGGCTGATTTTGAGCAAAATTGTATAAGAGTAAGAGAAATTCATGTTAAATCTAGCTCATGTCTATGCAGAGATGAAATACAATGAAGAAAATACTTGAAGGTTTTCCGTGCAAAATTTGCTGCTTCAGATGGTCCCAAGGAAATCACCATATAGTTATGAGACAATGGGTGGTTAGAATTCAGAGACCAGTAAGTAAAATCAGGCACTCTTCAGGCTTAAGAACTGCCTTTGTATCTATTGATGTGTTTTGATGATGATTACTGACATATGGAAAATACTAGAAGGAAAAAGTCCAGAAGATTCTGGTTATCGCTGTCCCCCTACAAAATTATCATATATTGAAGTCCTGAGCTTCGGTACCTCAGAGTGTGACCTTATTTGGGACTAAGGTCATTGGAGTGATAATTAATCTAAGGTCATGCCGAAGTTGGGTGAACCCTTAATCCAATACTATCCATGTCCTCATAGAAAGGGGAAATTTGGACATAGACATGCATTGGACTGGAGCAAAGTTGCCACAATCCAAGAATCTAGAATAGATCCTTCCCTGGAGTCCTGAGCGAGCATGGTTCTGCAGACAACCTGATCTCTGACTTCTGACATCCAGATATGTGAAATAATAAATTTCTGAGTTTTTAACCAAATTTGTGATATTGTGTTCTGGCAGCTCTAGAAAATGAATAGGCCAACTCAATTTTTTTTTTAACATCTTTATTGGAGTATAATTGCTTTACAGTATAGTGTTAGTTTCTGCTGTATAACAAAGTGAATTAGCTGTATTTGTACATATATCCCTATATCTCCTCCCTCATGTGTCTCCCTCCCACTTTCACTATCCCACCCCTCTAGGTGGTCACAAAGCACTAAGCTGATCTCCCTGTGTTATGCAGCTGCTTCCCACTAGCTATCTATTTTACATTTGGTAGTGTATATATGTCCATGCCACTCTCTCACTTTGTCCCAGCTTACCCTTTCCCCTCCCCATGTCCTCAAGTCCATTCTCTACATCTGCATCTTTATTCCTGCCCTGCTCCAAGGTTCTTCATAACCATTTTTTTTTTTTTTTAGATTCCATATATATGTGTTAGCATACGGTATTTGTTTTTCTCTTTCTGACTTAGTTCACTCTGCATGACAGACTCTAGGTCCATCCACCTCACTACAAATAACTCAATTTTGTTTCTTTTCATGGCTGGGTAATATTCCATTGTATATATGTGCCACATCTTCTTTATCCATTCATCTGTCAATGGACACTTAGGTTGCTTCCAATTCCTGGCTATTGTAAACAGAGCTGCAATGAACATTGTGGTACATGACTCTTTTTGAATTATCGTTTTCTCATGGTATATGCCTAATAGTGGGATTTCTGGGTCGTATGGTAGTTCTATTTCTAGTATTTTAAGGAACCTCCATACTGTTCTACATAGTTGCTATATCAATTCACATTCCCACCAATAGTGCAAGAGGATTCCCTTTTCTCCACACCATCTCCAGCATTTATTGTTTGTAGATTTTTTGATGATGGCCATTCTGACTGCTGTGAGGTGATACCTCATTGTAGTTTTGATTTGCATTTCTCTAATGATTAGTGATGTTGAGCATCCTTTCATGTGTTTGTTGGCAATCTGTATATCTTCTCTGGAGACATGTCCATTTAGGTCTTCTGCCTATTTTTGGATTAGGTTGTTTTTTTTTTTTTTTTGATATTGAGCTGCATGAGCTGCTTGTAAATTTGGGACATTAATCCTTTGTCAGTTGCTTCGTTTGAAAATATTTTCTACCATTCTGAGGGTTGTCTTTTGTTCTTGTTTATGGTTTCCTTTGCTGTGCAACAGCTTTTAAGTTTCATTAGGTTCCATTTGTTTATTTTTGTTTTTATTTCCAATTCTCTAGGAGGTGGGTCAAAAAGGATCTTGCTGTGATTTATGTCATAGAGTGTTCTGCCTATGTTTTCCTCTAAGAGTTTGATAGTGTCTGGCCTTACATTTAGGTCTTTAATTCATTTTGAGTTTATTTTTGTGTATGGTGTTAGGGAGTGTTCTAATATCATTCTTTTACATGTAGCTGTCCAATTTTCCCAGCACCACTTATTGAAGAGGCTGTCTTTTCCCCATTGTATATTCTTGCCTCCTTTATAAAAATTAAAGTCACCATATGTGCATGGGTTTATCTCTGGGCTTTCTATCCTGTTCCATTGATCTATATTTCTGTTTTTGTGTTAGTACCATACTGTCTTGATTACTGTAGCTTTGTAGTATAGTCTGAAGTCCAGAAGCCTGATTCCTCCCGCTCTGTTTTTCTTTCTCAATATTGCTTTGGCTATTTGGGGTCTTTTGTGTTTCCATACAAATTGTGAAATTTTTTGTTCTAGTTCTGTGAAAAATGCCATTGTTAGTTTGATAATGATTGCATTGAATCTGTAGATTGCTTTAGGTAGTATAGTCATTTTCACAATGTTAATTCTTCCAGTCCAAGAATATGGTATATCTCTCCATCTGTTTGTTTCATCTTTAATTTCTTTCATCAGTGTCTTATAGTTTTCTGCATACAGGTCTTTTGTCTCCTTAGGTAGGTTTATTCCTAGGTATTTTATTCTTTTTCTTGAAGTGGTAAATGGGAGTATTTCCTTAATTTCTCTTTCAGATTTTTCATTATTAGTGTATAGGAATGCAAGAGATTTCTGTGCATTAATTTTGTATCCTGCTACTTTACCAAATTCATTGATTAGCTCTAGTAGTTTTCTGGTAGCATGTTCAGGATTCTGTATGTATAGTATCATGTCATCTACAAACAATGACTGCTTTACTTCGTTTCCAACTTGGATTCCTTTTATTTCTTTTTCTTCTCTGATTGCTGTGACTAAAACTTCCAAAACTATGTTGAATAATAGTGGTGAGAGTGGACAAGCTTGTCTTGTTCCTGATCTTAGAGGAAATAATTTCGTTTTTTTCACCTTTGAGAATGATCTTGGCTGTGGGTTTGTCATATATGGTCTTTATTATGTTTAAGTAAGTTCCCTCTATGCCTATGTTCTGGAGGGTTTTTATCATAAATGGGTGTTGAGTTTTGTCGACAGCTTTTTCTGCATCTATTGATATGATTATGTGGGTTTTCTCCTTCCGTTTTTTTAATATGGTTTATCACATTGATTGATCTGTGTATATTGAAGAATGTTTGCATTCCTGGGATAAACCCCACTTGATCATGTCGTATGATCCTTTTAATGTACTATTGGATTCTGTTTGCTAGTATTTTGATGAGGATTTTTGCATCTATGTACATCAGTGATATTGGCCTGTAGTTTTCTTTCTTTGTGACATCTTTGTCTGGTTTGGTATCAGGGTGATGGTGGCCTCATAGAATGAGTTTGGGAGTGTTCCTCCCTCTGTTATATTTTGGAAGAGTTTGAGAATGATAGGTGTTAGCTCTTCTCTAAATGTTTGATAGAATTCACCTGTGAAGCCCTGTGGTCCTGGGCTTTTGTTTCTTGGTAGATTTTTAATCACATTCTCAATTTCAGTACTTCTGATTGGTCTGTTTATATTTTCTATTTCTTCCTGGTTCAGTCGCAGAAGGTTGTGAATTTCTAAAAATTTGCCCATTTCTTCCAGGCTGTCAATTTTATTGGCATGTAGTTGCTTGTAGGAATCTCTCATGATCCTTTGTATTTCTGCAGTGTCAGTTGTTACTTCTCCTTTTTCATTTCTAATTCTATTGATTTGAATCTTCTCCCTTTTTTTCTTGATGAGTCAGTCTAATGGTTTATCAATTTTGTTTATCTTCTCAAAGAACCAGCTTTTAGTTTTATTGATCTTTGCTATTGTTTCCTTCATTTCTTTTTACATTTATTTCTGATCTGATCTTTATGATTTCTTTGCTTCTGCTAACTTTGGGGAGTTTTTTGTTCTTCTTTCTCTAATTGCTTTAGGTGTAAGGTTAGGTTTTTTTTTTTTTTTTTTTTTTGAGTTGTTTGTTTCTTGAGGTAGGATTGTATTGCTATTAACTGCTTTTGCTGCATCCCATAGGTTTTGGGCCATCGTGTTTTCATTGTCATTTGTTTCTAGGTAATTTTTGATTCCTTCAGTGATCTCTTGTTTATTTAATAGTGTATTGTTTAGACTCTATGTGTTTGTATTCTTACAGTTTTTTTTTTCCTCTGTAATTGATATCTAGTCTCATAACATTGTGGTCGGAACAGTTACTTGGTATGATTTCAGTTTTCTTAAATTTGCCAATGCTTGATTTGTGACCCAAGATATGATCTATCCTGGAGAATGTTCCATGAACACTGGAGAAGAAAAAGTATTCTGTTGTTTTTGGATGGAATGTCCTATAAGTATAAATTAAGTTCTTCTAGTTCAATGTATCACTTAAAGCTTGTGTTTATTTATTTATTTTAATTTTGGATGATCTGTCCATTGGTGAAAGTGGAGTGTTAAAATCCCCTGCTATGATTGTGTTACTGTCAATTTCCCATTTTATGGCTGTTAGCATTTGCCTTATGTATTGAGGTACTCCTATGTTGCATAAATATTTACAATTGTTATATCTTCTTCTTGGATCGATCCTTTGGTCATATGTAGTGTCCTTTGTCTCTTGTAACAGTCTTTATTTTAAAGTCTGTTTTGTCTGATATGAGAGTTGCTACTCCAGCTTTCTTTTGATTTCCATTTGCAATGAATGTCTTTTCCATCTCCTCACTTTCAGTCTGTGTATGTACCTAGGTCTGAAGTGGGTCTCTTGTAGACAGCATATATACAGGTCTTGTTTTTGTATCCATTCAGCCAGTCTATTTCTTTTGGTTGGAGCATTAAATCCATTTACTTTTAAGGTAGTTATCAATATGTATGTTCCCATTAAGATTTTCTTGATTGTTTTGGGTTTCCTATTGTAGGTCTTTTCCTTCTCTTGTGTTTCCTGCCTAGAGAAGTTCCTTTAGCATTTGTTGTAAAGCTGGTTTGGTGGTGCTGAATTCTCTTAGCTCTTGCTTCTCTGTAAAGGTTTTAATTTCTCTGTCGAATCTGAATGAGATCCTTGCTGGGTAGAGTAATCTTTGTTGTAGGTTTTTCCATTTCATCACTTTAAACACGTCCTGCCACTCCCTTCTGGCTTGCAGAGTTTCTGCTGAAAGATCAGCTGTTAACTTTATGGGGATTCCCTTGTATGTTATTTGTTGTTTTTCCCTTGTTGCTTTTAACATTTGTTCTTTGTATTTAATTTTTGACAGTTTGATTAATATGTGTCTTGGCATGTTTCTCCTTGGATTTATCCTATATGAGACTCTCTGCACTTCCTGGACTTGATTGACTTTTTCCTTTCCCATATTAGGGAATTTTCAACTAAAATCTCTTCAAATATTTTCTCAGTCCCTTTCTTTTTCTCTTTTTCTTCTGGGACCCCTATAATTCGAATGTTGGTACATTTAATGTTGTCCCAGAGGTCTCTGAGACTGTCCTCAATTCTTTTCATTCTTTTTTCTTTATTCTGCTTTGTGGTAGTTATTTCCACTATTTTATCTTCCAGGTCACTTATTCGTAGTTCTGCCTCAGTCATTCTGTTATTGATTCCTTTCTAGAGAATTTTTAATTTAATTAGTGTGTTGTTGATCATTGGTTGTTTGCTCTTTAGTTCTTCTAGGTCCTTGTTAAATGTTTCTTGTATTTTCTCCATTCTATTTCCAAGATTTTGGATCATCTTTACTATCATTACTCTGAATTCTTTTCGAGGTAGACTGCCTAGTTCCTCTTCATTTGTTTGGTCTGGTGCATTTTTACCTTGCTCTTTCATTGGCTGTGTGTTTCTCTGTCTTCTCATTTTGCTTAAATTACTGTGTTTGGGGTCTCCTTTTTGCTGCAGGTTTGTATTTCCCATTGTTTTTAGTGTCTGCGTCCAGTGGCTAAGTTTGGTTCAGTGGGTTGTGTAGGCTTCCTGGTGGAGGGGTCTGGTGCCTGTGTTCTGGTGGATGAGGCTGGATCTTGTCTTTCTGGTGGGCAGGACCACATCCAGTGGTGTGTTTTTGGGTGTCCGTGACCTTATTATGATTTTAGGCAGTCTCTCTGCTAATGGGTGGGATTGTGTTCCTTTCTTGCTAGTTGTTTGGCATAGGGTGTCCAGTACTGTAGCTTTCTGGTTGTTGAGTGTAGCTGGGTCTTAGCATTGAGATGGAGATCTCTGGGAGAGCTTTTGCCATTTGATATTACATGGAGCCGGTTGGTCTCTGGTGGACCAATGTGCTGAACTCAGCTCTCCCACCTCAGAGGCACAGGTCTTACACACAGCTGGAGCACCAAGAGCCTGTCAGCCACACGACTGCTAGTGTTGGAGGGTTCCCCTGTAGTGGTGGGGGGTGGCTGTGGCTCACTGCAAGGACAAGGACACTGGCAGCAGAAATTCTGGGAAGTATTACTTGGCATGAACCTTCCTGCAGTCCACCATTAGACCCACCACAGGGCCTGTAGCCCCCTACTCAATTTTTGAGAAAATAATATTTCAAAAAAAAAAAAGGCTTACCCAACTTTCACAAATCTGAGAATATTTGATGTTGCACTTCTGAGCTGCTGGTGATGTTGATGTGCCAATCTGCAGGGAACACTGTGCAGCCCCTCAGATGAGCAGAATTTCCAATGAGGTGGTGATGAAAGAGGAGAAGCTCCCTGAGGGGTAAGCTGGGGCAACAGAGAATGATGGATACAGGAGTTCCTTCCAGGGAAGCATTGGCACCTGTCAGATGGGTTTACTAGTGCTTCCTTCACTACCAAGTCAGAGAATCACTTTCAAGATGTTCCAACTTAATCCGATTATTGTTAAAGAAAATGACTGCTGTGTGGATTTCTCATTTTTTTCTTTTCTAAACGGCATTTTATATTGTGGCTCTCCCTTTTATAACAGATAATGGAATACTGGGTATAAATGGTAGATAACTTATAGTTTAGTTCACAGCTGGGTGAACTGTTCAAAGCCACGTTCAAACTTGATGTAGGGGACAGTCCATCACCAAGATCCTGGAATTCAATCTAGATGATGTAATGGAGTAGCTGGTTGTTCTTTAGAGAGAGCATGAGTGTGTCCTACGTGGAAGAGGGTGAGCATAGTTATTGGGTGGATGAAGGTGTGGACTGTGGTAGACCCTCCCGATTGTCCCCTAGAATCCTCAATAACAGATGCCAGTGGGGCACAGGCAGAAGAAACATATGCAAGGTTAAGATCATGTCCTCAACATCCCCTTGTACCAGCCCCTTCACTGCAGTGTGGACATGCTGAGAGATGCTAGAGCTGTCAGTCATCTTGGACCATAAGGTAGAAATCACGTGTTGAGGCTGGCAGATCAACACAAAGTGAAAGGAAGTCCAGATAGAAGGATCCTATTCTAAAGCAATATTCCAGAGGAAGGAAGATGAGTTCAGGTGTCTCAGGGAGGTTAAATAAATTGTCCACACCAATCAGGTTAAGTAAATTGTCCACTAGTTCTTTCTCTTATTGATTCTCTTTCTGCTATACAAAGCAGCTACCTCAGAATAAAAGTAAAAAAGAACACCATAATAAAACTAAATTTAAATGTTTATACTAGCTTTTAAGAACGATGGTCTTCGAAAAAAATATAAGAAGTTATATAACCGACCAATGGTACATATCCAAGGAATTTATACACATCGATATGGAAAGTACTAGTTTTCTATTAGGTAAGTAAAAATAGAAATGCTTGAATAAGTAATTAACCAAAGGAGAAATACAAATAAACAATAAATACATGAACTATATAAAAATCTATAAACACAAAAATAAACATTAATTTCATTGCTATTTATATTGGCAAATAAATCCAAAATCATCTAAATGTCACAAAAGTCATGTAATGGTTAAGTCATTTGTGATTCATAGATGAATGCAACAGCATTTACCCATTAAAAATATGGTCATAGGGGCTTCCCTGGTGGCGCAGTGGTTGAGAGTCTGCCTGCCGATGCAGAGGACGCAGGTTCGTGCCCCGATCCGGGAGGGTCCCACATGCCGCGGAGCGGCTGGGCCCGTGAGCCATGGCCGCTGAGCCTGCGCATCCGGAGCCTGTGCTCCGCAACGGGAGAGGCCACAACAGTGAGAGGCCCGCGTACCACAAAAAAAATATATATATATATGGTCATAAAGACAAAGTAATAATACAGAGATTTGATTATGTTATAGTTTTAAGCGAAGGCACTGAAAAATAATGTGTTATGTATGATGTTAAGTCTTTGAAAACGTTGTGGAATAAAAGACCCAAAGGGAAATTCTCCGAGTATTTTATATCTCCTGACCGTGTTCTTAGAAGGGGTTTTTATTTGCTCATGTCTGTGTTTTTTCTCATTTGCTGTAATAGCACATGATCAATTCACAGTCAGAAAAACAATGTTTAAACTCACCAATGCTTCCAAATTCAGAGCAAAGAGAATGTCACCCTGACATGAAGAGCTTTCACAGTGTGTCCCCCACATGTTTCTCCCAGACCTGTAGCAATCTCTTCCAGAACTTTCCCTCCCCTGGCAATTACAGGATATTTGATCCTCCCTCAGTCTGAACTGTCCATATGCTCTTTCTTACATCACCCATCTTCCTTCCTCCTCTGCTGAGCAAACTCCTTACAGACTAAAGGTTGCCTGGAAGGAAGAGATAACGTGAACTATGAGAGGTTTGTGCTCTGGTTTACCCAGCAGCACTCATGGCCTGGACCAGGGACCATGTCTGCAGATGCAGGCTCCTCAACATAGCAAGTAAGGAAACAGAAATGACAGATTAATTTGTCTCTTAAATCTAATAATAATGATGGTGAGGATGATGTTAGAGCTTGTGTTTTTCATAGTATTTAAATCTTAATTTTCAATAGATTTTATTTCAATTGTATTTTACCAATAGTATCTGTCCACACAGATTGGAAATTAAAAAAAAAAAAAAAAAGTAACAAAAGACTAAAGCAAACCCAGATCTTGTTCCTCACCACAGATACTTTGAGAAGCAGAGTGTTGCGGACCAAATCTCTGCAGCACATGAGGGGTAAAGCCTTCTGATTAGATGGCCCTGAGCCCAGAGGAAGCTGCAAGGAAAACATGGGCAGGAAGGACTGGAGGAGACTGGATGAAGATGGCTTTCTCAGGATTGCCTGCTGGGGAAGGGAGCTGGGAATGGCGATTCCTGTTGAGAAAAGTCCATCCAGAATAAAAATCCACCAGCAACCGAGGGGATCTTTGTTTCCCTGGCTCTTCCAACCCTGTCTTTCTAAAAGCTCTCTTTTGCCCTGTTGTAGGAGTGAAGTGAGTGCCCAGATGTGCAGGGAGATCGGGTTACCCTCCCAGCCCCCAGCACACACCCTCTCCCCTGGAAAAGTGATACTGGATGCAGTTTGGAGGAAAATGCATGAACGATTTCACGTTGATGTCCCCAGGGCACTGGCAGACTAGGTGCTTCCTATTTGTTTTTTAAAAAGAATCTTATGTTTTTATAAAAACAGAACAAAAAAATCCCCTCAGTGCAACGTCCTTGTTTTCCTTGTGCTGCATCCTGGCTCGGCTAAAACAGAGGTAGGATCATGTTGTCAAATTAAACTGGGAAAGTTTGTAAAATTTGATCTTGATGAATAATAGCAGAGAGTTATTCATTTCAATAGAAGTCACCCCAGCCCCTGAGATTGGAGTGATCCCCCTACTTTGTCATGGGATTAGATGTGGGATCATGGTTTTGTTTCTCTGAGAGTCCTGAAGTATCATGGTTCTCATTTTTATTACCTGCTCTTATCAGCTAAGAAGTATTATAATGCTTTCTACATTTTTCCATCATGCTGTCACTTTATTTCAGTGAATTTTGAATATCCCTGAAACTGTCTGGCAAAGGGAATATACTTCAGATTACACACACAAGTTGGGCCCCAGTGTCTCTGACCCCCAGAAATACAAAGAAAAGTGTGCTAACAAAGAGTGCCTTATAGCTGGTCTGTCCCTCTCGCCAGAGGATGAAATTAATGAGCCCAAGGTCAGGAGATCAATCACCATATGAGCCACTTAAGCAGAGGCTGGAGCAGAGCTCTGTCCGCCAGCCAAAGCTGCACCCTGTCATAGCCATCCTGTAAATGTCAGCCACCAGCCACAAATGGAACTAGAAGAGGAAAAAGCAGGGGTGGTTCTAAACAGTTTCTAACCAACAACTGCAAAATAATCATAAAATAAAACCGGCGTCATCATATTTGCTGTGATAAGATGTCTCCGTTTTTAAAATGTTTGTGTACACATTTCTTCATTCTCCTTTAAATATCATTTATCACATCAGCCCTTTAAGGAGGTAAGTTAGGTGGTGTTGTTTCATTTTAGAGATGAAAAAACAGACAAAAATGTTATTCAAGTGTTAGATCCAGGACCTCAGTAAATATTATCCAAAAATGAATATTTTAGCAACAAAGAAAAGGTACATAAAAGGTGAAACTTCCTTTTTGGTACAGTTTTATTGCAAGGACGGTTGTATATTATCACAGAAGGTAAGAGCAAAATAAGTTTGGGGAAGGTCCTTCGGGCTGCCTGGAGACTGTCCTAGTCGTTTGGGTGGGCAGGCTGTGGATGTGGGCTTGGAGGGAATGTGAACTTGCTGCTCTAGCACAGATAGATAAGGGCACATGGCAACTCTGCCCTGGGTATCACCTCAGGGCCTGATATTTTATGAGTGGGTCTGGAGAAGTTGCTCACACTAGCCACTTGTCCCTGAGAAGTAGCTAGAGTCCTATTTCCAATGTCCTAATAGGAACAACAGGCCTGACGTGGACAAAGAGTCAATATTAGGAGAACGTGATCCCAGGCTGGGATTCTCTGGAGGCCAACTCAGAGTTTGGAGGACAAGGTATTCATCAGGGATTAGTGTCTTGCAAAGAAGAGGCAGGGGCATACACCCTAGCCAAGGAAGAGCATTATCCCGGGAAGGCACGTGGCATCAGCAACCCTGCAGGGCATTCTGGACAATGTGGCCCCCGTTATGCTGACAGGCCTGGGCCTTTACGGGTGACCACCAGCTGGGTTGCCCTGGGAAGGACCAGGTGAGGAAGCCATCCTCAGCTCTGTGCTGAGGCTCTGTGCTGACCACAGTCACCACAATGGCAGCAGGATGGGGTATAAGTCAGCGTGTCTAAAAGTCTAACAGGACCCATCCCTGGACCCGGTGGGCTGGCACCCAGAGCAGACAACTCATTCAAGCTCTTGTAGGGTTAGCACAGGAATTTGAAAGTAAATCCGCTGAGCAAGATAAAATCTAGACACAGAAATCCAAAGAAGAAGAAAAAAAAAAAAGCTAGATTTAATGGCCCCAGACAAAAGGCCAGAAAGCAAAGCCTGAAGCTAAGCTGTGGACCAAGGCAGCAGGACAGAGCCTCCACATAAACACTCAGGGCTTATCCTCCATATAAAGACACCAGGACGTTTGTGAAAATAAGCCTAATTTCTAAGCCTGATGGCCATAGGGGCTAAAACTCCTAATCTACTGCCCTGAGACTGGCTAAATAATAGAGGTGGTCAAACTTCATCAAGGAAGACCCAGGTGATGGAACCCAGGAAACAACAGCCAGAAGTGGTGTCTGCTGTTTTCTTAAGACCATGGTGGAAGAGCCTTTATCAAAGTCTTCTTCATAAGCCCAAAGTCTCCTGACCTCCCCATACACATTAATGATATTTCCTTTCTTCCAAGGAATTAACAAGTGATGATTATTCTACTAAACTAAAGTGAATGGCACTAGGATCCTGTGTACATTTACCGGAAGGTTCTTTTCACAGATGCACCAAGTAGAGTATCTACCACTGGCCAAGGTTCTGTGAGAAACGTCTGCCGTACATGTGACAGCTTACGGTTTACTCTCAATTGTCATGAAACAGAGAAGAATCATGGTAGGTGACAAAATGAGGCCATCAAACTGGATTCACCCCCGTCTAATTGGACCTCATCACAGCCCATCATTTTGGTCCTCAAAGAAATCAAAAATGGGTTGGAAACGTCCCCGTCCTCTTCATGAAAATCATTCAGTGCTGAGAAAAGTCCTGCGCTCACTATTCCTCCCCCAACGAAGAAGTGGAGCGTGCAGACTGTCTAGATTTTGAGAGAATTCGTCTTACTCCCAGGAGGGCCGAAGTCACACAATCTGGAAGCTGAAATCCATGTGAGGAAAACCAAACACGGCTCTATGTGGTTTCAAGCAAAGGATCTGTGGTCAGTGAAATGCCCCTTGACAGGTCTCTAGTCTCCTCGAATCCTAGAATTTCAACTCTTTGCCAAGTAAAAACAATAAACTTTAGCCTCAGTCTCTACTAAATGGTCATCCTTGTATTTGTAATCATCTAGGAAACTTAGAGTACATACAAGGAGAAAGCACGCTCCCGCAGAGCGCCAGCGGGTCAGATACCCTTCACAATGCATCAATTCATTTGAGGTGACCTTGAAAAAGGATTTAACTCCAGTTGCTCTAATTCTCTATCGATCAAAGAAGCTTTTCATTCTTGCTTGCGTTTTTAAGCAGTATTTTTCTACTGAGGGTGCATATGCTCAAAGCTTGACATAAACATGCTGCTCATTTGCATTATTCATATTTAGCTAACACAGGCAGAATGCCTTCTAAGGGCGAGGTACCAAGATAGTCGCTTTTACACTCACTAACACCAGGACCCACCTTTTGATACCCCAAAGCCTTCGGGGCTCTGCACCAAAGAAAAGATGATGAAGACTAGTGTGCCTCAAAATCTGAGTGGATTGGGACACATGCTGATTCACACAAGTGATCACACAGGTACATTCAGGTCCAAGTTTTTACAAGTCCCCAAATGCCTTCTCCCCTTGCAGTATTTCACAGCTTCTCCCTTGGGTAGTCCTATCCCTTTGCCATAACAACTCCCATCACATGCAGTTGCCATGGCAAGCAGAGGAGGCATTATTAAGAAAGATAAGAGCTGAGACCTTAACTTCTAATTCAACCTTGGTAGTTTATTTTTTCTCTTGAGTTCTTCGTATTTTATGACCGACTTCATTTGCCTATGAACTCCAAATGGTTTCCAGATGGATCTGGACTTTTTCAGATGTGTAGGCAGCAAAAGTCCTCCTCATCTTCCCTCTTATTCAGCAGCAATAGATAAAAGTACCAACACCATAGAACCCATGGGCCAATTATGACAGTGTGATGCAAAATTGGTCTAAGACAAAAAAGCAACATATTTAGCACTTCTGACCTTATAAAAGGTTGTAAACGTGTTTAATAATGGAGAAACAAGTAAGAAAATCACAAATGTTAGTCAATGAAGACTTGACTCCTGGTTTAAGTAGGGAATTCCAAATAGCTCTCTCAATTCCAATCAAAAGCACTTTGTGCATTTGAATATGTCAACTTCTTTAATAGGATAAAATAGCAACCGTGTAACAAGGCTGGTACTGTCACATCCACGTTACAGGTAAGAGAGCTGCAATTCAGTCATCAAATTACTTGCTCAGGACTGTTCCAGGTGACAAACAATAGACACAGATTTCTAGACTTTGATTCTGCCACACTTCAAGGCATTTCCCACTGCTTCATCAATACTCTTCTTCATAGACGAATGCTTTGCATTTGCTGTAAGGTGGTCTTTTGCCAGTTTAAATAGCATGAGCAAAACTTACTGTTGTGAAGCCACCCCTGGGGGTGACCCTGCCATGCAGAGCTGTGATATCACACCCCTAATCCAAGCTTCTCTAAGTGCCGCCAGAAAGGACCCTGAGCCTTGCACATTTTACTCCAAGTGAAAAGTGGTTCTCACACTTGCTGCACATTGGAAACACCTGCTAGGGTCTAAAAAAGAGTGACTTATTGATCTCAACCTATTAAATTCACTTTTAATTGGTACAGAGTGTGGGCTGGGCACCAGGCTTTTAAAAGCTCCCCAGATATTTCTTGTATGAAGCAAAGTTACAGAACCACAGCTCTGAAAGTTTCAAGGCAGGTTAGGTTCTATAATGGTTTTCTCTAAACCCTGTAGTGCATGAGAAACACCTGGATATCCTGGTAAAATGCACATTCCCAGGTCCATTCTGTGATACTGAGTCAGTGAGTCTGGGATGGAAATCCAATGGTTCTGATGTAGCTAGTTGATAGCTGGTGATCTTTGGCTCCTTAAAATGTGGACAGATTAGACACATGGCTTATCTCAGGCTCTTGGAATCAACTGACCCCTCTTAACTATCACGACTTCCACATAGGTTTCCACTGAGTTCTGAAACTCAGTAACTTCCACTGAGTTCTGAAACTCAGTAACAATTCCACATACTCTCCTCATCACAGTTTGGCTGACCTCTTAGAGAGAAGAACACACTGGTCCTCACCAGCCTATTTGAAGAGGACCGTCCTATGTTGGCAGCTGTCAGGCAGTGATGCCTGGTTCATCCAACCCTGGAGATCTGCACTAAATCCACATCACTGCTTAGAAATTGCTTTCTCTCTGAAATACCTGTTAATTTCATTTTTTTCCCCTCAATCACTTCTTTAGTCTCATTATTTTGACGGGAGGACTTGAGATATCAGGTTGATGCAAAAATTTTGGCAAAGCTCCTTATCTGCTTACAGAATCTTCCAAAACAAGAATCAGTGACTGGCTTGCTAATAAAATGTCATTGGAAATGTCTGTCATCAGCTTCCGCTCTATTTGTATCACTTGCCTTTAATTTTTGGAACCACCTGTGCCCTCCCCTTTCCTCGCATGCCCCTCCCTTAGGAGGCTGAGGCTAAATTAGCTTACTTCCCTCATCAAATCAAAACCTGTTCTACAGAAAGGGCCTAAAAATCATTAGCTCCTTGATATGAGATCTTGAGAATAACTTAAAATGCTACCTCTCTGGGCTTCCCTGGTAGCGCAGTGGTTGAGGGTCCGCCTGCCGATGCAGGGGACACGGGTTCGTGCCCCGGACTGGGAGGATCCCGCATGCCGCGGAGCGGCTGGGCCCGTGATCCATGGCCGCTGAAACTGTGCGTCCGGAGCCTGTGCTCTGCAACGGGAGAGGCCACAGCAGTGAGAGGCCCGCGTACCGCAAAAAAAAAAGAAAAAAAAAATGCTACCTCTCTTAGTGAGGTTCGTATTTATGCCTGACTACAAAAAGGTGTTAAGAAAGTAGAACCCAAATTGAACGTTTACTGGACACTACCATGTGCTCTGTGAGGAGCAGGGAGAAGAAGAGTGTGACAAAGCCCTGATTTTAAAAAGCTTGCAACTCTGCGGGAGATACAAATTAAGCCAAGGCATGTCCTGTGGTGAACTTGAACAGCAAAAGCTTTAAGAGCCATTGGTTTTGTCAGCCACGCCCCTTGTTTGCTTTCCCCTCTGGGAACTGTTGGGTCCACACTGCCTCTGATCCTTTCCCCCAGATGAACAAGTGTCTTTCTTTCCATCTAGCACTCAGCAGTGGATAAATCAAGCTATGGTTGCCTAAATGCTGCTGAGGGTCTTGGGCCTGTTCTCATTTCGACTTTGCCCCACTTACCCAGATTTTTGGATTCTATTCTCCCACCCAAACTCACCCCTTGATCCTGTGGACTTGATGTCAGCATCTGGTACCGCCTGCTCTTTGCCCCTTGACTCCCATTAATCCCTCATGGACTCTACTGGGAATCCTCCTGTCCCTCCTCCCCTTCCGTCCTCCCCAGCGCTTCCTTCAAGATCTGGTCCCACAGCTTCCTGCAATGGTCAGATCTGACCAGTTCCTATCTGGGGGATTGCTTGAAGGGGCTAGATTGACACTCATTACAGAGACTAATTATAGGTATTCCTCCTTCTAAACTCAACTTATAAGAGAGGATTATGCTGAATGTCCTGGAGGAGGCCATTCAGATCAGGAGGACCTGGGTTCTAAGGCAGATCTAGTGGCCAACAAAGCAACTTATTTCAGATTCAAGTGACATCTGCCAAAAATACACCACAGATTTTCCTTGAAACTCTAGGTGCCTTGTCACCTTAATGCTTTCTTTTCAGGACATTGAGGCTGTATTAGTATATCCTATAGCTTAGGAACATAATGACAATTGTAAAGTATCGATAAATTATAGCTAAAATCAAAATATTTTCTGAGCTATGAAAGTTGCTATGAGCTGAATTGTGCCCCCCCCCAAAAAATCATATGTTATAGTCCTCATCTCAATATGATGGTGTTTGGAGAAGGAGACTTTGGGAAATATTAAGTTCAAATGAGATCATGAGATTGGGGCCTTCATGATGGGATTGGTGTTCTTGTAAAAAGAGACACCAGAGAGCTTGCTCTCTTTATCACCTCCCTCATCTCCATCTGTGTGTGTGTGTGTGTGTGTGTGTGTGTGTGTGTGTGTGTGTGCATGCGCACACAAACACAGAGGAAAGGCCATGTGAGGACAAAGCGAGAAGGTGGCTGTCTGTAAGCCAGAAAGAGAGCCCTCATCGGGAACTGAATTGGCTAGCACTTTGATTTTGGACTTCCCAGCTTCCAGAACTGTGAGAAATCAATTTCTACTGTGTCAGCCACCCAGCCAATGGTATTTTGTTACTGTAACCTGAGCTAACTAGCCTAAAAGGTGAGACGAGCCCTGTCTTTTATAACAGGTCTGACCCAATTTTCAGTATTCCCACTTACTGGAATTATGTAAAAATAGAACCTTTGGTTGTTCTTTTGCTTTAGAATATTTCTTATTTGGGCACCAATGGACCTCTGCTCAGTCATAGCTTACTGCATTCATTCATCACCTGTCCTTAAAGAAAAAAAATTAAGTTAACTGAATGGTGAGATGGATTAAATTACTCTCTAGGGCTGTGGAGGGTGTTTCATGCTCCCTAGATGGTATATAAATGCCTGAACATTTGTATACAAATTGAGGAAACATGCAAATCAGTAATCTGAGACTAAAAAGATACAGAAATGATCTTGCAAATTGCATTTAAGAAAAAAAAAATGGCAGTATCCAGTTGATAGACACAAAAGAACTTTGATGAAAGCAGCTGTTAAATTGTTAATTTAACATAAAGATGGAGCTGATGATTCAAAAATGATCAACTAGGTTGAAGATATTCTGTACTCTGAATAGCATAGACTGTGCAGCATTCAGCCTTATCCACTGCTATAATTGGGGGTTGCATTCTATCTGCATTAGGAGAACTGTTAATAAATCACAGAAGCAAGAAATGAGGAATTGAAAATCTCCAGGTGTTTGATAATGCCCCAAATATCCTCCCCACATGTTCCACAGAAGTCATGTGAGTTCATAAGATGACGTGGTGATCACTCACTCTGGATACTGCCTCACTTCTACAGGATAAATTAAAATACAGGTTAGGATTATTGCAATGATTCCTCTTGCCTAACCCTCAGGACTTTCTTAAATCCTTTGCATACATTAGGTATATTGGCCACTTGGTCATTCCTTCTCTGACACTTCTTTTTCATTATGAAACACACACACACACACACACACACACACTTGCACAGAGAAGATCTGAGCTGTGACTAGAATGGTGAAGGAACTAGTTATGAGAGATGTGCTTGTGTGATCTCCATGCTTCATGGAGAAGCTATTATTCAAAGGACTGTGCTTAGTGTGATGACTGAGAAAGGATGAGCTGAAGGCTGTGATTAGAATGTAAACTCAAGCCTTGGCACTTACTAGTAACTGAGTAATTGAGCATCAGAAGTGAAACAGCTCGTCAGAACCAATCTTACAAAGCACGTATAGTTTTCTGTGAGATAATATGCGAAACAGGGGACCTGAGGACATTTAAGATTCAGGTCTTGAGCTCTTGGGGTCTTTGCCATGGTATATGTTGCCTTTCAATAATCCTAGGAACAAAACATTAAAAGGGCAGAGATGAACTGGTCATCACACACAGGTCGCCTGACCATTAGGACCATGCCTTTTATTCTTATCCAACATGATGTTGATAGTAAAATCTTCCTTTTCTTTTTCCAATCAACTTCTAAATAGAGGTAATCTAACCCTGATTTGTAAGTGTGTTTTCCAATGGGTTTTATAAAATACTCTGCAAATTATCAGGAAATGGAAAAACCTTGATACTTCTCAAAAACTGTGAAGATACATAAATCAACCCTCTTGACAAGATGGTCTGTATGCAATGCTTTCTACCCAAGAAGGAGCATCATGTGACATTAACACAGGGCTCTTCCTGCCTTTGAACAGACAGGGCAACTGCCAAGTGTTTTGTTTTGAGAAAAGACCAGAGTCCCACCCGTCCACAGCTATTCCCACCAAGATGTAGATCTCGGTTTAGATTCTTCCTCTTAAAAAATTCTAAAAGTTACAATAGATCTAGGAAGGAAGGAGGTTGTTACCAGAAGACCCTCTACATTAAGTAGAGATGAAAGGAGGGGCCCCTCCCTCTTCATGTGGCACAGTTTTGGGGCACAGCACACGCACACACCTCTGTACACATTCCCAAATATATCTGACTCAACTAGCCATTTTCCTGGTGTCATGATGTTTATGCAACAACAGATGAAAGGCAAACATATTTTGACTCTAAGAGCATCTTATCAGGCAGAGATATGATTGTGAAGAAGTTTTTGGGGGTCCAGGATTCAGAGGCAAACTGCTAGCTTTATCTTCCTAAATTTCATCACCCTCATTTACTCATTTTATAATCAGGACAATAATAGCTTTTGCATTATGAGGATTAGATAGCACATTAAAGTACCTGTTGCAAAATAAGTATCCCCCCAAAAAATTATTAACTGTTTCTATCTCTCTATCTATCATCTTCTATCAACTTATATTAGAGCAAAAATGTAAAATCCCCTCAAAAATTACAAGAATAAGATGATAGTGACTAAGCTAAGAGAAGCTTGGATTTCTATTAAAAAGAAAATAATTCTTATTTAACTCAAATAGGTGATTTTAAAAGTAGCCAAGTATGTGTGGATAGTATTACTAGCATTTGGTAGAAAAATTATATTAGAGCAATAGCAATGATAGTTCTATTTACTTTAGCTAAACAAATCATCTCAGAGGACTACATCCAATTTTGATTTCTACTTATTAATATATATTTAACAGAGAGGTACAAGAGCATACTCAAAGAAGAGCAGCCAGGATAATCAAATTTCAAATCAAGATATGAAGAAACAGGTGTTGAGGATAAGGGTATAAAAAATATTCAGATGCATAATATAATTATCTTCAAGAATTGTTAGACATACTTCAAATAGTTTTATATAGTAAATGATCTGGAGGAAGATAAAAGAAACAGAAATGACCTCAAAATTGGCAGAGCCTTTCTAATAGTTGGAAATATTTACATAATGCAGGACTCCTTGTAAGATATAAAAACTGGTCAGTGTCGTTCTATTCAACAAAAATTGTCAGATGCATATTCTTCACAAGGCACCCATTTGCTACTGTAAGGATTCAAGAAATCTACAAGGTATTGTTCCTGTCCTTGGGAAGTTTGTAGTCTTGCAGCCAAAACAAGTACTGAATAATTATATGATTCAGCAGAACGTGTTGCATGATGAAAGCAAGGTAGGAAGACAGCGTTAAAGGAGAGAAAGGGAAAATGTTTCTTCTGTATTCATTAAAATGGTAGGTTTCTCTCCCTGTTCCCCAAAAGAAAAGTCTCTGAAGTTTAGGTGATGAAAAAAATGTTGTATTGGGGATAGAAAAAGATAAATGCTGAAGTCAGATGTAAGAATAAGACTTGACAATTAACAAGGAGAGAAGAAAGATAAGTATGTTTTTATTCTACATTGTTCACAATGCATTCTCAAAGAATGCCTTTTAAAGGATGTAATTAGGGGTAATGAGGTGCAAAATTTCATGTACAAAAATGATCTTGTTAGGGGAATTTTAGGCAGATAGTGCAACTGAAAAAAATTGAATTCTAATTCTCTATTAACTCAATGTCAATATCATATATCACTGACCCTTCTTTATATCTAATTCCAGTGGAGTTTTAAGAAAATCGGGAATTTAAATAAATCTGCTATGCAAATCTCCCTTTGATCACAGTTATTTGATTGCCATGTTTTTTTTTTTCTCATTTAAGCAGTGGCCAAATGTTATCACAATCTTGAATAATCATAATTTTGAATAATCCAGCGCCTCTTGTTTGATACTTATTGATCAGTCACTTTCTTACCCATATTTATCAAGTTCAAGAGCTTGGATGAAGTAAGTGCTCGTCACAGAGATTCTTTTCCCCATCTGCCATCATGGAAGGAGTCAACCTGAGCGCTAACAACCTAACCCTCCATATCAAAGAGCAGAATACTAAGTGGGCTGACACTCAGACGTGGATGGTTCTGGGACTCTGTTTGCAAAACCTGTTTCTCAACTCTAACCTTTTAGTTTCTGCCAGTGGAAAGCTAAATACCCCAACACTCAAAGTCAAATTAGTATGCATGGATTTTTAACCATTGTGGGGAAGGCAGGTATCAGAGTAACATATATTATAAACCTAGGAAAGTGGAAAATATTCCAAAATGCCTCTAGAATTATCTTATTAAACTTGGTCTCTATTCGTGACAAATCCAACAAAATTCCAGGTGATTCTTATTTTGACATTATTTTCAATAAGAGTTTTATTGAATGTTTTCTATGTGCCAGGATTTGCCAGGCAATAGAAAAACTCCCACAAATACTTCCAGACTATGTGGGAGAAACATACAAGGACAAGGACATCAATGGCCCCCATACGGCATGGTAAGTTCTGGAATGGAGATAGCATAAGGTGATGGGGTACCCTACCTGATGGGTCTCTAAATCCCATGGGACATGCAAGGCAAAAATTCCTGAAAGAGGTTACACTTATACTAGCTTTGGGGGAGAAAAGAGCAAGATTTAAAAAGAAAAAAATATATATATATAAAAGGAGGAAGGACAATCCTAGCAGCTCTGTTATTCCATCATAGGCTATAGCAATTTATGACTCAGAATGTACATTTGCAAAAACCACTGTTTACTCAGAGCTATGACCCATCTCTGTCTGTTAGAATGCACAGTTAAGCATGGGAACGACGGGAGAGGGGTCATTCATTCCACAGGTGCAGGCTGACAGTCATTGCAGGCTTTTGTTCATGGGAGAACACATAGAACAACTGAGATGTAAGAAATTTTTTTATACTTAGAATGCTTCTTTATGACCAGAGTCAAATATGTGCAGAAATGACAAGAGAAGAGATTAGGAAGGTAGTAAGAAATGAGACTGTGAAGAGTGTTGTGAACTAAGGATTCAAACTTTATTCCAAAAGCTACGGTGAGCTAACGACTGGAGGTACAAAGATGAATAACATTGTGTTGCTAGTAGAAATAACATCAAACTAATGCAAAACCATGCAGACAGTAGAAAGATCAGTGGTTGCCAGTGGTTGGGGGTGGATGAATAATTAGAGCACAGAGGATTTTTAGGGCAGTGGAAATACTCTGTATGATACCATAGTGGTGGATACATGTCATTATTCCTTTGTCCAAACCGACAGAATGTATGACACTGAGAGTGAGCCCTAAGGCAAACTATAGACTTTGGGTGATCATGATGTGCCAATGTAGGTCCATCAGCTGTAACAAATGGACCACTCAGTTGTGGGATGCTGACGGTGGGGAGGCTGTGCATGTGTGGGGCCTGGGGTCTATGGGAACTTACCGTACCTTCCTCTCAATTTTGCTGTGAACCCAAACCTGCTTTAAAATAATAATATCTAAAAAAATCAGATTGCCTTTCTGAAATTAAGAAAAACAGTAACATCAAACTTATTAGAATGTGTACCCTTATTTTTGGCTCAGAAAGTCTGAAGAACATAGCTGTTCTCCCTGACTCTTCATCACATGATTCCAGCTGTCGTCCTGCTCTCTCCTCTCTTGGGAGACAGGTGCCTCCTGAAGGTGGCACCGTCCACCCACTGGTGGGTGCATGACCAGGGTCAGTACAGGTGAGTTCTTTTTCCCTCCACAAAATTCTTTCCCTTCACTAGGTTCAACTGATCACATTCTTCATAAAAATACCTATATATAGTATTTCATTATTTTTGATAGCAACTGAAAACTTGGGAAAAATGTGGTCCTCTCTACTCAAGCAACCTGTAAGCATGGTGTTGGTGGCTTGGGCATGAAGGAGGAGAGATGCAGATGCTGAGGAGGAACTAAGGTAGAAGAAAAGCATCCACTATGTCAGTCCAGTAATAGAGACATCACATCTATCATTCTCTCCCCTTGCTCCCCCTTCAGTGCAACATGGGATGGGGCTGGGGGGTGGGGGTGGGAGGTGGAAACACGGAGGTGTTAGGAGAGCTCACCTGACAGGGGCATCGGGTTTTCACAAACTGAAGCAATCGTGGAACATACAGGTTTACAGGAAAATATATCTATCCCGGAAAAGAAGGAAGTTGACAACCAACCTCCTGGCTGTGCTCACTGCCTGCTGAGCTGTGCCTCGCACGGCTGTGTCCTGAGGACCTAAAGAGCGGAGGATGAATATGAAAAGATAGTGACCTCATATCCCAAGGAGCTAGACTCACATGAGGCGTGGCTCCAGAGAGACAGGAGTCACACACCCAGACTGGAGGCGCTTGGAACCCACCAATACCTGAGATAGGCAGAGGCCTGGAGTGGGGACCTTCTTCAGTGTCTTGTTCTCTTCTCTCATGTAAAGGAGAGCATAGGGAAAGCAGTGTGAGCTTGAGTTACAGATCTGGACTCAAATAAAAATCTGCGTGGTATTTTGCAAATTGTTTAACCTCTCTGAGGCTCAGTCCCCTGATCTGGGAGACTGAGATTAGAAAACTTTTTCCAAAGTGTAGATGTAAAGTAAAATAGAGAACGTAAGGAACTTAACACAGAGTCTAGACTATTCCAGGTGCTCCAAAATTTTAGTTTCTATCCATTTCTCTATCCCTTCCTCTTCCACGAGAACTGGAAACAGAAAAAGTGCAGGTTTTTGCGTTAGAATCTATGCTTTTGTGGCTTTTTTTTTTTTTTTGGTCTGTTCTCAGAGAGATAGATTAAATCTAAAATTTAATTCTACTGTATGCTTCCCTAGAAAATAAAACATAAAAAAAAAAGGTACAGTTTTCTCTTCACAGGCAACCGAGAGAGAAATATCCATCGAGTTCTCATCTCTGGGAAAAATAGGTCGATTCATGAGAGCCCAGAGTGGTCTGGGCTGAAGTGGGATCCTTTTCTGATTACCCACTACCCTATTATAAGCCATCATTGATCTTCAGAATGCTGCATCCTGTGAAATAATGACTACGTTTCTGGGGTTTCAAAGAAAAATTCAACAGAAACAGTCCTGGATATATTGCATCATTTTAAAGGAAAACTGCACTTTTTTTTAAGACATTGGTTAAAAAGTACTATTAATTATATTTTTGGTTAATCGATTTACATTAACTTGCATCTATCATATACTTACCTAAATTTTGGTCTTGTTACCTGATACCGTCTCTTTGGTTGCCCCTTTTAACTGTATAAACTCTTCAGCTTTAATATTCATTTCCTGTTTTGCATGTATTTAATATTACAAACCTACAAAGTCCTCTTTTGAAAAAGAGTGAACATATGAACACATGTATCATTTATATTTATGACTGGATTTTTGGGGGGGTCACATGCATTATTTTTACTCCCTGCATATCTGGAAGAGGAAAGTGTGACCTATTTCATTCATACACGCAATGTTTTATTCATTACTATAAACAACGTTAAAAATGAGTACCTATTGTTTAAATATCGTTGGTTCAATGAAAAAATGCAGTGAAGTGAAAAGCCAAATATCTATAGAACCCAACAGTGTTATAAAGACAAAGCATGGTAAGTATACAAAGAGTGTAGACCTTCTAAAGTTGCCAAGTTCTTCTAGAAATAGTGCACTGTGTACACCTCTCAAGACCCTAAGTACCACTACTTACTCACCATCCACTTCTTTTATTGTTTCTAACTAGCAAACATCAGAGCTGTCTCGGTAAGAACTCTGGGTAAAGCTAAAGGTATTTCCCATTATATACTCTGCTTTTCTTCTCACGCAAATCTCCAGAAACACAAAAATGCTAGTGTGAACTCTGTGACTTTGAAGTGCTGCGGTCAGTAGCTATAGGTAAAGCTGTATTTAATAGTTAACCTTGAGTTAATAACTTTAGGTCACTAACCCTTGTGTGAACCATGTCGTTCCAACTGTTTCCACTTAATAGTTTTCTCTCAAACAAAGGCACGTCAGACTGATCGGTATTGCGGGTTAGTATAAGATGTACCAATAATAAATTGTTTTTGGCATTCTGGGTCTAGATTCACAGTGGTTTTTAAACTTGGCTACCCATCAGGATTACCAAGGTGATTCAAGTATATAGTCTACTTTGAGGACCACTGATTTAGAGAAAGGAGGATAGAAATAAGCTGGAAAAAAACCTTCTACATAGTGGTCCTGGTCATTCATTGCACCACGTGAATCCCAAACATGAAGACTGAGGTATTTCTTTTAAAGAATTTTCTCTTCTGTATTTTTAGTTTTCCAAAGGTTTCCATTTTTAAACCTAACCATAAGTATCACTTTTTGTCATAATGCTGAATTTGCATTTTCCAAAGGAATATCATGAAAGCATATGGAAAGTAGTAGGTATAAAATGAGAAATTAGAAAAGCGAGGAAGATTCTCTTGGACAACTCTTCCTCGATAGACCAAAGTCAACCTAGACACTGAGAGACATAGAAAACAAACTGATGGTTACCAAAGGGGAAGGGAGGGGAGGGGGATGGATAAATTAGGAAGTTGGGAGTAACATATACACACAACTATATACAAAATAAACAACCAGGACCTACTGTATAGCACAGATAACAGTCCTCAGTATCCTGTAATAAACTATAAGGGAAAAGAATTTGAGAAAGAATATATATTATATTATATTATATTATATTTTATTATATTATATTATATTATATTATATTATATTATATTATATTATATTATATTATATTATATTATATTATATTATATTATATATGTATGTATAACTGAATCACTTTGCTGTGCACCTGAAACCAACACAACGTTGTAAATCAAGTATACTTCAATTAAAACAAAAGGTCAGAAGATTAGTGGAATCACTGGCCTCACTGAGGACAAATAAGATAAAACAAGTTTAAAAATAAATTAAATTAAGTTGATTAAAATCACATTGAGTCCCTGGTGGCTGTCTCCTGGCCCCAGAATTCCAGGAAGGAGAAATTCCTGCTCCAGCCACAAGGTGGCACATGGGCTTTGCACGGAGTCCTCCCAGAGGTCCCAGGAACACCCCTGGACTGAGAAGCTGGCAGTTCACTGAAAATTCAAGGAGGCCCCTAGCAAACCCCAGAGTGGGTAAACCGAACAGGGAAACAGAAATCCTACCACTCTGCAAAGCAGGACTGAGAGTTAGAGGACAAGGTCTGAGCATTTTACATTGGGGGTTTGGATGCTTTGACAGAAACAACTTCAGTGGAAAGGTAGGGATGGTGCTGGTGGCCCTGCGATGGGCTCCGTCTCAGGCTCATGGTGTAGTTAAAGGGAGTAAAAAAAAACAAACAAACAAACCAGTTCTAATTTTACTTTTAAAATAATAATATTAAGTAAATCTAAGTTTGTTTTAATTCTTTAAAACTTCATGCAAGAAGAGATTGAAACTTGATTACTTGCCATGTTTTCTCCAAGGATTACATAGTAATCAGCACACAACCAACGTCTGATTAGTATTTGTGCTTGAGTGGAAATAGCACTTGAAATACTACCGAAAAAGAAAGAATGGCAAAGATATAATTTGAGTTGCCTCAGGAGGGCCTGGGATGTAATGAAAGCATAATCTGAATTTTGACCTAAGGTAGATCTGGGTTCATATCCATACTTGGCCACTTACCTTGACCTTGGACAAGCTATACAATGACTCTGAGTGTTTATTGAGCTTTAGAATGAGGGCTGGAATGTGTAATAATGCTTCTATCTCAGGGTGGATGCAAAGATTAAAGAAAAGAAGAAGTAACATACATACCAAGTAGTAAGTGCTCAAGGACCAATAGATACCTCCTTTCCAAAATTTCTACCTGAGAAATTCATTCTATGGTGCTAAACTACCAATTTTGACTTTGAGGCCAGAGCCATGCAAAATTGTTCTGTGACCTGCAAATAAATTTCCAGATGGCGGGAGTCGCTGGAGCATATGCTCTGACCATCTGGCAAGTTCCCATTGTGCCACTGCCAAGTGAGTGCCCCTTTCCTGTGCCTCTGAGAAGCCCTGGGACTTGGATTCACATACATTGCAGTGTAAGTGTTCCCTGAACACAGTGGAGCTGGGGCATTCTGTGAAAAGTCATGGTGTCCCAGCAGTTTGCCAAGAGTTAACCTGAATCTATCTCACACCAAGCCTCCTTTAATCTCAAGTCGGAGTGAGATGATTGGACCTGTCAAAAGTATAAATGTTGAGAGTCTGCTATGAATAAAATATACCTTTGATAGTTTCCATCCAATATAATGTTACATTCAAGAATTTAGAGGCTCCTGCATAATTCATCATTTTGCAAGTATAAGTGTTCACTAATAATATTGCATTGTTATTTATTAACATTTATGCCCACCACAATTCTATTATGTAACTAATATAACAGATTGTCCAGTTACATATTTAATACTTTGGGTATTTATTACTAATAACTGAGCATATAGGACTTGATGCTTGGTGAAGAATGAAGATGAATAAAGAACAAGTCCAGTGAATATTTTACGGATGGAACGTGCATTCGGTATTTCGGGAGACACGTCCAGGCAAGATCAATGCTGGATTTTGTTTTTCCAGAACAGAAGTAAAAGACAAAGCATGGCTTTTTAAAGAGTCATAACTGGCTCTGAAAATACACAAGAGGCACTATTAAGGCAAAATATGGACTTTAGTCCATCGGTGCTACTTAACTGTCATTCATTCATTCATTCATTCATTCAGGAAATGCTTCTTTGTCATGAGTGAGGCACTAAGAATATAATAATAACCAAAACAGATATGGTCACCAGCAAATACTGAACAAAATACTTACACAGTAGCAATGAGGGTAATGAAGAGGGTGCCCAGGGGAGCTGTGGAAGGTCTTTTTAAGGAAGTGACATGTGAGCTGAAATTGGAAGGATGGCTGGAGATTAAGTAATCAAAGACTTGGAGAATGCATGTTCCTGGCCTGGGGTTGGACACCGTGTTCTTCATGTTTATGAGATGGATTCAGACGGACTTGTCCAAGCATTATATCCATCACTTACTGGCTCTGTTAGATTTTCTAAAGCATGTAGCCTCTTCCAGATCTATAGAACAGGGAATGTGGTCTCAGTCTTAAAGGACATTAGGAGGCTTTATAGAAAATAGAATGTATACATTTGCCAAGTATAGTGCCTGACGCATAGTAGGTCATAAGTGTTGATTTCTTATATATTTTTTACTTCCTAATTTCTACGTATCCTCCCCAAAGCCCCTACTCCACACCATCCTCCTTTACCCTAGCTTCTCCCATATATGGCCCATGTGCACATTTTCCAATGTAGAAGGTACAGATTTTTCTCCTATCTCCATTTTTCTTGGGTTTCAGGTTAATCTAAAAAAGACATGGTAACAAACAAAAATTCCTGGGGTAAAGGAGAGAATTCACTAATGTCAATGACAATACCTTTTGGAAGTTCACCTCCCCCGACATGAATAAACCCTCCACATGATTTGTGAGGAGGTCTGACTGCAGTATTTCATTTTAGAGCAGGGGAGATTCATGCTCTAAAGCCAGAGGGAATTTTCCCATCAGCTTCCTTCTTCAGGCCATTCATCACCTAAATGGCCCTCACAGGGCTTCCAAGGGGCTGGAAGGCACATCTAACCATGCCAACCTCCAGTGCTGAGTGTCAGTGCTGAGTGTCAGCGGCCTCCATCTGCCTTTTTGGTCCAGCACTGGGTCATCTGCATGCCGGCTGGAGCAAAGTCATTCTCAGTGATAGAATCTCAGTGATTTAAGACGATCAGATCCACACACACTGTTATCTCAGTGGTAGACAGGGGCACCACCTTCCCCCAGCCCCACTCCCAGGCTCTGAGAGTAACGGTTGGAGGTCCTTCTCCCTTGGACACTTCCCCCACCTCTTCCTTGATGGCCCCCAGCCAGCTCTGCCACGTCAGGTGAACACCATTAAGCTTGCTGCTCAAGGACCCTCCATCACCCAAGCCGAGGAGAGAGGGGCTTGGCAGATGCTTTGGCAACAAGCCAGGCCCCTACACACTTGAAGCCCCTGAAAGAACCAAGGCTCTGAAAAGGCAAAACACACAATAGGCTGAGCCTGGGTTCTTCCGCATTTGATTTGTTGGAGAAGGACATCTGCTGGTGGAAGTCAGATTCTGTGTTAGAGAGTTCCCTTCTCCAAACCTTGAACACACCAAACCAAAGCTTGCTGCACAGTAGGATAGCCTTTCTCTGGCCCGAAAGGAGAAACTGAGGGGGCTTTGGGTGACCCAGTATTCAGGTTGGTCTCTGCGCCATCCCACTGCGTTGGACAGTGATTTTGATGAAAGGCGTCTCCGTGTGTCCTCGGGGACACTCATCTTGGTGCTGCGTCCCCAGTGCTTTGAGGTTACATGTCGATTCATGACTTTTTAAATTCTCTTTGCTGTGCTTTTCCAGGACCTGATACAGTGCCTTTAAACTTTTTTTAGTGATTTTTTAAATTGAAGTATAGTTGATCTACAATATCGTGTTAGTTTCAGGTGTACAGCAAAGTGATTCAGCTATACATATATATATATATATATATATATATATATATATATTCTTTAGATTCTTTTCCATTATAGGTTATTAAAAAATATTAAGTATAGTTCTCTGTGTTATACAGTAGATTCTTGTTGTTTATGTTATATATAGTAGTGTGTATCTCTTAATCCACAAATCCTAATTTATCCCTCCCCTCTTTCCCATTTGGTAACCATAAGTTTGTTTCTATGTCTGTGAGTCGCTTTCTGTTTTATAAATAAGTTCATCTGTACCTCTTCTTTTTAGATTCCACAGTGTATTTAAACTTTAAATAACATGGTTGATCCTGCCATCATTTTTCCTTTGTTCAGACTTTGAAGTTATCTCACTGCTGTGTGTGGTCCTTCTCAGATCGGCTCCAACTTATAACGGGGCATAATCGGTGTCACATCCCTGGGCACGTGAACACTGAGCAGGTACCAGGACAACCATTCTTGTCCTGTGCTTTCATTCACCATCTTTCATTTAGGGAAGTGATGAAAACACGTATCATGCCATAAACCCCGTCTGAGGTGGAAATCTGAGAGGCTGCATACAATTTGGCAAACTCGACTGTTTGAGGAGGGGAGCAGGGTCGCGGTTTTCTGACACCTGCCCACGTGTGGCCTCCAACCACTGGGCCTCTCCCATTTCCCACTCAAGCACCCTCTTCCCGTTCACTTCAGCTCTTTCCTCCCAATCCTCACGCACCCACAGTTTCTGTTGAGCCCAGCCGAGCACTTTTGTTATCAGCTCAAACGTGATTTCACTCAGTGATTCCCTCATTCCGTTAGTCACTCTAATCCCCAGTGCCTTTTTTTTTTTTTTTTTTTTTTTTTTTGCCGTACGCGGGCCTCTCACTGTTGTGGCTTCTCCCGTTGTGGAGCACAGGCTCCGGACGCGCAGGCTCAGCGGCCATGGCTCACGGGCCCAGCCGCTTCGCGGCATGTGGGATCCTCCCGGACCGGGGCACAAACCCGTGTCCCCTGCATCGGCAGGCGGACTCTCAACCACTGCGCCACCAGGGAAGCCCCCCCGTGCCTTTAATTCATTTATGAAACTGAATTGTATAATAGCATTGTCTCCTCTTATTATCCTCGGAGATTTACAGATGTCCGTCCTCTTCTTCAGCCCTTACTGGGTCTTCTGCCTCCATCTGCTTTTCTCATCATTTGCCAAAACTCTTGCAAATTCTCACAGACTTTTCCACTGTTTGGGACTTTTGAAAATTCACAAGTTAATGGCCTGACTTGAGAATGGGAAGCAGGACAAGGTTGTTCCAGGGGAAGAAGAGGTCTGTAAAATGCTGACACATGGGCGTGACCGTGAACGGCATAGGGCTGTGCTGTCTAATACAGTAGGCGCTGACCATCATGTGGTTTTCCAAAGTAAATAACTTAAAATTGAATACGATTTAGAATTCAGCTTCCTAGTCACACTGTAGCTAACTATTATAATTTTGGACGGTGCAGATCAAAACATTTCCATCTATAAATGAACTTGTTTTCAAAACAGAAATAGACTCATCGACATGGAAAACAAACTTATGATTACCAAAGGCGATAGCGGAATGGGGGGGGAGGATAAATTAGGAGTTTTGGATTAACGTATGTACACTACTATATATAAATAAATTAGATAAACAACACGGACCTACTGTATAGCGGAGGGAGCTATACTTCCTATCTTGTAATAACCTCTAATGGAAAAGAATCTGAAAAAGAATATATACGTATATACATATATATGTGTGTGTGTATAACTGAGTCACTTTGCTACACACTTGAAGCTGACACAACATTGTAAATTAATGGTACTTAAACTAAAAAAATAAAATAAATGTACCACAACTTCTTTATCCATTCCTCTGTCGATGTACATTTAGGTGGCTTCCATGTCTTGGTTACTGTAAATAGTGGAAACAGAGAAATACAGATATCATATGATATCACTTATATGTGGAATCTAATAAAAAATGATACAAATGAACATTTTTACAAAATAAAAACAGACTCACAGATTTCAAAAACAAACTATGGTTATCAAAGGTGAAATGTGGGGAGGGATAAATTAGGAGGCTGGGATTAACATATGCACACTACTATATATAAAATAGATAACTAACAAGGATCTACTGTGTAGTACAGGGAATTCTTCTCAATATTCTGTAATAATCTAATCTATATGGAAAAGAATCTGAAAAAGAACCGATACAGGTATATGTATAACTGAATCACTTTGCTGTACACCTGAAATTAACACAACATTGTAAATCAACTATAATCCAAAAAAAGTTAATAAAATAAAATAAAATATAAATTAAAAACTAAAGTACATTAAAATAACTTTTCTATCACCACAGAAAGTCCTGTTGGACAGCCCTTGTCTGAAGAAACTGCCCAGGCAATACCACTTCAGGGAGGTAAGGACTCAGCGGCTGGGCAGGAAGCTGGGACGGCAGCACAAATGCTCAGATCGCATCCCCAGGCTACAGCAGGCCCGGGGATGCTGAAGGGATGAGGGCCGGAGGATGGAGGCAGAGTCTTGAGCCAGTGCGGGAGCCGGAAAGGCAGCTCCGCAGCATACAGGTTTGGTCCCCAAACCGCAGCCTCCTTGTGTGTACACGTGCATGTGTAAGGCAGAGGCGCACATGTTGGCAAGGTGTTTCAGAATTCTGTCCGGCATATGGTGGGTGCTCAAAAAATGGATATTAAACAGAGAAGTGGATCAAGTAAATGGATTAAATGGTTTTATTTGCACAGAAATCCTGAGACCCTGGGAAATGTTAAAGTGTAAAAATCCATCCTTCCTGACTGTAAGATCCAGGCAGCATAAATGCCTACATGTTGCTTAGTCAGAATTAAAAATGCTCAGCTGGGCCCACCTTACCTTCAGGAATTGCCTTAGGTACTGGGTGTTCCTCCTTTGCCCTTCTCACCCTTGACTTGTTTTAACTATTTGGTTGGTTTATCCGTTCATTCTTATATCCACTCCATAAATAAGGAAGTACTGCATATTTATTTGTATAAGATAAAACACAAGGCATAGGCCTTCTGCTTCCTCTGGGCTCACTGGGTTTCTGTTTTCTGCTCCAAGTCTCTCTCAGAATGTTGCCCACCCCCGTTATGGCATCGGGGTCTGCTCCCCAGCTCCTACTTTGGTGTCATACAGGGCTTCCCTAGAAAGCAGAGTCTGGGGAGAGGAGAGTCTGGGGGAGAGGTAGCACGGTCTTAGGGGAGAAGTGAAAAACGAGGGTGTGCTGTTACCTGGAAGCCACTGCATGTACGCTGGGGCTTGTTGCCGTGGACACTGAAGCAGTAGGTCGTGCATCTTAGGACCACCCATCTGCACAGAAAGAAGGAAGCATTTACCTGCCTGGTGCCCCTCACTTCGGAGTTGTACGTCCCTGAGTGCCATGCAGGGATCCCTTGGAAGCCACGCTGTACCAGAAGGAAGGAAGCCACGGGCAGGAGGTGAGAAGTACCATATGTCGGGAAGGCAGGGACTGTTGGGACACCTGCAGGAGCCGGGTGATGGACCTGGAGCAGCCACTGCTGGGGATTCCTCACTCACAACAGAGACCTCAGCACGACAGCGCCCTGTGAGAGTTGCTCCAGCGGTGGGGACAGGATCACCTATGGACCTGGGCAGCTGGTAACTGAAACTGGCCTCCCTCCTTCTCCTCCACTCTGGACTCAATATCAGTGGGCTGTGTCCTCCCTTGAGGTGCTCAGATGAGCATTCCATGCTTTGCTTTGTGGCTTTAGAAAGTTTTCTGTCATGGAATTCATGATATGAGGCCATATATAAACCAAGACACCTGTCATAGTGTTAACTGACTGACCCCCAGGTCAGAGTTGAAGTTAGCTTTGACAGGGACTAAACATACCATGAGAAGGAAAGAGAGCTTACCTGGGTGTTCCTGCCCCTTCTAACCCTGATCTGCCTATAATCCCAAAAGTCAAAGGGCAAATCGTGCTCCTCATTTGCCCCTTTCCTCTATTTGCATTTTTTCAAAATTTGCATTTTTGATGGTTTCTTGCCTAAGGATGATTTGATTTACAGTGTGTGTAAGCAACATAAGAAAAGTACAATCTGTGTCTTTTAAAATAACTTTTTCCCCCGTACTGAGTTACATGAGAATTTAACGAAAGTTCATTCCAAAATATAGTGAACTTCACCATCATTGAAGAAATGGTTAGATCAGTGTCCTTTAGGTGTGACCACACAGTTTTATCATCACACCAAGGCTTGTGACTGCGTGGTGGTTCCATCGCAGCAGCCTGGGATGTCCTGTGTCACTCTGGGTCACCAGACAGAGCACCCCAAGCCACTCAGAGCTGGCTGCATCTCCTCATCTGGGATCAGTGCAGATGGTCCCCCGTCCTGAGGATGCGTACTGGCATGCAGGGGTGAACTGAGAGTGTAGGAAATCACAGTACCCAGAGTGAGACTTGCCAACGGAGAAAGAGAGCTCTTGGCCTCTGGGTATATAAACAGAGAGAAAGTTCACACACACACACACACACACACACACAATCAGAAATCTTGCGGATGGCTCACCATATCGTTGACAAGACTTTATTCCCCCAATAAGGTCACAAATTTGTTAGAAATATGTATTACTTTAAGTTTTGTGAAATGTTAGCACTGAGGAGGGAATTGGAGCTTCCAGCTCCCTCATTTCCTAGTCGGGGAAGCTGAGAGTCCTCACAACAAATCCTCCAAGATTCCATTGCAGTTCTTCAATGGATCCTCCAGCATCAGAGTTAGATTTCCTGTCTGATGAATGGGGAACACAGATTATGATAAGTACCCAAGGGGTTGAGTAAATCCTTCTTGTTCAAGTTTTCTAAAAATAGTACTATTAATTGCTTTTTATGTCACAACATATTAAAGTACTATAAATTCATTATAAAAATATTGGAAGATATAGAAAATTATAAAGAAAATATAAATGATCTATAATCTCACCACCATGTAAGTATGCAATTTTTTTCCTTTCATTTAAATGTGTGTGCATAAAACCATGCTATATATACAATTTTATGTCTTGTCTTTTTCACTTAAAAATAATATCATTAGCATTTTCCTATTAGACTAAAAATTGAAGACCTCATTTTAATATCATTATTATATTAAATATTTTACTTAGCTATAAATATGGATCATGAGATTGGTGTATATATACGTATGTGTGTGTATAATTTTTCTACAAGCATATAGTGGTTGGTCAACGACACTGGTCATGATGCCCCTTCTGTTTTTGGAGGAAAGTCTGACTCAAACAAGAAAAGGCAGCAGGACTCCCATTGGTCTGAAATAAGCAGGATGTCTTTTCATCCCAGAGTGAACCTGGACAATCCACCTGAATTTGGGAGTAGCAGCAAGCAGAAGCTGATCCTTGGCAGAGGCAAAGCATGGGAAGAGCAGCGAGAGTGGGTCTTATTCAGCATCGCAGGCCCCGTGGTTCTCCCTGGGGACCCTAAGTCACAGGAGAGCTGGGAGCAGAGCTGGACAGAGGCAGTGGCTGAAGGTGTAGGGTTTCCAGAGCTGGAGTGGGTCAGCAGAGAGGGATGGAGGCTAATCTTCATTCACTTTGACTATAATCAGCTTTGCAAATATAATACTAATAAAAGCAAAGAATTATAGAGTTGTGACAGTGTCCCAGAAACTGTTCTAAGCTGACTTACAGATGCTAACTCATTTCATCCTCATGACACTCCCCTGAGGTAAGGGATGATATTATCCCCAAATTATGGCTGAAGAAACTGAGACACAGAGAAGTGGAAAAATTTGCTGAAAGTCACAAAGCAAGCACATGAGGGAGATGGGAAAGACACACAGACATGACCCCTCCTCTCTCCTGACTCCACCCCCAACCTATGCCTATGATGTGAGGCAGAAGGGGACAGTCTGAGGTCTGGGACCATGAGAACTTGCAGAAAGCAGAGGCAAGAGTGAAGAGATTGTTCTACAGCAGGCAAGGGGGAAAAACAGCTTTCAAAATAAAATCTATAAATATCACTCCTACAATTAGGTTTAAAAATAGTCCCGTTTCAATGCAGGTTTGTGTTAAGTGCCTGTAGGAGAGGGAAAGCGGACACCCTCTTACTATATTCGGAGCATAACACTGAGGAAGGAAGGAAGGAGTCAGGCCCTGTCCAGTGCTGTCCTTCTGGGTCAGCGTGCTCTCTCGGGCAGCCCCAGGCAGCGCTTTCTTATTCTCTGTGCTCACGCAGCGCTGCCTGCTTGCACATCTTCACACTGGGCCTCCAGCCCATGTTGTATCTGTGGAATACCAGCAGGAAGGCAAAGCTCATCTCTTACTCTCCTCAGCTGTGGGAGCCATGAGCACCAGGCTGTACTCGGGCTCCTGGAAGACAGGCAGCTGCAGAAACCACACACAGCTGGCACAGCGACTCAGTCTTTCCTCCAGAGAACGCTCCTTGCCTTCTCATCTGCAGTGGTCCAGGAGGAGAAGGACCCAGGAAAGGATAGAAAAAAAGCAAAGTCTCCCCACACCTCAAGCCCACCTCAACCCTCCCTTGTCTAAGGAATCATTAAAGAACATCCTCCCAAACCCTCCCTCCTAAGGGCACCAGAGATGCCCACATTTCCTGACCTCAGAGCACAGCCACTGTGAAGTGATGGAATAGCTCTGCTCTTTTAGCATGCCAAGGTCATGGCCTGAGTTATAGGTGCTCTTTTGAAATTCTGTCTGGGTCAAAAAAATATTGTCAAAAAATATTGTCACCAGGCTACTCCCAGGAGACAGACAATTCTCAGTGACAGCTAATGGAGAAGCACTTTTCTTCTAGGATTTTCTGCATGGAGCTATAAGATGATTATACCCCATTCCAATCCCACTCCCCGCCTGCATCTTTGCCGGGTCATGAGACCAGTCTTCTGCTTTGGGAGTTCTTATTTTTATATATTACTAATTACATTGTCAGCACATCGCCAAATGAACAGTTCCTGGAAGCATCCAGAGATTTACGATCAGCTTCCATTTAGCTTTCAAGAACGGAGATTCTTAACCACTGAAGGCTGAGCTTAATCTTCTTCCGAAGTTCATCCCATGAAAAAATATAAGAATACATCAGCAACGTTGCCATCAGCAGCATTTACGTGGCTAAACCCTAATTTCAAGAGAAAATAACAGTACTGGAGAAAATCAGCAAACTAATCCAGGTAGACTTTATTTTTATGGAATTACAGAAGGATACATAAAACACAAATTCACAAAATCCTTCGTAACCACGATGGTGATGATGATGATGATGTGGGTAACAATGATCTTTTTTATGCTCCAGCTGCAGGAAGCTGCCTGGGCTCTCAGGTAAATGTGTCACTCACCTTTGGGACAATAGCATAGGTGAGGAATCGAAGAAGGATATTTAAACCTGGGAGTCTTCAGAACACAGACAGCATAGGCAGCAAAGAGGCTGGATAAGATCACTGAGTAAATCTGCATAAAACAGAATTATTCTCAGATTTTCTTCCCATCTTCATTCTCATTGCTCTTTCAGGGGTTTTATAACATGTATTTATGACACATTCTATAATTTCGTATGTCATTCACTTATTCCCCAAATATGCCTACCAAACCCATGGCATTCACATCTTTAACATTCCCAATTCAGTCTTTACGAATATCTGAAGGTCCATAATGTATAGAAATGTGTCATTTTCCTGAGGCCTAGAAATGAATCATGTATGTAAGTTTCATGTGTACAAGCAAGTCACTTAGCAGCTGAGGACACCTGGTTAATCCGTGCCCTTCTGGACCCACTTTGTCTTTGCATCCTCATATACCTTGGTAACTCTGGTTATATCCGTGTTAGTAAAACTGCCCATTTCTGAACTTCCAAGATGTTTCCTCATGAATGTTAATGTTCTACTCCATTTTGGGGTGGAATGAATGGGAACCATATTTTGGATCTCCACCAGTTAGAAATTAAGTCCTGGACACCAATTCCAAAATTCTTCCCAGTATTATCGTATACAGGGAGCTGGGCTAGGTATTTTGCAAGCTGCAAAGATAAGTCATTTCACTTAATTTATTCTCAACTAATTCACAGTCTAGTAGAAATAGGGCAGAAATATGAATATACAAGAGGGAGAGTGAGAAAGGCCATCAGGAAGAGTGCTACTCCTGATGTAGCTGGGTCCTGGGTGCTACCATTGATGCACCATCCAGGACCCTAGATTGGGTGGCTGTACTCTCTCCTCCTCCAGGGAAGACACTTCAGTGAAATGTCCTTCCCAGGAGCTTAGGCAGAGCCCACAGTCAATAGCTGACTGGCCTGAGGGTCTAAAGGCTGACTTTCTACCCCAAGGCTGGAGCAGCTCAGTGATACAGTTCATGCTCCAGAGCTTCCTCTGTGGGCAGGTCAGAGCTGGCCAGAGGTGGAGACCTGGTGAAACCATACCTGTCCTTGACTCCTCTCCGGCGGATCCCATCTCCTTACACCCCCTTCGTCCTGCTGGCTCTCCCTCAAGGAATCGCATGCAGCTGAATTTCTACCCCAGGTTCTTCTTCTAAGGATTCTGACCAAAGATAGGCACAGGTGAAACATAAAGGGAGTTCTTGCAAAATATTTCTGCCAGTGAGATGAACCAGGGACAGTGGTGATCATGGCAGACATGGTATTTGGACTTTCTAAGATAGGACAGATTCGGGTATGAAGGACGAACCCAAGAGGCCTACCTCGTGTGTGTCAATAGTCAGAAGTACACTTCAGTCCCTCTAGAAGATGATGACCATGTGCATTTTAGTGCCACTGAAGCCAGGCTCTGCATAGTTCAGACCCAGAGTGGTGCTGAATTCAAAAGAACATATTCTACACTTTGCTGTACACCTGAAACTAACCCAACACGGTAAATCAACTATACTTCAATTAAAAAATAAACTGAATGTTAGTATAAGAATGTAGTTCCCTTACCCTTGATTTCAGATTTTTGTGTTTATCAGAAGGGGTCCTTTTCCCCTCATTGACTGATTTTATGATACATATGTAATGATTTTTAACTTAGAAAATAAATTCATGTTAATAAAAAAAAAATACCAAAAGAACATATTCGAGGAACCAAAAACATTTTTACAATAATTTGCCTTTCACTTACTTTTTTGCAAACACCGTGAAGACTCTGAGACCTGAAGCCGTCCTGCTCTTCTCCTCCCGTCCCCCCGTCTAATTACCTCATATATGGCTCTTAATGCCTTCCCTGTACCCCAGTGCCCACAACCTGCTCAGTCCCGGCTCTTCTCCTCTCCCTGTTTCCAGGCCCCTGTATTAAAATCCTTCACTTGGCCATGTCTGGCAAGACAGAGGCCTCTGTCAAGAGCAAGGGAGGGAAACAGACCCCAGAGGTCAAGCCAGAACAGTTGTTACTGGCCAGACTCAGGGAAAAGCGTAAGAACTGTTGGATATGAGTCGTGTTTGCCTTACTGTCATTATTGAGCACCTGCTAGATGCCAGGCACAAAGCTAGGTCATTTATATTTGTTGCATCTGTGCTTCACCCTAACCCTGTCACTACCTCCATTTTGCACACAAGTAAACAGAGCCTCACAAAGATGACTTGACTTTTCTAGGCCTTTCAGCTCACACTGGCTCTTCCCTCTATACCATTCTACTCAATGTTTCTTTCTTGTTCTCAAACATCCCCAGGGAAAGCAATGCCAGTTTCACTTGGCTCAGCAGGGCTCGAGTAGTTTGGGGATGAATTTTTGCTGCAATTGAAAAAGAAAAAAAAAAAATATATCAACAACAGAAACTATGTTAACATATGCATATTAATATGTATAATTTCCATGTTTTAATATCTCTAAGTTTTTCATCATCACCATTAAGAAGCTTTGACTGTGTGCACATGACAACTTAGTGAGCAGAAAAGTAATTTAACCCTTTCCCTGTGGAATTTAGGCATAACCTAACAGTGCTCATTACCATTAACTACGTAATTCAGTTTTATCCCATGATATCTATGAAAATATGGTCATTAACTATGACATTTTTATAGACCCAACAGATAGAAAGCAAATGTCTCTGTGTGAAATCAGAAAGACATTCAGGTATGATATTTGATATTTTAAATGGTGCATTTGTGTTTATTATTCTGCATTTTGTTGTTTTATTAATGCTTCTATTTATTGATGCCTATACTGTCCCTTTTATTATATATTTCCACAAAATAAATTCATGTTTCACAATATTCATGTTTGCATCATAGAAATAAGACATTAAATTACAAATAAAGTATTTTTTATTTACTTCAAAATTATACTTACCGATATTTTTCAATGTATTTAAATGTATTTTTATAATAAATATTTGTCCAAAATTATTTTAACTTGTTTCAGTTTTGTTTACACTGTAACATACAATTTTTAAAATTATTTGGGGAATTTTTATGTCATCATCAACTAGAATTTTTTAACCTGTTTTGAACAATAAACATGTCATCTGCATACAGAAAAGGCAATGTAAAGGAGAAAACGGGTAATTTGGTTTTTGTTTTATGGAAATCTGAGAAACGGATTGCTAGCTGTATTAGTAAAGAATTAACGAGTTGAGATAGTAAGTTAATGAGTACTGTTTAAGCCATGCCTTTTTATCAAAATATGTCTTGTTCGAATTTAGAAATTATTTTATGATTAACTTACATTTTGTTCAGAGTGAGCCTCTGACAACAGATAATAATGACCTCACCATTTAAGTGAAAAAATAAAAAAAGTCTTGCAAATCTCTCCTGCAGAATATTTTGGGTTAACGAGATTTTTAAAAAAAAATAAAGTTTAAGCCAGCTATAGAACAGGCCTAGAACTGTCGTGGGGATATTACTCACATTCGCTTCTAATTAATTTGGATCTAATCGAAGGAATTTCAAATGCTTGAAACACACTTAGAGATCTGAGAAAACAATGCATTTCTAAACTCATCCTGGACAAATTTAATTGTGTTATCATTAGAGCCTTGCCTCGTGACATCATCCGCTTGCCCACACCTCAGGGATGACTTCTTTCTCCTTGGAACCCAGCCTGCCAACCACACGACTCTGTGCCCTGGGTTTCCTGGGTGATGGATCAAGGCAGCAGCATCTATTCAAGGGGTCACTGAAAGACAAGGGTAGACTGGTGTGAGACGGACAGCTGGCATGTAGTAAATGTATTTAGGAAGCTAATAAACCGCTCATTTTGAATGACTCCTGAAATTGATTCCAATACGAGCAGTTGGGAGAGAAATAAGCTTTTAGGAAGGTCATCTGATGTCATAGAGAGTCTTTCTCTATAACCCAGTTAAACTGTTTAGCAATTTACAAAGCAAATCCCAGCCCAATTTTGATCTGGTAATTAATCGGGCCTTCTAGTCAAGCCAAGGCTGTACACAGGAAGTGAACGTAGCCACACTTCTTTAGCCTTAATAATTCAGGACTTGAATTGCCAGACGGGATTTGACACAAGATAGCTGCTGAAAGAGAAGTTGAAATCATGGTCATGGTCAAGGGCATGATTGAAAAAACATTTATAAGTAAATAACAATGAAAGCTCAGTAAGTGGATAGAAATGGTTCGTTGCATTTTGGAGAAATTAAGTAAAAACAAAAGCACTCCATCAGACCCCAAGCCACCAGTGTCTTACACAATATTCCTGAGGCCCCATTCACTTCAGTCGCACAGAGAGCAGACAGTTCTGTGCAAGCTCAGTGTCCAGCCTGATCAATGCTCCTGCCTCTTGTGGGTCTGTCTGCTTTTCCCTTCTCTGACTGCCTGCAGTGCCTGACAGTGAGGGGGTTACACCCTCCCAGGGCAACTTCAACCAGTGGGAGACAGGGACTGTGGTGATGACTCCTGTCCATAATCCCATGCATACAGTACTGAAAAGCCACCAGAATGACTCATTCTGCAGAAAGAGAACACTCTCTCTCCGGTATGTGTCCAACTTGGGAAATTTATCCTAACTGGACCCAGCACAAGGTTTGCCAACCAAGTGCCGGGAGCTAGTACTTGAGATACAGGATTGGCATCACTCAGCTCCTGAGGACTGGCCTTTGGTCTCAAGTCACTTTTCCACTGGTGAGTTTGAGGGTTGAATGGCAGTTAGGACTTGATGATTATCCAGGTTTTATCTTAGAATGCAGGTAAACTTACACACGATTACATTCATTGAACATTTTGGGGGGTGTATTCTTGTAGATTGGCAGACTTATTAAAACTGTAGGAAACTAAGAGGTGGTGGATAATGTAAGCAAAATATAAATCAAGAAGATCTAAGTGGGTACTCTGTCCCTGTTAATGTCAGAATCATAGCAGGCTCTGTTCTCAACAAAACTTAGGCGTTTCACAGAACCACAAATCACATCTTCCCCTTTGAGTCCTTTGAAAACAGCTAGTAATAGAATTGCTTTACTGTACACTTTTAGACTGGAATCAGGATTTATAATTTGAACAAAGAAAGTCATCTATGCATCACATAATAAAAAGGAGTATTCTTAAATGTCAAAGCAGGCATCTCACAAATTTCCTTTACATCAAATTGTTTCTGGCCTCATGGAGATTGCTGAATTTGCCATTATTCTAAAAATCAAAGAGAATGGTATATTTCGGGCAAAGTTAATTTGATTTTAAGTGCTTTCTCACTAGCCAGATTCTTTACTGGCAACAGATACAGGGGCATCTTTGAGTTTCCCAGTTTTATAAAGACACACCAAAGCCCTGGTTGTTTTTGCCGAGTGTTAAAGTATATGAGAGCTGGATGGCCATACCTCACAGCTTTCAGCCGACTTTCCAGCCAAATACTTTAAGAGGGTGAAAGAGAGAACAGCTTCTATGACTCACAGGGCTTTCTGCTGCTGTCTACAGTGGGCCCCAGCTCTCCTCCTTGTCTCCCTGGGAACGCCAGAGCCATCAGGTGTGCTTTGTCTCTTACAGTTCAGCTCAGCCCTAGTCCTTTCAACTCTGTACCCTTTAGACTTTCCCTAAATTGCATATTTATTGTTTTCAAGTTCCCTACTGAACTACTTGGACATAAAGATGTGTCTCCTGCCCCCATGTTCACCCTCATTAAAGAAGTATTGTTAACAAATCAGCATCCACAGGACAGTTTGTATTCTTCTTGGTTTTGCCTGTGCAGGCTTCTAGACCATAACCTCCTTGTCTCCTAATCTCTTCTTACAAATATCCTCACCCTCACCCCGACCCCTGCCAGGGGCAGGTGCCACATCTTAGCCAAGTCTCCAGTTCTGTCTTTTCCACATCAAGAAGTCTGCATGGCACCCACAAAGCCTGGAGGGTTCTTCTCCAAGGGGATCACTTAAGCTCTTTTGTACATGTTATCAAGCCTGCAGGCTTGTCCACACTCACAGTTTTACGTTACCTCTTTATGCTTTTAAACTGCTCCTTTACCCTTTTCTCATCTATTTTACTTTCTTTTTTTACCTGCACTGACCACAGGTGGCATTCTGTCTAGTTATCATATCCCTGTTGCACTTTTCTTTTTTTTTTTTTGTAAAGAGAGAATCTGAATTAAATCAACAACAATTAAAAAAATATCTATCTCCCCTTTCACAGCCATGTGTTATCAGGCTTCCCTCCCTCTTGCCTATATATTGAGAGAGTTTTCCTGCTGGCTCAGCTACGTTTCCATGACGTATCTCCTTTCTGGCTTTAGGTCGCTCTTTCCCCTTTACAATGGATTTAATTATTTAAGCCCATTCCTAGGAACGAGGCCTGATTTCTGCCTTTTAGGGATCATTCCCATCTGTCTTTCACATGTCAGGACAATCCAGGGCTCACCCACCCGGCATCCCCTTACACTTCCTGCCCTTCCTCTGTGAAGCCGACTTTGTTTTGGTGCCCACAGATTTGTCTGATTAAAATGCATTCAGCTCCCCTTGTTTCCCAGATTTTCTTCACTGCAGGCCTCCTCACCAATGCCCTATGTATTCTAGCATCTGATTTCTTATACTGTAAACTCAATCCTCCTAAGTTTCCAAATACTTTCCTTCAGGTGTCATGGCCACAGAGCTTTCTTCAACAAAATCTTTCACACCATGAGAACCCATCATTCACCCCTCTGTTCCTCTTCCCTTTATCCAGAAATCAACCATAAAGGATTCCTTCCTCACGTGATTTTCCCAAGAATAAAGGTTACTTTCGGTCTCAATTCTGCATGGTGATGAGTCCCTCTTGCTTGGAATTCTTTTTGTTCTTGATCTCCCCCCACCAAGGTCTTTCTCCTGGGTCTTCTCAACCTCCCCATCCAGGTTTTTTCTCTTTCTCTACCACTGCTGGTTCCTTAAACGTGGGCTTTTACCCTTTTTCTATACTTAGGTAATGTGTTCCCCAGTGGGCCATCTGCCACATGATGGCAAATTCTATCAATTCTCCGCCAGCTTTCTGATCTAAATCTCCAACCTGAGCAAATGTTTTTGACAGTGGGCTGCACAGGTCCACCTCAATATGTCACAGGCCCTCAACTCAACACCCAATTTTACTAGATAGTTAGTTTTAGTATGTAAGTCTTAACTTTTCTAAGGTAGACCTTACAGATTATTTATCCCCCAGTCCTGGTTAGTTTGCCATGTTTAGCTCACCAAAAATGGTTCATATCACTGAATACTTGATATTTTAGCTGTCACAGCCTACCCAATAGACAATCAAACAATAACAAGATGTCCAGAAATCACTCAAAGCCACAAAAGAGGCTTCTTGTTCCTGTATATCTAATACGTTCTCCACCTGACATAAGAAAGTTCTGTAGGACAGCGACTGTGTAGACACTGGAGAAATGCAAATTTGAGTCAGACCCCATCGTTCCATTTCAGAATCTCACACACTTCTAGAAGAGGCAGATTATTATACACCATAGATTGTGCTCTGACATAGTGCACAACTTTAGAAGATGCCTTTGGGTTTTTATGAGGGGAGAAACATGGATGCCAACCGGGCATCTGCATGTCCCCAGCCTTGCAGTTCTCCACGCTGTACCGGCATGCACAGAATAGAGTTTAAGTCTGCCAGCTTCTTAGAAAAGCCTGGAGGTTCAGATGGTTGTCTCAGATACGGTACAAAGCAAGTGATTAATAGGAGCATATGCACATATTAGGTATGCTTGGGACAGATAAATAAAAGAGATGTAGGAAGATGTTAGAAATTCTAGAATGGATTGCCTAGGGAAAGAAGAAAGTTGTTACTAAACCACTGACTAAAATATATGGAACTGGATCACAAGGCTTTGCCTCCAAGAAGATGCTCCCATTCACATCTTTAGGCCCAACTCCTCACTTAGTATCTAATGCCATGTGCTTTTTCACACTAGGAGTTGGACCTTGGATAACCCTGAAAACATATAGTAATAATATTTATTTTTTAAAAATGCAACACTTTCCCTGGAAAATATTTTTATCTTTCCTAAGTTTCTATCCACACAAACAAAACCACCCCTGGAGTCTGTGTCAGGTGTGGAACCCTGGACTTATTTCCCTTTGGCCCATTAAGCATTTCTCAGGTGCATCACTTTTCCTCAAGAAACCATCCTAGATCCTCACAACTAAACTTGAACTCTTTCCTTTTGTTTATTTCCCCCCATGGTTCCTCTTGAACTTAATTTTTTTCTTCTGCCCATGAGTCAGACTCTTTACTGAATAACTTCTGGAAGAAAGGGACCATGTAAAGCTCTCTGGATATGAAGTGGCCCTTGCCTAAAAGAGCATAAAGTCTCTTAGGAAAGATAAGATATGCGCATGAAGAAGTATAGAAGAGTACTCTGTTTGAGAAATTCCCCAAGAAGAGTAAAAGCCAAAGTTCCAATTGATAAGATGAAAAGTTTACTCCTCAGCAGGTAAAGCAGATTTCATGGAGAAACGGCATTTTAGTTTGGTTTTGAATCTATTAGAGAAGGCAAAGGAATGGGAGCCATTGGTTAAAGGGAAAGCATAAGCAAAGCATCAGAGGTAGAAGAACTCATGCTGTCATGCTGTGGTAAACATTAGGATAGAGAATCGTGAGTCTATGAAGGATTATATTCATGAGGATAGGAATTAATGGTAGTTGGAGGGACAGCTGGAAAGAGCATTCATTCATTGCTAGGTTAGCATGTTTGAATTACATTTGCATGAGAAGAGAAGTTATACTTTCATTCGGGCAAAAATATGATCTGATAAAGTTATTAAGGCAAAAACTTGCCCTAATCCATTGTTTGTATTTTTTTTTCTAATTAAGTGTTTTGAAGTGAAATTTCAAAAATTTTTGAGGAGGTCTAATTTATCATATTTTTTCTTTTATACTATGCCTTTGGGATAGAATCTAATAAATCCTTGTTGAACCCAACATCTTGAAGATTTTCTCCTATTTTTTTCCAAAAGTCCCGTCATTTTAGCACTTTCATATAATCATGTGGTCAGTTGTGAGTTAATTTGTGTGACTGACATGAAGGTCCACATGAAGGTCCTTGTTTTGCATGTGGAAACCAGTTGCCCCAGCACTAGCTGTTGAATAGACTGTTCTTTCCCTGATAATCGCCTTTGTGTCTTTGTCAACAATCAATTATCAATATATAGATTTATTTTTGGACTCTCAATTCTCTTCCATTGATATCTCAAATTCTGCTCCACTGATCTATACATCCTTGTTTTAGGACCACACTATTCTGATGACTATAGCTTTATAAGTTTTGAAAATGTGAAGTGAATGTGCTCTAACTTCGTTCTTTTTCAAAAATGGTTTAACTACATCAGGAACTTTTTTGAACAGAAATATGTATCTGTGTGCATATACATATGTATAGATTTTTCCCTGAGAGGATTTAAAGAGAAATTATCTATACTTCATTTTAGAAAGTTATTGGAAAAGGAAAATAGAATTAAAGAAACTTTTATTCAAAATATTCTCTGTGTTTTTCAAGAAAAACTAAAAACCTTTCCCAGCTTATGTTTCTGAACCCAGAAGTCAGCAGACATGACTTTCTTCCCTAAACCTTGAACCCTTAGCTCATGTGTGGACCTCAGGAGGACCATCCTCTCTCCTCACAGGTGGTGCTTCAGTACTGACCAGAGGAAAACAGACTCTTGGGAGGAAGTCAAATTAACTAGAAGAAAGAAAACTAAATAAACATTATTAAAACAAATAGACTCATACATACCCTGGAGATAGCTCTCTGTGCCCCTGTAGTTACGGAAAAGTAAGTATACAAAATTTAACCCCAAAATTCAGATCAGTTATGTAATTGGAAGAGCACCCCAACCTCTGAACTCATTCTTCTTGTCAGATCTGGGGCCCATATATTTCTTGATCTAGGATCATCTAGGAGGATGGTCTCTTGTGTGTGTGGCCAGATTAGAGCTTGATTCCCCTGCCCCACCCCCACCCCCCAACATCTGTTTCTTCACATCACCTTCTGTCTTACGATGAGAATGAATGAATTGTTCCACAGGATCCTAAACTATCAAGCTCTAACCATTTCTCCCCGTGATCCTGTCCTCTTTAGAACCAAATGCTTTTTCCCTTAGATGCAGATAACAACTAATACAGAGTATTTTTTTTTTCTCCAAGATTGAAACTGTCCCTGTGCATCTCTTTTGCTGGAGGAACTATTCCTTTCCTTCTTTCCCAAAGGAAAAGGCAGACCCTAGTCATATGAGGCTACTAGAAGTCTTCCCAGTATCTTTATTCCTAATCCTCCTGTAATTTAGGCGCAAAGAGACTGTCTAAAAAGTCAACTAAGAGCACATTGTGCCAAAGGAAAGACTATTCCTCCTTATTTGCCTCTCTAATCTTGTTCACCCACCAACAGGTACCCAGGTAAAGAGGTGTGTGTGTGTGTATGTGTGTGTGTGTGTGTGTGTGTGTGTGTGGTGTGTGTGTGTGTGTGTGTTGGTAGGAGGGGGAAGCTTGGGAGGGAAAAGTAATTTGAGTGGAAATTGCCAGTAAACAGTTGGAGATGTGATATTGACACACACCCCAAATTTTTAGGGATAGAGCTGGAGTTTGCCAGGAGGTGATCCTACAGTTAATTGTTGTAAAAAAAAAAAAAAAAGGAAAAAAAAAAAGCTGAGTAAATAAAGGAAGAAGCATTAGAGAAGTCTGGTGAGCTGTGACCCCTGGTGAGAATGGGAACACAATTCAAAGGAGTAAATCATCAACCAAAACCAAGACAAGTGCTCAAAGGAAGAGTATGGGGGGCACAGATCCAAAGATAGTAAGAACTAAGAAAAGCTATTTGACCTGGCAGTTCATCCATCATTAGTGCCCGGGGAAGGCAGATGCTACCAACTCGTGGGTCTCCCAAAGACTCTTCATGCAAAATGCACACTTGTCCCCCAGAGTCATCAATGAGGTAAGCTGAATGATAGTGGTGGAAATCATATTGCAAGGAATTCATCGTGAAACATGAGCAATTTATGTGTGGGCTATGGTTTGCAGACTTTTGGGAATTCTTTTTTAAAGAAAACTGGCTGGAAGCAAGAAGAAGGCAAAGATGACTCTCAGGGTAGAGAATACAAAATGCTTCTAAGCTGTGTGGAAAGAAATGCAGAGTTAGACGTTAAGTACTTAAGAAGAGAGAAAAAAATGTGTAGAATTTTCAACGTAGGTTCTAATGTAAGGTGGTTATATATATATATATGTATGTATGTATATAATATTTTTGATGAATATATATATAGTATATTAATCAAAACTATTTCAACATATACAATGTTCCTTTGAAAAGTCTTGTTTCTAGGTAGGATTTCAGGGTCCTTCACTTTCAGTATTATAAATTCAAGCGGTTGCCAACATCATGGCATAAAGACCCAATGTCTACAAAACAAAATCATGGAGAAAACTATGATGGTGAAGAATTGTCCTTGACCTGAAATGCTATCTTTGGATTCATTTTCTAATTAATAATCAGCATAAAAATCAACTCAGATGTATAGGGCAACTCACCTTTCCAAATAATCAGAAATTCTATAAAAACAAATATATGAGTATCTGGAAGGCCAGTACGTTTCTGAGTTTCAAATGAATCACGTCTGAACAGAATGTGGAGGACACGTATGCACTTTAACAAGGGCTACATTATTAGATTTTCTGAGTCTTCTTAATTTGATCATGCCTTTATGTCAGTGACTATAAGACACTAGTGCATTGTGTCTTTGATCCCATTGTCAGGGTCTAAAAGGTCTATGTGGTCTTTACTTTTAGAAAAGAGTAAATCTCTTCCTGGGTAAAGGTATCCCTGTAAGCCAGCTGCCTTTCAAGTAAAAACAGAAGGGATTGTTTTCAGGCTGACAGATAACAAGCCTTCATTTTTTCCTTTCTTATGGTGGTATTGCCAGATAGCACTTAAGTGATACAAAGAGTTTCTCCTGGGCTATATTACCTTGGCATGAATAAAACTCAATGCATTATTGTAAATGACAGAGATGTTCTGATTTTGGTAGCATGAGGGCTTCAATGTGGAAGAACAAGAAAGTAATAATGGTAAAATGAGAAGGCTGGCCATAATGAAGGAAGAATCTCGCTGGAGAAACTAGCAAATTATTGTGTGAGAGAAAGACACTTTGGTGAGACAAAAGAATCGCATTGGCTGAGTCACCGAGGATCTGGAGAGTAAATCATTACAATCAGGCCTCTCTCAATTTTTAACAGACCCAGGCTGCTTCAAGTCCAGGCAAGCCAGAAAGAATGCTGTCTCTAAAAGCCATTTATTATGGGTTTATATATCCCCGAGTTTCATTTGTTTGGTGCTTGTTGCACAAAATGGATATCTGGCTCCTACTCTTACTAGCCTCAAGTCTTCACTGCTTGCCTTTTTCCATTGCTTGTCTTTATGGGGGCTGACACACTCACCCATCAATTACTCTCTAGGCAGACTAAAAAGCAAGGCATGCATGTTACAGACAGCAATATTACTCTTGGTTCCATCCTGTCCCGAGCTAGTCTGCGTTTGTCTTCCTGCTGATACTCTTGGCTCTGGGCCCCATCCTCAACCCTGAATTAGCCAGTCACCTTGACTTTTGTATGTTTGTTTGTTTTTCCTTTCAGTTCTATTGAAATATAGTTGACATAAAACACTGTATATGTTTAAGGTGTACAGTATAGTGATTTAACACACATATATTGTTAAATGTTTACTGAAACAAGTCTAGTTAACATCCATCACCTCATTTAGTTAAAATAATAGTTTTTCCTTGTGATGAAAACTTTTAGATCTCGTCTCTTTTAGCAGCTTTTAAATACACCATACACCAGTGTTACCTATTGTCACTAGGCTATGCACTGCATCCTCAGTTCTTACTTATCTTATATGTGGTAGATTGTACCCTTTGACCCCCTTCACCCAATCCCTCCTACCCCTGCCTCTAGAAGCCACCAATCTGCTCTGCATTTCTATGAGGTGTTTTTTTTTAATAGATTCTACATAAAAGTGAGATCATACGGTATTTGTCTTTCTCTGTCTGACTTATTTCACTACTTTGACTCTTCTCTTAGCATCTTGAATCTTAGTGTGGCTTTGTAGTTTTTAGCTTTTTTATCCTTCTGGCCCAATATCCTTTATTTTCCAGGACCCAACTTTTTCTTTTACAATGTCCTCCATAAAGGACAAGAGTGCCAACACTATGGTATTTTACATTTATCCCCAAATAGATGTAAAATTGACCAGAACCTGGGATCCCTAGTTCTTTTTCGTAATTTTCAATAGCAAACTCAATGAATTTGGAGACCATGGAGAAGCATTATTTAGCCTAGCTCTCAAAACTTAGAGACAATTCATGAAAGTCTTGTCAGTTGAGTTTAGAGACCAACTAGCAAAGAGCTATCATCAAAGGAAGTCTGGAAAAGGCAGAGTATTCAAGTCCTGGAATAACATTACCAAGGGAGAATAATGTTTGGTTTAACATTTTTATTTTTATTTTTGCACTCCTATCTTTGCCTTCTGTTTGTGCCTTGAGAAATCTGGGAAGAAATCTGACAGTGTATACTCAATATCTGTAATGTTCAAATACGCTAGCCTTCAAAGTGAGATGTATTGAATCACTTGATGATGTGGTTACAGAAGATGTGGCTGTGAAGACAAAGAGTGCCCTACGTGTAGGGTAACCATAAATGTCATCCAAATGATGCTTAAATGATTATCCAAACCAGGAGAATATAGAGAAGTGAGAGGCCTTGTTGTTAATAATCATGCCAGGACAATGTGTTTAGGAACAATCCCAGGAAAATCAGGGTATACATTCACTTCCTATTAAAGGAGTTTGTTAAAAAAAAAAAAAAAAAAGAGAAAAAAACGGCCCTTTGTCCAGACTATACTTAAATAGCCACATACCTTGGATTTCATAGAAACCATGGAAAACACACTCTAAAACATAGACTACAATAATTTTTGAAACGTCAACCAGTACCAGCTTAAGGCTGAGACAAATGAACTAGCAACCAATACATATCGGAGAACAAGCACTCAGAGCTTGATATACAAGGGAGAATGGACCCTGTCTTCAGGTGAGGAGTGTCCACATGTAAGTGGTTGTGGGTTTGTCATTTTGCATAAACCACCTATGGAAATGGGCTCAAATTTCATTTGTTCTTGGAAAGTGGGAAAATAGTAAGTTACATAATATATAAATATATGTTATTTAATAAATAAAATAGTAAAATAGTTGTATATACAACACTGATCTGATATGTCTTATATCTATATGTGAGTGTGCAGTGTACCCTTCACTTCAACATACAGAAGTGTGGTTTACATACTTATGGTACAATTAACTCTGTTTTCTCTAGTGAAGTCCAATATCTTAATGATAATAATAATATAATAACAGTAATAATAGGTACCATTTTCTAACAAGTACTATGTGCCATACGCTTTTCACCTTCCATAATTCTGTAGATGTGAAATCGTGGCACAGAATAATTTAGTGACTTGCCTAAGAGCACAGTATGATTAGGAGTATAACTACTGTATTAGTTTGCTCGGACTGTCCTAACAAAATACCACGAACAACAGGAATTGGTTTTCTTACAGTTGTGGAGGCTGGAAGCCCAAGACCAAGATGTTGGCAGGTTTGGTTTCCCTGGGGCCTCTCTCCTTAGCTGTCAGGTGGCTGCCTTCTCGATCAGTCCTTACTGGTCTTTTCTATGTGCTCATGGTCCCCTGGTGTCTCTTCCTCTTGTTATAAGGCGACCAGTCATATTGGATTAGGGCCCACCCTAACAGGCTCATTTTAACTTAGTTACTATGTTAGAGGCTCTGTGTCCACACACAGTCACATTCCGAGGTACTGGGGGTTAGGGTTTCAGCATATAAATTTGGGGGTTTGTGGGGAACTTGATTAGCCCATAACAGTGTCCAAGCTGAAATTCAGATTTGGTCTGAGTCTAAAACCCATGTGTTCTCCCCATCAGCTTGGCTCCAGCTACTGGAAGCAAGCCCTCTGCTTTATGCTTTATTAAAAGAAGTAGATCTACAGGGCACTGTCTCTATCCCCTAAAGCTTCCCAATCGGTAGAGAAAAGAAACAAGTCAACCACTTTCCCTAATGCAAAACAAAATAAAATGACAAGTAAATGAGTGCTCAGAAGATGGTGGGAATAGTAGACCAAAGCACTGCCTCTGAAATCAAAGTACTGGAGTTCAGATCTTAGTTCTGCAATTAATGTAGATACAAGAAAATGAGGATCAGAGCATTCATTCAAAACCTGTGTTGAGATCCTCCCATGCACTAAGTATCGTTCTAGCCTCTTTGGCTACATTATACTGTTCTAAGTGTATTCAAATATTACTCAGGAAAAAAGTTAGGTGATTTTTACAAAAATGCCTCTTGTTTTTCATTATCATTATGCAAGGTCTTTGTGGATAATCAAAATTAGCTGCTTTGAAGATTTGTTTTTTTTACTAAAGTTAAATGGTTAGGGAATCTGGTGTTAAGTTTAGGGTATTTATTTTTAATAATTCCTTCAAAGAAAGAATAAAATATTCACGATTAAACAAAAATTGGTGGTGATACCCAGCAGGACTCTGTGGGGCTCCTGGGCACAAAAGCCTCTCTGTGTCCCCCATTTCTTGATTACAGGAAACAGGCTTCATTCAGTCTCCATGACCTTCCCTGAGCTCCAAGGAATAGGTTCAAAGAGTTGCTAATTAGGGAAGGAGGGGATGCGAGACATGGGAGGAGCAGTCAAGAGAAAACATAGTGCAGCCTTGAGGCAGGGTCCTGGTTCTCCCTCAAGGGATACACACAACAATATCTTTGAGCTGTTTTGCAGATACTGAAACTCCCTCCAGGTGGGAGAAGTTAACTGTCTGCTGCCCACATAGACCCCAAACCAGTTGAAACCAGAAGATCGGTGATGCCGACTCCCACTTACCATCCCACCAGCCAATCAGAAGAATGTCCATGAGCTGATCACGCCCTCTTTGAACCATTGCTACAAAACTTCTCACTACCCCCTCCAGGGACACACAGCTTTGAGGGCATTTTCCCACTGTGGCCCCCTTTGCCTGGCAAAACAATAAAGCTATTGTTTTCTACTTCACCCAAAACTCTGTCTTTGAAAATTAATTCGGTGTCAGGGTACAGAGGATGGATTCGGCTTCAGTGAGACTGACCAAAGCACTGGAGGAAAGATTTTTGGTCAAGTAGCTTTTAAATATATATAAAGACTGACTTAAAATTTGGTTCCAACTGTAGGAGAGATAAGTTTGTATAAAGACTGGCTTAAATCTTAGCTCTCACTATAGAAGAGAAGAATTTGAATGAAAGGAAACAAAGAGATCTTTGAGATAAGTAAAATCTGAAATCCTGATTCTCCATCAGGATCTGCAGCTCTCCCTCGAGGCCCTGGGTCAGTCTCCCCAGGCCTTTCAGCACTAAACGTATTGTCAAGACGTTCTCGAAAGTGAGAGGCTTATGCAGCCTTGACGTCCAACACAGAGAACAAGTGGATGGTTTTCCAGAGCCTTCCATATATATATACCTACATAGGTAGATGTTTATCTGTTTTGAAGCAGACACCAGGATTAAGATAAAAGGGGTGTGTCTCACTGGGTCACACTTTGGAGATCAGAGTAGCCACATTTTTCTACAATTTTAAGGATGTGAGACATCAGACAGCTTCCTAGACTTTCAACTAAGACCACAGAGCCCGGAAGCTCTGCACAGCATTCAGTTCAGCCATCTAATAAAACACTCTTCATAGTTGTCATGACAACACCCTCATTCTCCCCTTGTGAAGTACACTTCTTTCCTCCAGCTGGAAGTGTTTACTTGAGGTCTATTGGGATGGTGTGATTTTTTTACTGGAATATACCATTAGAAGGGCACTGAATTGGAATTCACCAAGCTTTCTTTGAGATTACAGTATATGAATCCAGGTAACACACAACACCTTCTTGGTGTCCTCTTCTCATAGCAGCCAGAGACTTGTCACATCTCTTTGGAAGCTTTTATTTCTCCTTTTAGGAGAAATTATTTTAAAAGACCTGATTCAAAGCCCTAGAGTCTTTAACATTTTCAACTTTGTTCTTCGTCCTTCCAGGACCAGGTAGCCAGCTCCTGTGAATTAGGCTTCTACAGTTTTATGAAAAATTAGGCTTTATGATGCTGGCAAAGGAGTCCCTAATTTATTTAACAGGAAATGGCAATCTGTTCTTATTTTTTATTATTGAAATTTAGTTGATTTACAATGCCGTGTTAGTTTCAGGTGTACAGAAAAGTGAGTCAGTTACATATATATATATATATATATATATATATATATATATATATATATATTCAGATTATTTTCCCTTATAGGTTATTACAAACTATAACCTTTGCTATATAGTAGGTCCTTGATGTTTATCTATTTTATATATAGCAGTGTGTATCTGTTAATCCCAACCTCCTGATTTATACCCCACCCCTCCCCTTTGGTACCCATATGTTTGTTTTCTATGTCTGTGAGTCTCTTTCTGTTTTGTATATAATTTCATTTGTATATTATTTTTTTAGACTCCACATAGAAGTGATAACATGTGATATTTGTCTTTTCCTGGCTTATGTCACTTAATATAATAATCTCTAGGTCCATCCATGTTGCTACAAATGGCATTATTTCATTATTTTTTATGGCTGAGTAATATTCCACCATATGTGTGTGTGTGTGTGTGTGTGTGTGTGTGTGTGTGTGTGTGTGTGTGTGTATATATATATATATATACTCCCCACAACTTCTTTAGCCATTCATCTGTTGATGGACATTTAGGTTGCTTCCATGTGTTGGCTATTGTAAATAATGCTGCTATGAACACTGGGATACGTGTATCTTCCCAAATTAGAGTTTTCTCCCAATATATGCCCAGTAGTGGGATTTCTGGGTCATACGGTAGTTCTATTTTTAGTTTTTTAAGGAACCTCCATACTGTTCTCCATAGTGGCTGCACCGATTTACATCCCCACCAACAGTGTAGGAGGGCCCCCTTTTCTCTGCACCCTCTCCAGCATTTATTGTTTGTAGACTTTTTGATGATGCCCATTATTCTGACTCTCTAAACTCCCATCAAGGACTAGATTTCTTCTCCTGACAGAGAGCTGCTCTAGGCTGGTAAACCTAGCTCGTGCTGAAACAGTAGGTGTGATGCCATGGGACTCTGGGGTTCTCCCCAGTTGTCCCTTCTGAATGTTTCCTTATCTTCCCACCCTCCTCCAACACTATGCTCTTAAGAATTGCTCATCCAGGAAAAACAAACTTTATTCAAAGGCAAACAGTAATCAAAGAGGATCTTGCCATGATTTCCTTTTAACTATTGGATGTATACTAAAAGAAATTGGTAAAATTATATAGGAATGAACATCATGAAAACAAAACAAAACAATTAAAAAGTTTCCATGTAGCATAAAAAGATCTCATAGCTTTAAACTCAAATAACCAAACAAAATATCCACCTCCATAAAGTCAGAGCTGAAATCAGATACATCATTGAATATGAGGTTTCCTGCAGGATTTTTATATAAAATAATATTACATTTATGTGTAGTTCTTCCCTTTCTAGTATTCTGATATTTTTTTAATGTTCACTTTTATTAAATACTTTATTCTGTCTCTCTTGAAATCTTTATGTAATTTTTCATCCTTTATTCTACTATATTAATATACTAATGAGATTATCTGATGTCAAAAATGTAAAAATGTGTTATGTTTTTATACACAGTTTTATTGAGTTAACTAATATTTAGTTATTCCATATATAGATAGATAGATATAGATATGCTTTTTTTGATATAAGTTCTATTTAGACTATTTTTAAATTTTCTAAATTTTCACCCTTGATTCTCTTCCTTTTGATTCAAGTTTGGAGAACTTCTTTCACCTACTTCTTCAAACTTTCTGTGTCTCCGGGGAGTTTTGATAGAAAATACAAGCATGACTGTACATATATATGTACGCTTACATATACATACATAAATTTTATTAAGGTATGATTACCTGTCACAAGATGAATTCTTTGTAAGTCAATAGTTCAGTGAGTGTTGAAAAATCTATATATACTTGTAACCACAACAACAGCTAAGACACATTTCATCCCCCCAAAAAGTCCTTCATGTACCTTTGCAGTCAAACTCCCTTCCTCTCCAATTCCAGGCAGCCACTTACTTGCTTTCTTTCACTATGGGATTGTTTTTGTCTTTTGTAGAATTTCATTGCAATGAAGTGTATAGTGTTTCACTTTTTACATTTGGCATCTTTCATTTAGCAAAATGATTTTGGAATACATCCATGTTGTTATGTGTATTGCTGATTTGTTCATTTTCATTGCTGTGTAGTGTTCCAGTGCATGAATGTATCACATTTTGTTTATCAGTTTACACACTGATAGATTGTTTCCAGTTTTTGATTATTATGAATAAGTCTGACATTAACATTCATGTGCAAATTGCCGTGTGGAATGTGGGCATAGTTTTATTTCTCATAGGTAATGACTTTGAAGAGGTTATTTGGTTTATGTGTTCATTTAAATCTATTAAGAAACCAATAGATTATTTTTGTGATCTTTCTAGAGCATCACTTAGATAGTTTTTGGCCTTTCTATTCTCTCTCAATTCTGTTCTCAAAAGTAATATCACCTCCTGCATCTAATTTAACTTTTCATTTTTGTATTTTTATTTATTTTTGTTATATTAACTCTTTTTCTTTCTCCGTGCCCTTGAAAACTGTTTTATCTATTCTGTCCAGCCATCGATTTGTTCTTCAGACATATAGCTTTTTAATATACCCGTCTATGAATATCTTTATTTTAACTACTAGATTTTATATAGTAGTTAAAATAATTGCTTCAAATATAAGATATTCTCCCTAAGAAAGTTTACTGTAATTTCCTGATCTCTCTGCTTTCAAAATTATGCTATATCTGAAATAATATGTTCAGTTAGTTGTCTCAAAATGTTTCATTATTTATCCTTATGAGTTTATAGTCACCTGATATTTTCAGATGTGTGTGACTGGGAGGGAGGGATGCTGACGGGGTATTCCCCTTGTCCTTCCTGGTCTGGACCACAATAAGTGAAGGTCGATGCCTAATGCAGAGAGTCTCTGGAACCGTCACCTGCTCCTCACACGTGCCCTGCTCTGTTCAGTCTTTTCATTTGTAATCAAGCTTCATTTGATGGCTTGAGGCTGTTGGTATTGAAGAGCAAATGCTCAGAGGCTGGCATGATGTTAACTAAATTTTCTCTCTATTTTTTTTTCTTGAAAGAGTGAAAAAACAGCCAGTAATCTCCCAAGGTAACATGGGAAGAGAAAAATGTTCTCTCGCCCATCTCCACACTGTGACCTTCAGTCAATTCAGCCCCCAATGCACACTGAATCGGGGGTTTTTATAATTCTATTTAGTTTGTTGTATTGTAATTGATCAACAGTCTTTCTTCCCGTGGAATCTTCAGAATTGAATTAGGGAGATGAAGGGGGCACGTCCAATTTGACCTTCTTGTAATATACAAGCAAATTTCTTTAATACTTCCTTCATTGTCAGACTAATATTTATTTTAGATGTTATATTATTCTAAGACAAGTTTCAAATCACTTCCATTTTCCTAAGCAATTTCCTTGCCTTCCTCCTTTCCTTTCTTTCTGTGTTGTCTATAAAACTACCAAAATTGCACGGTTTTTTTATGCTTACTAGTTTATCATTAAGGGTATTATAAAGGATACAGATGAACCACTACATGAATGGGTACATAGGGTGAGGTATGCAAAGGGCCTGAGTGCAGGAGCGTCTGTCCCCATGGAACTGGGATGAACCACTCTCCCAGCTCAGATGTGTTCACCAACCCAGAAACTCCTACACTGGGTTTTTCATCCAAAACCTGGTTTCAAGACCTGCCCCTGTCACTGTACAGCTCTGTGACCCAAGTGTGAAATAATAACTACCTGTGAGTTCCCTTAAGTATCAGATCTCTCCTTTATAACATGGGATTAATAATATTTACCTCATTTAATTGCTTTGATAAAGTAATACAATGCATGGGATGTTGCCAAATGCCATCCAGATCCCAAGATGAAGGCACTGGAGGCTCATTGCTAACTGGTAAACATCTATTCAGGAATTGCCTTTGCTCCTTGCCCAAAAGGCATTGTCTCCCCCAGGTTATAACTGGGCTTAGGCGTGTCCAGTGACTGGTCCCTGGGGTACAAATGTCTGGTCCCTTGCTTAGCCTGGGGACAACTGTCTGGGCCATCCCACTTCCAGAGCCCCTTCCCTTATTAGCTGAGTCTCTGTTGCAGTGACACCATAGCTCAACCGTCCTTCTGTTCAAGTGCTTCCCTAACTCTCTTACCGATGATTTTCTGAGTGTGCACCCCCAAAATCTCTTGCACATAAATCTCTTCTCTTTTTTTTTTCTTTGTGTCCACACCACGTGGCATGCAGGATCTTAGTTCCCTGACCAGGGATCGAACCAACACCCCCTTCAGAAGAAGCATGGATTCTTAACCACTGGACCACCAGGGAAGTCCCATAAATCTCTTCTTTTAAAGTCATTTTCAGGGAACCAGATATAAGCCAGAAGTTTGTAAATATCAAACCACCATATATTGCAAAGCTGGTATCTCCTCCTGAATACTGCATGGCAAGCATCAAAACGAGACCTACAGAAATAGAGTACATAACGGGAAACATCACTGTGAAAGGAGGATCACTGTGAGCTCCTGAATCGAGGTAGGGTTAACCAGCAGTGTGAACCATGACCTTCGCCTTGAAATAAGGTGAGTGTCTAGAGACATCATGCCAACCAAAAACCCATGTTGCATCTGCCTCTGAAGCTGCAGTTCCGGCTTCTGTAGCGCCTACTCCAGCTGGCTCCTTAAGCAAGACTGAGATCATTTAGTTCATGACTTCAAACTCGAGCACACCCTTCAGTTTACAAGTCACATGACCTGGACAGGCCCCTGTAATGATACCTTTTGGCAAAGCCTCTGACCTGGACTGAACCATAGATACCGTCGTTTTCATTTTAAATATCCAGGAGTAAACAATGCCTGTCAGCTCCACCAGGGCTCCTCCAAGTGACTGGACATTTACACAAAATGTGCCTGGGTGCAAAATCTGTAGGAGGCAGTGTCCAGCGCAAAGCCTGACCTGTGTGAGCATCGGGGACGATGAGCCATCACAAACACTTGGCTGAGGCAGGACCAATCTGTTTCCTTGAACACTGCGTGTTGACTGTATCAGTACAGATAGGCTAAGATGGGAGACGTTTGCTATGATGCAACCACATGCCTGAATGCTTAGGTCAGAAGGAAGGGTGATCACAAAACAAGGATGGCCATGGTATATGAGATGCAAAATGGAGGCAAGACTCATGAAGGAACGTGATTAAGAAGGACACGTGTGGAAATGCTTGGGCGTTTCCTTTCTTTTCTCTTCCTTTCCTTTCTTTTTTTTCTGCTATTCTTACTTTCTCTCAACATTAAAAAATCCTTACAAAGAACATATACTCTCCTTTAAGGATGTTAGAGTAACATGATTCATTTGACATAATTTTATTTTATATAGCCACTTTTTTTTTTTTTTTTTTTTTTTTTGCGGTATGTGGGCCTCTCATTGTTGTAGCCTCTCCCGTTGTGGAGCACAGGCTCCGGGTGCGCAGGCTCAGCGGCTCCGCGGCATGTGGGACCCTCCCGGACCGGGACACGAACCCGTGTCCCCTGCATCGGCAGGTGGACTCTCAACCACTGCACCACCAGGGAAGCCCTTATATAGCCACTTTAAATAAATAGTCAAGTCACTTAGTAGGTGACATCCAAACTTGATTCTATGGTGCTAGATAGGCACCATAAAAAATAAGCACTAAAAAGAGTTCAAACAATGCATTCATAACAAATACTATATATATTAATTCAAAGTCCATTCACTCATTCTGAAAGAGCACCTACAAACAAATGACACACAAGAACCACGTTTAGGTGGTTGCAAAAATGGGAGGGTCGAGAATAGATCATGATTATACGAGAAGATGCAAATGAATTTTTTTAAAAAGGACCTTTGCACAAATCGGTGACGAAGGTGAACTGTGAACTGAAGAGAACCATTAACTCAGCTTCTGCACCTGAACAGTAAAGATCCCGAAATGCTGAATGGAGGGCCCTGTGAATCAAGGTCAGGTACACTCTCCTCTAAGGAACTGAAGGCTCTTGTTCTGTGTTAAGTCAATCTATCCCAAGGAGGAAGAGATACTGATACAGATCAAAGGGAAAATGGGCTCCAAGTGAACAAGAAAGCCAGCTGGGGGAGGGGAAGGATCCTCCTGTTGAAGGAACGCAGATACTGAATCAGACAACCAGAAATTCTCTCTTCCTTCTCTCGCTTTTTCCTTGAATGGACAACTGCCTCTTCTACTTCGTCTTCCCTTAGGTCCTTTTGACGGGTAAAGTAGAATTGTGGCCACCTCCTGCTTAGGATGCCCCCAAGCAAGGGCAGGTTTAAGTGCAGATGGAAGAGGGGTGGGCATGAGGAGGCCCCTCGAGCCAGCTTCTCCTGTAGGGCGGCTCATCTGTTACTCCAGTCAGGAAACTGTGCTGTCATTAGGTGCTGGGGAAGGTCCTGACCCTAGGGGAACTCATTTTTTAAGGCTTTACTGTGATATAGTTCACATACTATGAAACCCATCAATTTAACGTATACAGTTCAGCGGCTGTTAGTATATTCACAGAGTTGTGCAAATATCTCCACATATAATTTTAGAATATTTTCATCACTCAGAAAGAAAGCCCCTACTCATGACTGGTTCTTCTTTCCTGCTCCCCACCCCCCAGCTGCAGGCATCCATTAATATAATTTCTATGTGTCTATAGGTTTTCCTGGGACATTCCATATATGTGGAATAATACAACATAGAATCTTAGGGATTGACTTCTTTCATTTAGCATAGTATTTTCAGGATTAGCTATTATCGTATAAGCTTAGTGAGTAGCCCATTAGAAGGACCAGCATATCAAGCACAGACTGTTTCTGTTGTAATTGCTTACCTACTTTGTGCATCGCACTTTGCTCTACCTCTTAAATGATTTTTGTTACTCTTGTCTTTACCCAGTGACCCTGAAAGAAGGAGCATATTTGCACTACCAGCAACCTCACAATCAAATGGCTTACCCTGGCTTGTGTGAGCCCATCAAGTCGGTTAATACCACGGATGTAGCCAGAAGGCAGAGGGGAGAAAGAGGAGAGAAATTTTAAAAAATTTTAAGTCATGTTTTATATACTAGAGACACTCTGATAGTCTCTCCATTCACTAGTAAACGAATGCTTATATTTCCTCTATCCCTTTTTATAGCTTATATACAGAGTATGGAGTTATTTTGTCCATCATTAGAGGAATTTCTCTCCTTTTAATTTGCCTCCTAATATTTCTTAAGACGTTTTGTAAATAGAACCAACAGGAGACTCACACACATGAGTAGATGAGATTCTAGTTATATTAAGATACTTTAAGTTATTTGATGCATGTCTTTGACTTCACCCTTTTTTCACCAAACTCACCCTTCTGGTGTAAATACACACATCCAAAATGATCAAAAATTAGTTGTTTCTTTGTTCATTTGAATTCAAGTGACTGTGACCTATTTGTTGTCCCAGAGCCTAATATTGACATCTATTAAGGCTGGCATGTAGCAGCTTGTCACCAAGTGTGGAATCAAAAAAGGAAAGGGGGGAAGGAAGGAGGGAGGGAGCAAAGGAGGAGCTAAAGAATGATTAAAATAAAGCAATCAAACCAGTCAGCAAACTGAGACTGGGAGATCTCTTAGACTGGCTCATATATCAATGTAAACAAGTCTCGTCTCTCGTTGCTTTTGTTGTATTTATCTAAATGCTCTTAAGAGAGATATGTTTCTCTTTCCAGGAAAATGTAAAGCAAGTTAAATACAGAGTATAAAGCAATTTGGTAAAGTGAATACAGGCAAACTTCAAAAAAGTAATTTTTCTGGGGTTGATTCCTCCATGCCTCCAGCTTTCCCCAGCTGCAAAGGCACTCAGAAATGTCCACATTTCCTAAGGGGACCCTAGATGCTGACGTTGAGTCCCTTGTTTGCTCACACTCCCTTCCACTGAGGAATTCAGATGACTGTAAGCGGACTCATAATTAACACCTTTACATGGAAAATAATTTGTTTCAATACGGAATTGTTGTAAGCACCACACGTTTGGCGTCTGTGCTCATGAATCTGTAGTGCTGTTAGTCTAATTGCTTTCTGTGGATGGAAAGTATCATAAGCTAAGTTTTTAACAGCTAATATATACATCATCAACATTATGCCTATTTTAATAAAAACCTGAAGGACTAACTAAAATGATTAGAAATGCAGCGGTTCATTTCATTTTAGGGTCACCCAACAGCATTCCTATCTGTGTGAGTCATTATTAAGCTATTACCCCAGATAATAAATATATTTGGAGCTCTCATTGATGTGATGGAAACCTCAACTCCAGCATCGCTGTGACCCATTCTGCAGACAAGAAAATGAGCTGTAATTCCAGTTCTTATCTCTTTGCACCGCCTTTATAATTTAGAAGTATCAGCATTTAACCATTTGGTTTCCAAATATGTCAGAGACCTGAAAAGAGGGGAAAAAAAAGTTTTAGAAGAATCACTAAAATGATACTATTTCTAGGCACAATTGTTTTAAAAAAAACTAGTCTTATTTCTATCTTCATCAATTCACAATTATGAAAATTTTCTGATTCACACAATTGACTTAAATACTTTAAAAAAGCAGTGACTATAGTTAAGAGAAAAAAAGCTTGAAAAATATGTATAACATGCTTCTACTCATTAAAAATAAATTTAAAAGCTGATTAGTAGCCTCTTTATAAAGCTTAAAATAAACATAACTAAAAAAATTGTATTTGGAGTTAGGCATGGTAAAATTATTAAAAAGGAAAACAAGGTAAATAACTATAAAATTCATGAAAGGGATTACCTCTGATGGGAAGACAGTAGTATGGGCTTGGGAGGAACATAAAGATAGTTTCAGCAGATTTTATATATATATATATATATATATATATATATATATATAAAGGAAAAACAAGCACACATATTTTGAAAGACATATAAATAATTGCTAATGGTGATTGACTCAGAAGAAGGAGGTTTGGAGGGTTGGGTAGAAGACTTGATGTTTAGTGTATATTCTTTGTATAGCTTAAATATGTACATATATGTGTGTTTTCAAACTTTAAACAAAGAATAACTCATTAATCAAAGAAACTAAGAAACAACAAACATATTTTAAGCAACTACAAGAAATACAAAGACATGTTAGAGCCCAGGAGATCATAGACATGATAATAATACAATAATAAAATTAAAATAAAAAGAATATCTAACAAATATTGAGAATTTTCTCTGTTCCAGACATTCTTCTAAACACAGATTACAGATGAATGTTTCTTAAATTATCAAAGCTTTATTAGATAAATAACTCTATTTTTTCCATTTTACAAATAAACTAATATTTATGCAATCATATAATTTGCCCAAGACCATACAATTGGTAAATGAAAAAGCTGAGCTGTTGAGCTTTTCTGACACTAGCCATCATGCATACTCCCTGCCTACAAGGAACTGAGTTTCTGGAAAGTCACTTCAGTTCTTAAGTGCTCTGACCATGCTATTTTTAATTCTGCTTGGAGAAATGGCAGAAACCATGCCTCTTTACACTGTGCCCAGAGGACGTTCTCTAGAGGTTGAGAATTCAATCATAAAAACAAGATAAAGATGGCAGAAAAATTACCACAACATTGGCAAGCAAGCCTTATCAGAGTAAACTTTGTAAACTCCCAAGAGGAAGCCATCTCCACAGCCTGAAGGGTTGCAAGGAGATGCAGTTGTTTGGTTAAATAAGAAGAAAATGGTGGTCATGGTGGTGGCTTCTATGGGACAAGTTTGGGGAAAAGAGTGTTACCACATGCATAGTGTGTTGTGAGTACAGTGAATAAGTCACCATAGAAATTCACCAGCATAATCTTCACCTTCATAGAATGCATTTGGTGGGGAGATCAAGCCCCATAGAATTTGACCAAACTTCAGAAAGCATCAGAGATGTGTTTAAAAGATGGAAAGTTCTGGAGACTTTACTGTTACTGTCAGCGTTGCTTTAGTTTATTTATTTTTTCAGCTTCATTCTGTTACGAATGAGCAGGACAGGAATAAGCAGCCAGGAGAGGAAAAGACGAAAGGGAAGAAAAGACGTTGAGTTGAGTGACAATGGCTGGCCAAGGTCCATGGTGTTGCCCACTTCCTGCCAGCTCAGCAACTCTGCCAGCTGGTGGCATAATTTGTAGGAAGGACTAGAAGGTAACCCATGTGTCAGGGCAGTTCCCAGGCCAGATGGAAGGAGGGCAAAGAAGAGAAGGGAGTCATGCATGGTTGGTGTGGCAGCCCCTGTTCCATTTGGCAGGGAGCAGACATGGATTGATGGTAGGACCAAAGGGATGGAGAGCCCCATACATCTCAGCAGAGTGCTGGTCCCCTGACGGGCCATCTGGTCAACCATCACGAAAAACCTGCACGCTCTTCTCTGAGAACTGAGATTTGGGGAGTGATTATTCCTCAGTTAGAGCCTTTTCAATTGTTGATATCCTAATTTCTTTCCCAGATACAGAAAATACTATTAACCTGTGCATTCCCTCAATTTTTAAGAAAACTTGTATTTAAACAATTGACTGTAGCGCTATTTTTGTCACATAAAACAGTTAGTTTTGAAAATTTTACACTATTTAACAGTTACCCCTTTATTACTCCCTTGAAGCTGATACAGTCTATTGATTCTAAATTCATATGCAAGAACTCTTTTAAAGAAATGGATCCTTGACACAGTGAGGCTTTGGCATGATGTGTATTTTCAAGTCTCCAGGGCTGATCTGCGTACTGCAATGTCTCACGGCAAACGTTGCTGAGCATTCTTCAATGGCAATTTTCAATTGCTTTAGAAAATGGCCTGGATGAGGGTTGCAGTGATCGACTAAAGAGGGGTCTGAACTCCTAATATCTCCCCACTAATGTGTGTGCTTAGGATGGTGAGGCCTTTTCATGCACTGAATCGTGATAATACTCCACAAAACAGACAATTTGAAAGAGCCATTTTGTGAAGCTGTTCAGTGAAATCCCTCCACAGCATTGAAATACACGATCTTCCCTCACCTCCTGCCCTGTGATATGTGCTTGTCCAGAAGTCAGCTCCATTTCTCTGGTGCCCCGTTCCAGCTGTGCCCTGAATCCAAGTCAGAGGAGCAAGAAAGTGATGGGAATGTGGTCTTAAGGGTCCCGTACCCGGGGTTCATCTTATGGATTTTGGTCCTGTTTTCCTTTTATGTATTTTTCTATCTTATCTTCAGGAGGAAAAAAATCCAGACAATCAAAGGCTGAGATTATTGAATTTGGGATAAAACGCTTTGGGTACTTCATTCTAAAAGATGTCAATGATCTTATATCTATCAGAACTAATGATTGAGAACAGCCTGATATGCGACACAGAGAAGAAAACTTAGCAAATGTACAGCCCATGGTCATATGTTCAATTTCACTGTGACAAAGAAGTTAGGTATAAGAGGATTATGAGTAGAATTGTTCTCCTGTGTTGGTTTTACTGAGGCTGTATTCCTGCTAAGGAAAGTGGACGGTACTGAATAAATTAAGCAGAATTCCAGTTTCTAAAAGCACTAATGAATCTGTGACTAGATTTTCTTTTTCAACAAAATGTCATTATAGATCTCTGATTCATGATTTTGTCAACAAAATGATAGCAATTTCTGAGTCTTTCATATAATCTGATACATTTGCAGCCAGAGAAATACCCTGCACCAATCGGGATTTGGTATCTGCCTTGTTTTTAATAGTTCAAGATAGGCAGCATCTCTGGATCGCTTCCCTCCCTTCTTTCTTGTCGCTTCCCATTCCTTGGCTCGTTCCTCCTTTCCTATCTCTCATCCTCAGTTCTTCTCTGTTTCCTGCATTGGTTCTATCAGTTTTTCTGACCCCACTTTCCTCCCCATCTTCTTATCCCTGCTTTCCATACTTCTTTTCTTGCTACTCTACTTCCTTGTTCTGTATCCCTTCCCTTTTTTACCCTCTCCTTTATTTTTAGTAACAGCTGCTGTTTCATGAACGTCTGACACTGCTTTCCTGGCGGCTCTGACCTTCAAATGATTCGGGCCACTTTTTCACCTCAATTCATCTGAAATTCCTCTGATCTATTCAAGATGCTCAAATATCCCAAGCCTCTTTGTAGCTGCCTTCTTGAGAAATTCTGTGGAAAGGAAAACTGAAAAAAGGATGGGCCTTGGCAGAAGAAAGCATTTGTGTGGGGGAACTCAAGCCATCAAAACCCCAACCTCCTTTTCTTCTGATACCTCCTTTCTTCCCTGGTCCTTCATTTTCTATGTCTTGACACTTTGTAAGATTTTTAAATGTAACATATATTCTAAATAATTTTGATGGAGGCTGGAATCGGAAACAGGGGAGTATTTCTTCCTGTATCTTGGCTAGATGGTGCAATATTTTAAAAGTAATGTACCATCTATGGAAAGGAAAATATGTTGGCATTTCTGAGGGCAAAAATTTCTGCAGATCCCAAGTTTTTGTTAGTTAGATGCCTGGAGCCAGCCTTGAACTTCTCAGTGAACTCTCAGTTATTCAAGAACATTGGCCTTCCCCTTCCTTGCAAGTTCTTTTACCATTATCCAAATTTCTGTTTAATTGAGTGCTACCATATATGGTGAAATTCGAACTATTTGTGTTATTTATGGCAATATTGTTATAACATCTGTTCTGGTAAGAGACAGCTATGGATCTGTGACCCCTTCCAGTCCGCACTTCCTTCCAGCATGTTTCTGGCTGCAATTACAGGATTTTCATTAACAGAATTCTATGCATTTTGAGATCCAGTTACCTTCCGAACCTCTTGATCTGCTGCCATGGGCTGGAGATCAACCAGAGGGCACCTATTCCTCTCTACCAAAGTGGTCTTGAGAAATGAGAAAGGAGTAGATGCTTTTAGTTTTTAAAAATCTGTTATATCCTAGAGTTTGAAAATACTCACACTCGTATTATAAATGTGTGTGCTATCTAAACACATCAGTGTCATATGGATACTTAATATGAATAAATGCATACAAGGTTTTAAACTTTGCTTTAATTTAGAAGACATTACTTCTTCTCAAGGCAATTAAAGCCACCTTTAGTTATCTCAGTTTTCATAAGCCAAGATTTGAGGAAAATGTTTTTGCATGGAATCCAAAGAATCTGTTGATTTTTCAGTTGGTAAAAATGTTAGTGACAACACATTTAATAATAGTCATAATATTATAGAATACATACTCATAAAAGTCAAGGAAAGCTACATCTAGAAGAAATACTGGGAGCAAGAAAATTTATTTCAGAGTCAAAACTTTTTATATAATCACCTTGTAATAATAACATGATGCTAACTAAGCAGACAGTTATAACACAATGTACTAAACTCCTTAGCATTTTCATGTACTTTATTTTGAGCTTATATAAGCATTTGAAAACGTAAATGAACAAATATGCGACATATTTCAATTCACAAAAAAAATCTTGATTCAAAAATGCATTCAAAAAGTCATTGCAGGTCTTCCCTGGTGGCGCAGTGCTTGAGGGCTCCCTGCCGATGCGGGGGACACGGGTTCGCGCCCCGGTCTGGGACAATCTCACGTGCCGCGGAGCGGCTGGGTCCGTGAGCCATGGCCGCTGAGCCTGCGCGTCCGGAGCCTGTGGTCCGCAACGGGAGAGGCCACAGCAGTGAGAGGCCCGCGTACCGCAAAAAAAGGAAAAAAAAAAAAAAAAAAAGTCATTGCAAAAAAAAAAAAAAATGTAATAACTCCATATTCCACTGTGCCCTAAGCCTTTGCCCCCGGATGTAAACACTCCCACCCACAAGATGACCCAGAGCCACGTGTGGCTCCAGTTTGCTCAGAAGAATAGAAGAAGGAGTGGAAGCTGGCCATGGGCAGCAGGGGCTTGGCAGCCACACAGGTACCAGAATCAGCACAGGTGCAACAAGAGGAGACCCACAAAGGGCAGATGCAGGAGCTGCACTGGACTAAAAGCTCCTGGAGTAAAACCGAAGGCCCTAAAAGTAGTCAGTACCTTTTTCAATTCACAATTTCACAGGCATAAAAACAGACCAGTCATAAGAGCCACCATAGCCAAGAAAGCCCAAAGCCTAGTGTCCATCAGGTATTTACAGCTTATTGGTTGTTCCTTCCAGTCCAGACACAAGGTCCAGTCAGCAGCCATGTTATCCTAAGGAGGGTTGCTTAGTAACAAAAGTAACAATCTTACTGTTGCCAGGTTACCAGGGAAACTGAGCCAGACAGCGTAACCAAAGGTCAGCATGGAACCACGGATCAGGAGCAGATCTTTCTGGGCTGAAGAGGAGGTGAAGCCTCAGCTTTCTTGTCCTGGGATCACCTCGCCAGCTTGTGACAGACAGGAACTTGTTCTGGAACTCTGGACTTCTTATCCTGGACTTATGTTGCTGCACGATATTCATATGATATATTATGTGAAAAAGTACAATGGAAACATCACCTACGTCAGAGCACAGCCCCATGACTGTGATTATATTTTCAAGCTTATTAATGAGCTTGTATTAGGAGGCAGGCGCCAAGGCTTTGTTCACGTGGAGCTAGGTTACATTTCTCACGTCCTTCAGATTTATCAGAGTCGTCACTTGGTCTTATAAAGTTCGATTTGAATTTATTAAACTTATTGCTCATATTAAGACATTCTGAGTGTTAACAGGTATTCACTAGCCTAGCTAGTGACTTTCAATCCATTAATCCAAAGTGACTTTCAATCCATCAATAAATGAAGATTTATTTAGCTATTACTATGAGCAAAACATGATCCCAGGCAGTTTGTAAAGAAAGGCAGATATTAGACTAAGAATCTTGTTTGTACAGAACTTTCAATTTTCAGTTTAGTTGAGAAATTAAAACATATGAAGGAATTAACCAAATGAAAGAGAATATATGCTAAGTACCATCTACAAATACTCTACTACAGGCATATGTCGTTTTATTGTGTTCTGCTTTATTGTGTGCTCTACAAATTGAAAGTCTGAGGAAACCTTGTGTCCTGTGTTGAGCAAGTCTATCAGCATCATTTTTCCAACAGCATTTGTTCACTTCGTGTCTTTGTGTCACATTTTGGTAATTCTCATAATACTTCAAACTTTATTATTATTATTATATTTGTTATGTGATCTGTGATCAGTGATCTTTGATGTTACTATTGCAAAACAATTATGACTCACTTAAGATTCAGATGATAGTTAGCATTTTTAGCAATGAAGTATTTTTAATTAAGGTTTATACACTGTGTAGACGTAATGCTGTTGCACACTCAATAGACGACAGTGTAGTGTAAACATAACTCTTATATGTACTTGGAAACTAAAAAGTCTGCCTGACTCAAGTTTTGTGATAATTGTTTTATTGTGGTGGTCTGGAACCAAACCCACAGTATCTCCTGGGTGTGTCTATATAGGATAGTATACCTACAACAGAGATACAGCTATAGGATAGTACCAACAATAAATGCTATAAAATCCATTAGAGATAGAGATTATTTTGATCAACATGAAGCCATAAAAGTTTCAGGTGTGTTGTGAGAATTGAGGCAATACTTAAATAATGAATTGATTCCATCCTGGAATGATGCATAGGATTTATGTAGATTTTCTATAGACTTAATGGAAATGTTGCTGTATTTCCAGACTCAAAACATAAATGGAAGTGAAGTTTCAGGCTTGGAATCCAGGGTGTTTTCTTTCTTATTTTAGATAATGGGAAATTAATCACCTGTCTCCAGGAAAAGTGGAAATAGTGGGGGACACTAGCCCTTCTTTGTCTAAATACACAATAAGAGGGACTTCCCTGGTGGTCCAGTGGTAAAGAATCCACCTTACAATGCAGGGGATGTGGGTTCGATCCCTGGTCGGGGAACTAAGTTCCCACACGCCACAGGGCAAATAAGCCCGCGTGCCACAACTATTGAGCTTGTGAGCCTCAACTAGAGCCCGTGTGCAGCAAACTACAGAGCCCAGGCACTCTGGAGCCTGCGAGCCACAACTAGAGAAGAGAAAACCCACATGTCACAACTAGAGAGAAACCCGTGAGCCGCAACAAATGATCCTGCATGCCGCAACTAAAACCCGATGCAGCCAAAAAGATATTAAATAAATACATAAATAATAAGTAAATCTTAAAAAAAGAATGAGGAAGTTCTTTGAAAAAAGAATTTTTATAAATAAACACACCATGAGAATGTGAAACCATGTCTTTGCGTCTATTCTGATGTCTCAGGATTCCCAACAATCTTCTGCATCTTACAAAATATCTATTATTTTACTTTCTAAACTATGCAGCATTATACTGATTGAGGCTCTTTATACCCATTACCTATCACAGTGCTTATCATGTATGAGGTACTTAATGTCCAGTGAACAGACCAGGAAAAACAAGATAAAGATTCAATTCATGGCACCTCCCTCAATACCTACCCAAGGGCCAGGTTCTACATCATGGTTAGGGTTTCTCAAAATACCAAGGATACGTTGGCTGAACAAACTTTCTGGTTTTCCAGGGAGAGTTCCAGTTACACCTGTCTCCCTTCCAAAACCAATAATAATCTCCCTTTTCACTCAAAGTTGTCAGAGTTTAGACAATAAAGTATATGGACATCCTAATTATAAGGCTAATTCTAAGATAAAAAGTGTCATACATTGTCACTTATTCTAACATCATGATATAGAGATAACCATTTTAAACAGGTAAATCCTTTCTCCATTAAAAAAAAAGTTTAAAAATCTAAAGTCAGACATTATGTATAAGCCTTATATTCTCATTTTCTTTGAATGCAAAATACCCTCTTGTTTATGAAAGGAGCAGGTGCTCCAGTGGTGTGCTGAAGATGACCTGCACAAGCTCACGTGATGCAAATAGGGACATATCATCCCAAAGATGCATTCACTGATGTCACATTGGACACTTAAAATAAACCACAATGGGAGAATTTACACCATGGAAATTGGCAAACACTACAGATCAGAGTTTGTTTTATTTTTTCTTTTTCTTTCTTTCTATTTTTTTTTTTTTGAGAGTCAGCTGTTAAATATCAGCATGATACGGGGTGCTTATATAAGACAATTTTAAAAATTGATCGTTGATAAGTACAAAAAAAAAGAAAAAAAATACTCGTAATCTTACCATTTGGGGATCCCTGCCTTGTCAATGTTTCAATGTTTTCCCTCTTATTTTTGTATGCTAACACACATACTCACACATTGAAACACACAGTCATTGTAAAGTAATGGACGCATTTTGAACAGATATCACAAAATATTTCCATGTGAATGGGTATCATCCTTTGAAATAATCATCTGATGAGTCTGAATGTCTCTTCCAAGAATGATTCCATGGCTCTAAATACTTTTGGATCTCCTGTGTTGTGACTGTCACAGAACCAGTTTAAGAGACCCACAATGAAATCACATCTGATTTTCTTAAGGCTAAATTAGAATTCCCAGATTTATCACTTAATTTATACAGGAAACTTGACTCTAAATGAAATGTTTTTTGTTTTTTGTTTTTTCCCCAAATATAGCTGTAAAATGAAGACTGAAGCTATTCAAAACAATGTTTTCCAAACCCCAAAGACAACTTTGAAACACAGAAGTCATGTCATTTTGCAGGTGGTGGTGCTGGGATAACAGGCAGAGTAGGGCAGGGTGCTTGCACTGTGTAAGGGCCTTGCAAGTTGTCTATTCTGAAACAAAAATTCTTTTGGGGGTAAAATTTCTATTATGAATCTTAAACATCTATCACATTATTTTATAGATTCATCTTCTGTATGAGTGTATTTATGTATAAATAGTTGCAGATTTTAATAGATAATTTCAGCCCTGATTTATACATTTAATGCAACTCAAGTTATGTTTTACACATTTTAAGTTTGATAAAAATTCAAATGTATTTTCCTAGGCCCTTTTCTCCACGACTTTTAATCCCACGTGCATTTTAGAGGAAATGAATTCCGTGTGTTTCTTATTCCATACACTTAACTCATCAAACAATGTTTTGTAAGGACTCTTTGATATCCAAGAAGCTCTTTGAGTCTTTTTATGAGACTTTTTAAGCCCTTCTCCTCAGAAACAGGAAGTCGTGTTTGGCCAGGACCAAAAGAACTTGCATACCAAATGGTTTAAGTTCAGTTTGAAAAGGCCACACCACTGAACTTGGATAGGCTCTCAACCTGGCAACACATGTTCTCCAGTCCTAGAGGAAATGGCCATGTAGGGCTTGATCAACTCAGAGACCATGAATTAAAGAGTATATATATAACATGTTGGAGTTGCTTAGAAATTTTAAGAGATGGCAGGATCATTTTCAAATGAAAAAAAAAAATCTTTCTAAATTCTTGAGGTTTCACTTGCAGAAATTCTATTTACTTATTTATGTGTGTTTTATGAAAAATGACACTGCTGAGTGTGGAGATGCATCCTGTCTATGGCATCTCACTTCCATATGATTACATTCAAGGAAGAGTGCATAATTTGTTATTTCTGATTCTTTTTCTTCCCACACACTGCTTTCAACTTTCTGTTATTCTGCCACAATCACAAACCAACACCCAGTAGGGGTAAATTCTTCAGGGAAATGTTATTTTTTAATCCATGAATTCCTACAGCTCATTTGAACAGAGCTATCCATGTCCAAATTTTAAAGTGCCCTATTAGTTTGTGATTCTGTAAGTATGCTATAAGGTGTTGGGAAAATCTTAGAGGTATGTATACATTTGCACATAAATTAAGGAAAGATAATTTCATTGAAGCCTAAACCATGCTGAAAAATAAATTAGATGCTCTTCATGTTCAGTGTCAAAATAACGTAGCTGCCGACATTCTCAGAGGGTGAGAGATACATAAATAAACATATGTCCAGTTCAATACTAAATAATAAAACAGGTTTAAAAAAGTACAATTTGTGTAACTTTATCACCAAAACTGTATAGCAAAGCAAGAGGAAAAGGACCATATTATATAATAGACAAAAAAAAATAAAAAACCTCATTTGAGGTCAGAAAAAAAATCTGCAAATTTTCTCTATCACACCTATATTGAAAAATATAAGATAAAAGACAAAAGAGGTTTTAATACAGAACCATCACTGTCATTACTGCTGTGTCCATAGGAAAGCATCAGCGAGTCTGTTTTCCCCAGTGTTCCCTCTCTGGTGTCAGTAAAATGACCATCAGGTCATGAATCATATAAGCTTACCTTTGGATATTTTCCAAATGCTTTCAAACCTATTATCTCATTTGACCCTTACAAAAACCTCTAGGTGTGGATAAAATGGGTATTAATATTGACATTTGACAAGAAGAAAGCCAGTCACGGGGAAGTTAAGCAACTTCCCTAAAGGTCATAAAGCTAATTAATGGCTAAAGGAAAAAGCTTTATGGATTATCGGTACTATGTGAGGACCTTTCCATGATTCCTTCAGAATGACCCTGCAGGATAGTTGCTATCGATCTGAGAGCAGGAGGCTGGAGTTCTGAGAGTTCCCAGGGTGTGATGGAGTCTGCATGACCAGTGAGCGGGTGGCGCCCTGACTCCAAAGCCCATCACCATGTTTCCTGCTTACATCTGAAACTGGAACTCTGTACATGTTTCTAACGGAGATACCTGTTCTGCCTTACTGGCGTCCACCCTTGGGCACCCCTCACATTCCCAACCAGGTCGTGGAAGCCTCCATTTGAACTGCTCAAATGCATGTTTAAAGTAAACCCAAACTAATGGCATGAATTCATTAAGTTAGCTCTAAATGATACCAAAAGTGTTTTTATAGTTTGTGAATGGATACAAAACTATTTAAAAATAGATTATTAGTTGAACAGTTTAGAGGAGAACTAAAGTTATATAAAATCATAAGGAACAAAAGAGGCCCATCAGCTTCAGTGGAGGACATGTAAGGCTGCAGACAGGCCTGAGCTGCAGCCATGCCATCCTGCTGGGAGGCCCTGGATGCCCTTTCTGGCCACAGGATACAGGACAAGTCGCCCACCTCAGTAACTCAACTGGAAGACAGGAACTTAAAAAATAGCAATAACACATGATGGGGCTGTTGAGGACGTTAAGTAAGTTAACTGAGTATCTGATACAAAGAATGCAGGTTGAAATGGTTGCAAAGAGGGGTTTTTTTGGTATATATATTTTTTCCTGTAGAACCTGAAATGAATGGGTATTTTAGCATTTACCCTCAAGATAACACTTGAAGAGAACATGAGTGGATCATGCATTGTAAGGGATTTATGCAAATAATAGTCATTTGACTATGATATCATCAACCTTCATCACAAAGTAACCAAGAAATACATCTTTGGGAAGGTCCAAATAGGGTCCAAAAGGTATCTTTCCACTGAGTCTAGGGGACCTACTCTGTCATGAAATGCAAAAGAAAACAACAAAACAGCTACAAAGGTAAGAAAGGATGTCGTGTGGACCTGCCATTTCGGGTCCAGGGAAAATAGGTAACAAGTTTAGCACGCACAGAAAAACAGGATTCCTTATCAAAGTAGAACGCAGAGGTACACGTTCTAAAAAACAAAAAAGAAAAGAAATGAAAACATTTGGAAAGGCCAGTATACATTGGTGACAAGTCTTAAATATGGATTATTCTTTTTAAGGGAAGAAAAAAAAATGTTGCTTTTAATTCAGGCATTAAGAGTTGCCCAGTGGAAATCTCATGGAATTAAAGAAAAGGGAAGAGTGATCACTTTTTGAAATGAATGTTTCATTCATTCACACTGCAATCATTCATGCCATCAGCATCCCTTAAGTCCCGGTTAGAAGCAGGTCCTATACCCAGGGAAGGGAGGGAAAAATGTTTAACCAATGTTAGTAAGGAACGGGAACCCCATTCAAGGAGCTCACAGTGAAACAGGAGAGACAGACGAGCCAGTAGCTAACTCAAATGCAATGTAATAAGGAGCATAAGAAAGGTAAATTCAAAGTGCTCTGAGAGTGGGAGGAAGTGACATTTGAGCTGAATCTTAAATAGTGAGTAAGAGTTCTCCTAGTTGAGAAAGAAGGAAAGAGCATTTCAGAAGCAACCGTGTGTGAAAAGATATAGAAATGGGGAAAGACACAGTGTGGCTTATTCACAAAATAAAAATATTTCGGTATTGTTAGAAACAGGGCATTTGATGAGGAACGTGTTAAAGAAAAATTATCTTGACATTTGCTGAGACGGTAAAAAAGAATTTACTCAAGATTATTGTATTCAAGCTCAGTTCCTAATATAGCAAAGACAGATGAGGATCCACAGCCTAGAAGCGGAGGGAGGGGTCAGTAGATGGAAAATTATGGGAGAGGGAGTCTTGTTACACTGGCCAAGGACTTAGATGCTGAAGGTAGGGGATGAAGAACCTGATCAGATATCAAGGGGGAGAGGAAGAGACAGTAGGATTCTTTGCTCATGCTGGGCTATGCAGACCAAAGACAAGGTGAGGGCCAAGGTCCAGGCTGAGCTGAGAAGGTTGACAACAGCCAGACTGAAGTTTGGTCAAGGAGAGAGTCTTTGTCAAATAACAAGATTTGAGCTCTGATGAAGATCTAAGCTCTGGGACAGGCTGCACGTATGATGGGTTGAATTTTATCATCCAGGAAAAGAGAAGCCATTTCAACATTTTGGGTTTTAGAAACATATTTTTAGAGATTCTTTTCATTTTAAATTATTTAAATTAGGAGTTTGGGATTAACAGTTACACACTATTATATATAAAATAGATAAACAACAAGGACCTACTATATAGCACAAGGAACTATATTCAATATCTTGTAATAAACTATAATGGAAAATAATCTGAAAAAAATATATATGTGTGCATATACATATATATAACTATATATATAGTCACTTTGCTATACACCTGAAATTAACACAACATTGTAAATCAACCATACTTCAAAGAAAAATTATTTTCTTCCTCATGGTATTTAGAAAAGAAAAAACTTACTAACCGAAGACCTGTGTCAGTCACACACCTATTTGAAACCATTAATTTCATAAGCAGTAATCAAGCTCTTTTTATATATGAGCTGCAAGCACCAGAAAACTAAGTGGAGGACCTTTTCTTCAAAGAAGTCAAAAGTCCAGGCCACACCCTTCTGAAATCCCAGTGAAGATGAACTACCTGGGGACCACGTGGGAAAGGCTTGTTGGAAGTACAGAATCATTTTGAAAGGTTGTTGAAAGTCAGCCAGGAAGTCCCCACTTGCAGAACCTGAGCTGGTCTGTGGGCTGTGGACCACTAACGACCTGCATCCTGCCCCTCCAGCCACTTCTCTCTTAGAAGACAGAGGGAAAGTCTCCCCTGGTACCCAAGTCCCTTCCCTTCCCCTCCCCTCCGGGTCACCTTGCCACAGTGCTGACTTTGACACCCCAGGCTTCCAGATAGCAGAGAATAAATTCCCCTCAATCTGGTAGGAAACCTGTATTAAAGAACGCAGGTCACTGGACCAACAAAATAGTGTGGCCAACAAAGACATACCTAAATGCATGAAGATGGAGTTTTGATGGTCATGCTGAACCTTACCCAATTGTCAGAAAACCAGAATAGATTGGGCAGCATTAAACAAACAAACAAAAAAAAAGAAAACAATCATGGACTTTGGTATTTGGACACCTCTTTGGACACCTTTTATGTCAACATCTAGCTCTGCACCAGTCCTAGCTGTATGACTCGAAGGTCCTCAGTAGGTCCAAAATCCATTTTCTTTATCCGTGACATGAAAATGATAACACCTAATTTGTGGTTTGCTGTGACTGAATTAGATGATCCTTCAAAAATTCCTAATACCTTTCTCATGATAGACATTCAGCCAATGTTCATCTCTCAGATGTGGAGCTGGGTCACATTTGCATCTATTCAGTCCCTTTGTCTGTCTCTTTTCTTCCAAGTGATTGCACTAGAAGACTGGAAGCAATCTCCCTACTTTTAACACAGGAGCCCAGTTCTCTTGTGTTCAGAGCCCATGGGACCTTCTCTGAATTCTGGGGCAGAACAAACACTCCGTTGAAAAACAATTCTTTCCTCCCACCTCTCACACTACATGGATCCACCCTAGACAATAAAATAAGAAAAGTCTCAGGAGAACTGAAAATGAATTTTTAGAAAGAATAAGTGAAAAAATAAGAGTTTAAAGAGGGAGTCTGCTCAATTCATAATTGAAGTGTGAAAACTATAACAAGCAAACACAGCATTAAGTGCATGGATATTAAAACTATGGACCAGGGTTTCCCTGGTGGTGCAGTGGTTGAGAGTCCGCCTGCCGATGCAGAGGACACGTGTTCGTGCCCCGGTCCGGGAAGATCCCACATGCCGCGGAGCAGCTGCGCCCATGAGCCATGGCCTCTGAGCCTGCCCATCCGGAGCCTGTGCTCCGCAACGAGAGAGGCCACAACAGTGAGAGGCCCGCGTATCGAAAAAAAAAACAAAACAAAACTATGGACCGTGCTTTCCATCCATTGTATTTGTGAGGTCTCCTTGAAATGGTCTATAAAACCTGGGAACCTGGGCAGCTTTCCCTAGGGGATCTAGGGGACCCATAAAGTGTTGCAGCTGATACTGGTAAAAAAAGGTCATATGGAACCTTAGAAATTACAGCTTGATTTGGCCAGTGCTTATTGCCTGTGTAATGTACAGAAACAGTAAAAGAGAAAAGCACAAGTTTCCATCTGTGCCACATTAGAACGCCATGCATGAGGAGAAGAGACATTTTTCATTGAAAATGGTGGCAGCCCCATAGACCTTCTTCCTTTGATATCCTATGCTACCACACATGATACAGCATAAACAGACTGACAATAAATATGAATCTTTACAGTCCTGAAAGCTGAAACATTCCAACACTCACACCTCCACCAAATATACCTTCCAAAACATGAGTTAAATCAGGTAACCATTATTCTCTCTCTCTCTCTCTATTGTTCTCTCTCTTTCTCTGATTTTCAAGTTGATTCATTGTGTTTTCTTTTCCTCTTTAGGGACAAAAGAAAAAAAAATCCCTCCAAAGAAACCTCTGGTGTGCACAGTTCTCTGTGATACTTAAGGTCGATGGCAAAGCACACTTGGAAACAAGGCAGGAACATAAAAACACAGTTACTGGCCATTGAAGAGTTAAGTCTTCATTTTATATTCTGAAGCTCTGCTGAGTTTCTGAAGTCTCAGATTCCCTTTAAGCCTCAGCCTGAGTGATAGGAAAGGAACCCTATCCTGCCTTATCTACAGCCATTTGGAAGGTGAGAAAGCAGGATAAAGCAGATGGCCATCCATTCTGAACAGGGATTTTAACAGCTTTTTTTGTCCTGGCTGTTTTAGCAAGCCTGGTGGCTAGGCAGAGTTTCGAGAGCTTTGTTATTCCATCTGGGACTTTTCAAGAAGTCAAGTGAAAAGGAGAGTCAAGTTAAAACAAACAAACAAACAAGCCAAAGAAAAGAAAAACCCAATCCATTTTAAGTTTCCAGAAGTGAGAGAGCTAGGAGTGGGGACCACTGTCTCTCTCTCCTTCCACCTAAATATTACAGAAGTGCTTCTTTCCTCTGCAAACACACACTTTGTATTTGAAAAACAAAAATCCTTTGCTGCATTTGAGACCTGAGATTTCCATTTTCGTTTGGTTGAGCTCATGATGGCTCCTAAAGGATGTTATTAGACTTGAGCTGAAAATTTCCTTGGAGATCATCTCTTAAATTAAGTCATAAAGAGGTTAAATATACCCAAGACTATGCAGTTGGGAGTAGCAGAGCTACTATATTTTATAGCAAAAGGGAAAAAAAAAAAGGGAAGAGGCTTTTGGAATCAGTTTAAATCATAGCGCTGGTGCACACAATTTGTGTAATCTGGGGGAAATTATTTAAATTCTCTGAGCTTCCGTTTCCTTACCCATAATAGTGTAAGGTTGCCATGAGAATAAATGTGACCTCTGTATGTGGATGCTCTGTGTTGACTGGTCTGGGGATTGTCTTAAGGCTGCGAACAAGACTTTAAAACATATTTTGTGTAGTTTCAGTCTCCTTAGTTGAAATCCTGTGTTATCAGTGAGACAAACTGTCTCTTTGTTCTGGGAGAAGTGGCTTTGCTGGGTTAGAGCCCAACCACTGTTCTTTGGAGACTCCTTGCCCTTGACCTGGGTTTAGTTGTCTTTCCTGGCATTCCGGCCCCTGTGCAGGCCATCCTCGACAAAAGTGTTGATACAAGACAGCTTGACAAGGAAAATGGAAGCTGGGTTCAGCCTGTGAGCTCTAAATGTAGAGAAATCTAGAAGCAGCTAGATGGACTGTGTCAGGTTTCAGTGAATAAGGCCAACAGTGTATCAGCCAGCTCACGTCCTCAGCTCACATGGGGGCGCTGGTCCCAATTGTGAAGGAAGAGTGGGCAGCCATGGGAGGGGACGGAGTAGAGCAACTCCACCAAGGACACAGGATAGAGATGCCAAGAGCTGACCAGCAGAAGTCAAACAATGTCAGGAAAATGCAGGTGCTCCCTAGGGGTTCCTTAGGGACCTGAGAGGAGAGCACAGTGATCTTACCTGAACATGGGAAGAAATAAGATGTTCTTTCTCTTTTGTCTCCTCATTCCATTCTCTTAAAAGCTGACATTTAAAAAAAAAATTAAAAATAACTTTACACAGGAAATTCACAACCATTACCTGTTCTCCTTCCCTGCTGAAGACACAGCCTACGGTCTGGGAAGAGACAAACATTGTTGCTGCACCTGGATCAGGCGTAATAGACCCAGGTTCTGCTTCCTATAGGAAGAAAGATCCATCACAGGATGATCTCAGAGGACCTCAGTTCTTACCAGGAAGTTTCCCTGGTCTATCTCATCATAGTCCATCCACTTCTTATTTATTAATTGTTTTTCCAAGTAAGTGACCAAGCAGGGCAGGTAGTCTGAGAAATAGCACTGCATCAGACCTGGTCATTTGAAGCAAAATGAAAAGAGGTACTGGTCTTTTTCTAGTTTTATAAAATTATCTATTAAATTATAATGATAGTGAACTTAGGACACACCAGCCAATGATCAAATTTCCAGGGCCAGGTGAAGTATTTCATCCAAGCAAACTGGGAAATACAATCCACAGTCTCAAACTGGTCACTATTTTGACAAGTTTCAGACAAATTGAATATGTTTTCAGTGGTTTTGGTAACCCTCAATTCTTTACTTTGACAGGCAGAGAGCTCTTGAGCTGAGGTAAGTCTCAAATTATTTTTGCTTGTCAAATTCTGGTCACAAGTTTTTACCTAGATTTGTTATTCTTTCTAAAGTGCACCATTTAAGGGTATATATATCAGATATCACCATGGCTTTCACTTCTTTCTTAAAAGTTCTGTGATTAATACTTTGTATTAAACATTCTTATTCATAGTTATATCATTGTCAAATGTTTGAAGAAATGGTTCCATGAGAGAAAACAAAGAAAATGCAATAATTTTGAAATAGATAATATGTGTCAGTTAATTCCATAGGTACTTTGTAGCCATATACCATCTAATGTGCAAAGAGTTTCTGCAAAAAGTTTGTTTTCCTTTTATAGGTTAGAAAATAAAGTTAGGGAGTCTTAGTGAGAGTCTAGTAAATCCCAGAGATCAGATTTGAATCCAGGTTGTTCTGACTCAAAGATTCTTCTCTTTTCCTCTAAACCTCCTGGTCTTTCTATGAAAATCAATGTTTCTTTTTGCAACTAAGTAGAGAGACATTAAGTATGCTTTATTTGGCTTTTTAATAAAAAGGTGCTCTCTTTGATACAGACTTTTGGCAAAAGATTTATTTTTTTTTCTCAACTTTAAATGTTGATAAAGCACTGATATGCCTCAAAGGAATATTAAAGTGCTAGGTTTTATTATTCCTAAGAATCTTCAAGTGTATACATCATGGTGAAAGTATAAATGCCTCATTACTGTTTTTCTTAAAGAAGCCTAAGAATTTGGTAGCTACAGAAGGAATGCATATGTGAATTTTTACTGTGCAACCTCCCAGCGATCCAATTATATTCCAATAGTCACGTATAGATTTGACCCATTTAAAAATAAGTCATGAGACTAACATTGTAGCAGAAAGATTTATACCATTTGTCTAACTTCAACATGAAAAGTGACTGCCTGCACCCAAGATAGACTAAATAAGTAGTAGGGTCCAATGTAAAGTGAAAATATAAGCCTCTTTTCCAAAAGGAATTAGGAATTTCAAGATAATGAGAGCAGAACGTTAAATCCGACACAGGGTCTTTGACCCTGGGTCTCTGTGTGACTGTGTAGGTCACACACCTTGAAGCTGCCCTGCCTGACCCTGTGGAGAGAGGAGCTGCCTCTTGAACTGAGGTCTAGGACCTGAGTTCAGGTCCAGCATGGCCCTTCCCTCACTCACAGCGTCATCAATTGACTGCTGCTCTCTGAGCCTGTTTCCTCATCTGTATTCTGAGAATAAGTATTTCCCTCTTAAGGTTAGTTTTAGGATTAAGATAAGACAATGAGTACAATGTTTGGTCATCAACACTATGTCACACCCAGCATAACTTTTGTCCTTAATAAATTGTGTATATGTTTCCATTATTTTAAAACTGGCCAGAGGAAATGCCAGAGGGAAAGAAACTAGTGTCTTATTCTCCTTCCCATCCATTATGAGACTTGTTATGGTAGCAGCAATAAGTGGGCATGAGAGAATATTTGCTGATTTTCACATGGTTTTCTATTTGGTATCTCTATTTATTTATTTATTTATTTTGCGGTACGCGGGACTCTCACTGTTGTGGCCTCTCCCGTTGCAGAGCACAGGCTCCGGACGCACAGGCTCAGCGGCCATGGCTTACGGGCCCAGCCGCTCCGTGGCATGTGGGATCTTCCCGGACCGGGGCATGAACCAGCATCCCCTGCATCGGCAGGCAGACTCTCAACCACTGCGCCACCAGGGAAGCCCTGGTATCTTTATTTATATAAAATAAATGTAGACCTAAAAATTGAAATTCTACTTAATTATTTTACTCCATTGCTGATCTTTATAAAGTTGCATTTTCTCTTCTATACTCAGCATGCTTTTGGCTATCTTTGCCAATTCCATTTTCTACCAATAAATACAGTAATTTAAAAAGAAAGAGCAGCAGACATACAAAATCTTTTCGAGCACAAACCAGCTACGCTTCGTTTAAACAAAGGTCTTATTGACAAATACCAACATCTGTAGACACCAGTATCCTCATTTGTAAGAGGCAATTCTTGTTTTTTTTCCCCTAATTATGCTCTAACAAATGCTGAAGATTCATGAAGTCCCCTCACACAGCCTACAGACTAAGAGGAAGGCAATGGAGGCCAAGGTGGCAGCTTTAAGTATTCTCCACTCCAGGTTCAACACATTGTACATGGGTGAAATACTACCGTAAATGTTAACTAGGGTCTTCCAGCCATCCAGCTGTCTCATGCACAATACACTTAACACACCAGGAACACCAGTGTATTAGTCTGGTAGGGCTACCATTACAAAGTACCACAGACTAAGTGGCTTAAACAACAGAAATTTATTATCTCCCAGTTCTGGAGACTGGAAGTCCGAGATCAAGGTGTCAGCAGGGTTGGTTCCTTCTTAGGCTGTAAGGGAGACTGTTCCATGCTCTCTCCTTAGCTTGTGAATGATCACCTGTTCCCTTGTGTTTTCATGCCATCTTCCCTCTATGTGTGTATGTCTCCAAATTTCTTCTTCTTATAGGAACACCAGTCATATTGGACTAAGACCCTCTCTAATGATCTTATTTTGACTTACTATGTCTGCAAAGATTTATCTCCAAATAAAGTGATATTCTAAGGTACTAGGGGTGAGGACTTCAGCATGTGAATTTTGAGGGGACACCTTTCAAGCCATAATATGTCACAGCAGAATCTCCAAGACTGAAAGGAGTTAACTTTGGCTTTACATTTTCAAAACCCTAATCCTGACTTGGACGGAGGTGTGAGAGGGAAGGACCTACGTGGATAGGGGGAAAAACAAAAAAAAAAAAACAAAAAAAAAACCTTTAAAGACATGGTTGGAAGAAAGAGAAAACATTCACAAAGCTGTGATTTAAGGTTCTGGCAGAACTGACAGGAGGTTTGTAGAATCCAGGGAGAGCACTAGGTTGAGACCCACAGAAGTGGCAAGACATCAGCATAAAGATGGTCATGTCAACAGGTCTTTAGGACCCACTGGGAATTCCCCCCAATACACCATGACACAGGGGCAGCCAAGAGTGTCTCAAAAATAAATGTGTTTGTCCCTTCCTCAGTTTTCTCCTCTGTGAAATGAAACAGTTGGTCCCCAAGGCCTTTAAACCTGAAAGTGCTGTGATCCAAATAGTCACTGTGTCCTATGTTGAAAAGCAATGCTATAGATTATTTTCACAATTAGATTTCTCTTCCATTTAAAAAATTATATCCTAGTGAAAGAAGAATCTTCCTGTAAACTCAAGCTCTTTCTAGCATCAGCCAAATGAATTAGAACAACAGGTAGATTAGTAATCTATTAAGGGAAGTGTATAATGAACAGATTTAAGGACTCTGGGAGGATGCAGAGAGAATGGCAGATGGCAGGATGGCGCAGTAACACCTAAAAATAAAACAAGAGAGGGAGAGGGAGAGGGAAAGGGAGAAAGGGAGAGAGAGAGCAAGTGAAAAAGAGCAAAAACGAATAATAAAAAGATTCAATAGAGACAAACTTTTCTGTGAGCTTTGACAAAGACTCTCTTTTGACCAAACTCTAGCCAGTCCCCTCTGAGCCATCTTCAAGACTAAACCTCAATCTGGGCCTATAAGGACCTGAGCAAACATTAACATAGTTTTTAACAACTCAAGTCCACATCCCATGGATGAGCCTGGGCCTCCTTAAAGTGCCTGAAAAATCTCCCTGCTGTCAGAAGAGCTGACTCTCATGCCAGCCTATGTTGACGACAAGGTCCCAAGTCCCAGCTTCTGCCGGAGGGCAGGAGCCCCACTTCAATACATGCCAGATGGGTTTCACATGGGCCAAGCCCCTCTTAGTATTCTGTGTACTTTTCACATCCCTGATGCTCCTGAGCCCCTTCTCCCCTCCCCCACATTCCCCAGTTCTCTCTTTAATACTCTCAGTCACCTCTGTACAAATGCAAGTGGAGTTCAGTTCACGCTGGACTCATTCTCTCACTGCAACAGTATATCACTGATTAAAATCTTTCCTTTCCACTTAAACTAGTGTCCGCCATTGTTTATCTTTGTCTGGGGTCAGAGAAAATCAGAGGGCATCATTCTGCTGGGGAGCCTCAGCCTCAGAGCATCCAGACCCAAGCTGCATTTCTGTTCAGAAATAGCAGGACCCTGGGAAGACCAAAGTCCAGGCTTCTCCTGGCCATGCACATTGAGTGCGCTTCAACCTGGGCACAGCCTACTTACACTGGACCTGTGGCCACAAAGAGGCTTTGCCTTTTATTCTAATAGCTCAAGGTGTTGGTTTTTCTGTGGTTAGAAGACCAAGGATGGAGTTGTATTGCGAAATGATTAATAAGAGTAGGACATAAATATTATGATTTCTGTTTTTTTTTTTTTATTTTTCAACAACTTGATCTAATTGTTTATCTCAGCTCAATAAAGTGAGACATGAAATTGATTCAGGGTCATGTTTACATTGATTTAATGGAAGTAAATTTTCCAGATTTAAAAAGCACAATATATCTGGAGGGAAGATGGAAAAGATCCCTCTTGTAGTTTCCAATGCCTAAGGGAAAAGTAGATTTAACCCACCAAGACACCAGCCTTACCTAATTAGGACACAACCCTGCCTGCTGGAGGCTTGCTATGCTTGGGCAGAGAACAGTCCCAGAGGCTAGGGATCATGCCCACCATGGCCAGCTCCACAGGAAGACTCACACTGGCTGAGTGAGTGCTAGCCCCAGAACACGTGTCTCCAGGCTTCCCTCAGGATACAAACACCCACAAATGCAAGTCATTCTTTCTGTTAAAGAGAGTCTTTTAAAATGTTGCATTGTCCAAAATATTTTGTACAGAAGAGTCATGCTGAGGAACCTGTAGACAAGAGATTCTTTAGTCAGATAGGTGGAAAATCCTCCCCAAGCATGGCAGCCTAAAGAACTGGATACCAAAGACAGACCCATAATCTTTGATGGACAGAGACTCTGGAGAGAACCCAGAGTATGAGAGACTGCTGGGTGTTTTAGATTCCCATCTCCTCCAGGATAAAGATTTCCAAAGTTATCATCACTCAGAACCTGTTCCAGCGACTTAAATTCTCTTAGCCTTATTTTCCACACTTGTGATGTTACCGAAGGAGCAGAGCATCTTTATATCAGTGCATTTATGTGGTGGTTTAAAGTCATTCCTCGTGGGGCTTGTCTGATGATTCTTGCACATCCTACTCTCTCCTGGCACAGAAATATCTGTGAAGAATAACCGTCTGGGTCCTTGTCACTATCATCATTCCCATATGATATGATGGGGAGGTGAAAATATATTGGGTTCATAGAGGTACCAGCTCAATGGTCCTGCTGACCATGAACGGTCTCCATCTAACCTCAGTGGACTCTGCAACTGACCCACAATCCATTCTGGTACTTCCAGCACCTTCCTTTAATCCAAGATTTTCAGCAGATCCATTCCTAGCAACCAAGCAGGGAAAATAGGCCAGGGCTATATTCTGGAATGCTTAAGCTATTGACAAAACCAAGTGGTTAGAACAAAAAAGGAAAAAGAGAAAAGCTGCTTGATTAGGATACCACAGATTTATAGAATTCTAGAGTTGTAAAGGCTCTCAAGAGCCACCTCCTCTCCTGCCTTCTAATCCCACCTGAGGCTGGAACCTATCAGACGACAGCTCCCCCATGGAACCACCTGCCTATGTTGCAGTGGATCCTCAGAGGAGGTGGAGCCCTGGTCCCAAAGAAAATAGATGTGGTCAAGGGTTAGTTACTTTCTAATAATGCTCTCTACACTGTCTTTAGAAAGAAACTTCCTGCATTCCAATGGCCCATGGTCTCAGAGAGAGAGGTTTACCTTTTGGTGCTTTGAGGCACCTCAAAATTAAGTTGAACTAAGCTGACTCAGGTACAGAATAATCTAGCCCAGTGGATTTAGTGCACTGATTGGCTGAACACAGAACCAGGATGAATGTCAGAGGCATGCCACAGGCATATATTCAAAGGTTAAACGGTGAGCTCTCCCGACTTGGACGACTGCAAAGGTCATAAAAGTTGCTGCTTTCCCATTTCTCCCTGAGAACCTTCCAAATGGGTAACCAATCTATCCAACTGAAATATTTTTGAAGTGGCACTAAACTGGTATGTTTCAGACTGGAGCTATGTGTTACATTGATTCCTAACTGCGTGGCACTGGGACTACTCTATCAAGCTCAGCATTAATGTGGGCCACAGGGCCACTGAATTGATTATTGTGCTGGCTGCTGGATTATTTCCATTCCCTCTGTGCTCGTTTTACTCTGAATTCTTGGGCTCATCTCCCTCTACCTTAATGGTAAGTGCTACTGTCCACTGCTGGTATACTATCTCCCATCTCTATTTCTCACTCTTACCTGTTATATAGTGGGTTTTAATGCATTATCTTCGAGGACTGGAGACAAACCCCCAACTGGTAAGTAGAGCCATGCATTTATTCTGGTTCCATCTTACTTTGTATTTGTTGTATGTATTTGTTGTATGGTACATGAATCCACAATCTTCAAGTTCCTTTGAGCTTTCCTAACCACGTTTGCTCTATGTTGGTTAATATCTTCTAGGGTCTGATTAACAATCCTGACCTTCTGGACTGCACTCTTTAGTGAAGGGCCCATGACACCACTGGTCACAGAGTGTCATTCATGGTCCAGACTAGAGCGCTGCACAGGAGCCACCACATTTGTTGTTCTGACCATTCCCTTTCTCTCCAGTCAATTTGGAGAATTGAGCCCTAATCACCTCCTGCCACACTGGGAAGTTTAAAGGGACAGGGAGCAAATCTTCTAGACTAAATCATGCACAGGAGATGGTGCCCCTGGGAATAGCCTTCCTCTAGTCTTGTCCTATCTCTCATCAGAACTTTCTCCTTCCCTAATAATTCCACCTGAAGGGCTATATAACAGCTCTTCCAGAAGAAAAGAATAATATCACTCATTCATTCATTCAACAAAGATTTGTAAATGCTTCTAAGTTCTTTGATTTTTGTCTGTAATTTTTCATTTGCTTCTAGTTCAATCTTCTTAAATGAGTTTGTCTTGATCTTGACACTAGCTCACCTTGACTTCTTTGTACCCCAGAACAAGCATTGACAACATCACCCTGCAGGATGAGGGATGTTGCCTGTGGTCATGGCATGGCAGGTACCATGTGACAGATGTAGGGATCTCACACTGCTTGCCTCACCACTAAGTCCTCTGTAGGACTGAGCCTAATGTTTTGCCTTAGAATGGTAACTTTGCAATCAAATGTAAAAATTAAGAATGTAATATACAAATCTTAAATAAAATAATATTTTTCTTTTTTGTCATTTCTGTAACAATATCCTACCAAACTAGGCACAATGTCCCGTGAAACTTTCACTCCCTCAAACAAAGGAACAGTTCAGTATCAGCTCTATTTCATTTTCTGGCCTCAAACTCAAGTTATGTACCATATTAACTGCAAACAGCAGGGTCTTAATCATTCTTAGTTGCCAAATAGCCTAGCAAATTACATATTGTATTGGCTCTGGGTACTGAAAGAGGAAATAAATGCCTGTGTTTATGTGGAAAATATGACCATATCACATAATTGGGGGTATTTAATTTTCTTCATGAATATATAATTTCCACAATGAGAATGATGGGTATTGCTTGAGAATTCTTCAGAAAAAAAAAAAAAAGAATAACAGATTTCCCAAAAGTGTTAGAAACTGATCAGTGATTAGAGGCAATTGCTTTTATTAACACCAAAATAGAGCAAAATAATCAAGGTATTCATTTGTTTTCAACCATTTTGTTCCCATATGGTATTTCCATTAAAGCAGCCTAAAGTTACTTAACATTCAAATCTGCATTGTGGGGAGAGCCATACTCCTAGGCAAGACCAGCCCAATGGTGAGGCATATGGGAGATTCACTCCTTTTCTCTGAGCAGATGGAGACCAAGCATGTCATAGAAATAATGTGTTTTGTCTATGGAGGGAGGATGCTGGCTGCTTTGTTCTTAGATGACATTGCTTGCCAAGCCTTCTGCTCAGGTTAGAACTTGTACATGTGGGGTTTCCACTGACTTTGTTTCTTTTGAAAAGGGTTTCCACAGTAGAGATCCAGAAACACAAAAATACTTGCTTTGCAAAGTTCCAAAAGTCCAAAGGTCATACGTGACCTTTAAATTCTTCCAAAGAGTGCAGTCTTTTCACACTGCAGGTCAATTTTATCTTACAACTTCCACAGAAGAGCGTGAGGCAGGAAGCAGGAGGCCCTCATACAGATGGAATAGTTGAACTCACCTCTTTTAGTCTATTCCAGCTGCTGGAAAAGAAAAAGAAAGGAAGAAACCACCATAGGTTGGGAATCTAGTAAACAACAGACATGTATTTCTCACAATTCTGGAGGCTGGAAGTACAAAAATCAAGGTATCAGCAGGGTGGTTTCTTCTGAGGCCTCTCTGCTTGGTTTGTAGATGGTTTTCTTCCCTGTGAGTCCTCACATTATCCTCGCTCTGTGTGTCTGTCTCCAGACTTCCCCTTTTCATAAGGACACCAATGAGATAGGATCAGGGTCCATCCTCATGACCTCATTTTAACCTGATTGCCTCTTTAAAGACCCTCTCTCCAAATATAGTCATATTCTGAGGTTCTGGGACTTAGGACTCCAACATAAAAATTTGGTGGGAACAAAATTTAACCTATAAAAACAAAAACTGCTTTTTAAATTAGTTTTTATGTAAATATTCTGTGAGTGGATTAAATGATTCATTTATTAAATATAAAAAATGAAAATTACCGTAATTTTGTATCCTTGCTTTGGACTTAAGAATGTTACTGTGGAAGATTAAGAACCAAGATGGCGGAGTAGAAGGATGTGCTCTCACTCCCTCTTGTGAGAACACCAGAATCACAGCTAGCTGCTGGACAATCATTGACAGGAAGACACTGGAACTCATCAAAAATGTGCCCCACATCCAAAGACAAAGGAGAAGCCACAATGAGAAGGTAGGAGGGGTGTAATCACAGTAAAATCAAACCCCATAACTTCAGGGTGGATGACTCACAGACTGGAGAACACTTATACCACAGAAGTCCACCCACTGGAGTGAAGATTCTAAGCCTCACATCAGGTTCTCAACCTGGGGGTCCAGCAGCGGGAGGAGGAATTCCTAGAGAATCAGACTTTGAAGGCTAGTGGGATTTGATTGCAGGACTTCAACAGGACTGGGAGAAACAGAGACCTCACTCTTGGAGGGCACACACAAAGTAGTGTATGCATCAGGACCCAGGGGAAGGAGCAGTGACCCCAGGGGAAACTGAACCAGACCTACCTGCTAGTGTTGGAGGGTCTCCTGCAGAGGCGGGGGTGGCTGTGGCTCACTGTGGGGACAAAGACACTGGCAGCAGACGTTCTGGGAAGTAATCCATGGTGTGAGCTCTCCCAGAGTCTGCCATTAGCCCCACAAATGAGCCCAGGTAGGCTCCAGCCCCACCCAACAACAGTCAAGTGGATTAAAGTTTTACTGAGCTCTGCCCACCAGGGCAACAGTCAGCTCTACCCACCACCAGTCCCTCCCATCAGGAAACTTGCACAAGCCTCTTAGGTAACCTCATCCACCAGAGGGTAGACAGCAGAAGCAAGAAGAACTACAATCCTGCAGCCTCTGGAACAAAAACCACATTCACAGAAAGAAAGACAAGATGAAAAGGCAGAGGGCTATGTACCAGATGAAGGAACAAGATAAAACCCTAGAAAAACAACTAAATGAAGTGGAGATAGGCAACCTTCCAGAAAAATAATTCAGAATAATGATAGTGAAGATGATTCAGGACTTCAGAAAAAGAATGGAGGCAAAGATCGAGAAGATGCAAGAAATGTTTAACAAAGAACTAGAAGAATTAAAGAAGAAACAAACAGATGAACAATACAATAACTGAAATGAAAACTACACTTGAAGGAATCAATAGCAGAATAATTGAGGCAGAAGAACAGATAAGTGACCTGGAAGACAGAATGGTGGAATTCACTGCTGCGGGACAGAATAAAGAAAAAAGAATGAAAAGAAATGAAGAAAGCTTAAAAGATTTCTGGGACAACATTAAATGCAACAACATTCATATTATAGGGGTCCCAGAAGGAGAAGAGAGAGAAAAAGGACCCGAGAAAATATTTGAAGATATTATAGTTGAAAACTTCCCTAACATGGGGAAGGAAATAGCCACCCAAGTCCAGGAAGCACAGAGAGTCCCATACAGGATAAACCCAAGGAGAGACATGCTGAGACACATAGTAATCAAATTAGCAAAAATTAAAGATGAAGAAAAATTATTGAAAGGAGTGAGGGAAAGATGACAAATAACATACAAGGGAACTCCCATAAGGTTAACAGCTGATTTCTCAGCAGAAACTTTACAAGCCAGAAGGGAGTTGCATGATACACTTAAAGTGATGAAAGGGAAGAACCTACAACCAAGATTACTCTACCTGGCAAGGATCTCATTCAGATTCGATGGAGAAATCAAAAGTTTTACAGACAAGCAAAAGCTAAGAGAATTCAGCACTACCAAACCAGCTTTACAACAAATGCTAAAGGAACTTCTCTAAGTGGGAAACACAAAAGAGGAAAAGGACCTATAAAAACAAACCCAAAACAATTAATAAAATGGTCATAGGAACATACATATTGATAATTACCTTAAATGTAAATGGATTAAATATTCCAACCAAAAGACACAGGCTTGCTGAATGGATACAAAAACAAGACCCATCTATATGCTGTCTACAAGAGACCTACATCAGACCTAGGGCCACATATAGACTGAAAGTGAGGGGATGGAAAAAGATATTCCATGCAAATGGAAATCAAAAGAAAGCTGGAGTAGCAATACTCATATCAGATAAAAATAGACTTTAAAATAAAGAATGCTACAAGAGACAAGGAAGGACATTACATAATGATCAAGGGATCAATCCAAGAAGATATAACAATTATAAATATATATGCACCTCAATACATAAGGCAAATGCTAACAGCTATAAAAGAGGAAATCAACAGTAACACAATAATGGTGGGGGACATTAACACCTCACTTACACCAATGGACAGATCATCCAAAATGAAAGTAAATAAGGAAACAGAAGCTTTAAATGACCCAGTAGGCCAGATAGATTTAATTGATATTTATAGGACATTCCACTCAAAAACAGCAGATTACAATTTCTTCTCAAGTGTGCATGGAACATTCTCCAGGATAGTTCACATCTCGGGTCACAAATCAAGCCTCAGTAAATTTAAGAAAAGTGAAATAATATCAAGCATCTTTTCTGACCACAACGCTATGAGATTAGAAGTGAATTACAGGGAAAAAAAACGTTAAAAAAACACAAACACATGGAGGCTAAACAATACATTACTAAATAACAAAGGGGTCACTGAAGAAATCAAAGAGGAAATCAAAAAATCCCTAGAGACAAATGATAATGAAAACATGACGATCCAAAATCTATGGGATGTAGAAAAAGGCATTCTAAGAGGGAAGTTTATAGCTATACAAGCCTACCTCAAGAAACAAGAAAAATGTCAAATAAACAATCTAACCTTTCACCTAAAGGAACTAGAGAAAGAAGAACAAACAAAACTCAAATTTAGCAGAAGGAAAAAAATCATAAGGATCAGAGCAGAAATAAATGAAACAAAGAAAACAATAGCAAAAATCAATAAAACTAAAAGCTCGTTCTTTGAGAAGATAAACAAACTTGATAAACCATTAGTCAGACTCATCAAGAAAAAGAGGGAGAGGACTCAAATCAATAAAATTAGAAATGAAAAGGAAGTTACAACAGACACCTCAGAAATACAAAGCATCCTAAGAGACTACTACAAGCAACTCTATGCCAATAAAATGGACAACCTGGAAGAAATGGACAAATTCTTAGAAAGGTATAACCTTCAAAGACTGAACCAGGAAGAAATAGAAAATATGAACACACAAATCACAAGTAATGAAATTGAAACTGTGATTAAAAATCTTCCAACAAACAAAAGCCCAGGACCAGATGGCTTCACAGGTGAATTCTATCAAACATTTAGAGAAGAGCTAACACCCATCCTTTTCAAAATATTCTTAAAAATTGCAGAGGAAGGAGCATGTCCAAACTCATTCTATGAGGCCACCATCACCCTGATACCCAAACCAGACAAAGATACTACAAAAGAAAAAAAAAATTACGGACCAATATCACTGATGAATATAGATGCAAAAATCCTCAACGAAATACTAGCAAACAGAATCCAACAACACATTAAAAGGATCATATACCATGATCAAGTGGGATTTAACCCAGGGATGCAAGGATTCTTCAATATACATAAATAAATCAATGTGATAAATAATATTAACAAACTGAAGAAGAAAAACCATATGATCATCTCAATAGATGCTGAAAAATCTTTTGACAAAATTCAACATCCATTTATGATAAAAAGTCTCCAGAAAGTGGGCATAGAGGGAACCTAGCTCAACATAATAAAGGCCATATATGACAAACCCACAGCAAACATCATTCTCAATGGTGAGAAACTGGAAGCATTTCCTCTAAGATCAGGAACAAGACAAGGATGTCCACTCTCGCCAGCATTATTCAACATAGTTTTGGAAGTCCTAGCCATGGCAATCAGAGAAGAAAAAGAAATAAAAGGAATACAAAGTGGAAAAAAAGAAGTAAAACTGTCACTATTTGCAGATGAAATGATACTTTAAATAGAGAATCCTAGGGGCTTCCCTGGTGGTGCAGTGGTTGAGAGTCCGCCTGCCAATGCAGGGGATGCGGGTTCGTGCCCCGGTCTGGGAAGATCCTACATGCCACGGAGCAGCTGGACCTGTGAGCCATGGCCGCTGACCCTGCGCTTCCGGAGCCTGTGCTCCTCAACGGGAGAGGCCACAACAATGAGAGGCCCACGTACCGCAAAGCAAACAAACAAACAAACAAACAAACAAAAATAAAAGAGAGAGAGAATTCTAAAGATGCCACCAGGAAACTACTAGAGCTAATCAATGAATTTGGTAAAGTTGCAGGATACAAAATTAATGCACAGAAATCTCTTGCATTCCTATACACTAATGATGAAAAATCTGAAAGAGAAATTAAGGAAACACTCCCATTTACCATTGCAACAAAAAGAATAAAATACCTAAGAATAAACCTACCTATGGAGACAAATGACCTGTATGCAGAAAACTATAAGACACTGATGAAAGAAATTAAAGATGATACCAACAGATGGAGAGATATACCATGTTCTTGTATTGGAAGAATCAATATTATAAAAATGACTATACTACCCAAAGCAATCTACAGTTCAATGCAATCTCTATCAAATTACCAATGGCATTTTTTACGGAACTAGAACAAAAAATCTTAAAATTTGTATGGAGAAACAAAAGACCCCAAATATTCAAAGTAGTCTTGAGGGAAAAAAACGGAGTTGGAGGAATCAGACTCCCTGATTTCAGACTATACTACAAAGCTACAGTAATCAAGACAATATGGTACTGGCTACAAAAGAGAAACATACATCAATGGAACAAGATAGAAAGCCCAGAGACAAACCCACGCACCTATGGTCAAGTAATCTATGACAAAGGAGGCAAGGATATACAATGGAGAAAAGACAGTCTCTTCAATAGGTGGTGCTGGGAAAATTGGACAGCTACATGTAAAAGACTGAAATTAGAACACTCTCTAACATCATACACAAAAATAAACTCAAAATGGATTAGAGACCTAAATGTAAGACCAGACACTATAAAACTCTTAGAGGAAAACATAGGAAGAACACTCTGACATAAATCACAGCAAGATCTTTTTTGATCCACCTCCTTGAGTAATGGAAATAAAAACAAAAATAAACAAATGGGACCTAATGAAACGTCAAAGCTTTTGTGCAGTAAAGGAAACCATAAACAAGACAAAAAGACAACCCTCAGAATGGGAGAAAATATTTGCAAATGAATCAGTTGACAAAGGATTAATCTCCAAAATATATAAATAGCCCATGCAGCTCAATATTAATAAAAACAAACAACCTAATCCAAAAGTGGGTAGAAGACCTAAGTAGACATTTCTACAAAGAAGACATACAGATGACCAAGAAGCACATGAAAACCTGCTCAACATCACTAATTAGAGAAATGGAAATCAAAACTACAATGAGGTATCACCTCACTGCAGTTAGAATGGGCATCATCAGAAAATCTACAAACAACAAATGCTAGAGAGGGTGTGGAGAAAAGGGAAGCCTCTTGCACTGTTGGTGGGAATGTAAATTGATACAGACACTATGGAGAACTGTATGGAGGTTCCTTAAGAAACTAAAAATAGAATTATCATATGACCCAGCAAACCTACTACCGGGCATATACCCAGAAAATACCATAATTCAAAAAGACACATGCACCCCAATATTCATTGCAGCCCTATTTACAACAGCCAGGTCATGGAAGCAACCTAAATGCCCATCGACAGACAAATGGATAAAGGTGATGTGGTACATATATACAATGGAATATTACTCAGCCATAAAAAGGAATGAAATTGGGTCATTTGTAGAGATGTGGATGGATCTAGAGACTGTCATACAGAGTGAAGTAAGTCAGAAAGAGAAAAACAAATATTGTATATTAAGACATATATATGGAACCTAGAAAAGTGGTACAGATGAACCTGTTTGCAGGGCAGAAATCGAGACACAGATGTAGAGAACAAATGTATGGACACCAAGGGGGGAAAGCCACGGGGGGGTGGGGATGGTGATGTGATGAACTGGGTGATTGGGATTGACATATATACACTGATGTGTATAAAATTGATGACTAATAAGAACCTGCTGTATAAAAAAAATAAATTCAAAAACATTTTAAAAAATTAAAAAAAAAAGGCACTGTGCTGTTTCTCCAGAGTTCAAAATTCTCATAGGTCCTAGGCTTTGTTAGCACACAAGATGCCTTTAGTTTACATTGGGCACAGGACCACACGTCCTGCATGCCTGAGCATTTGTGACTCTGGTGAAAAAGAAAACGTGCTTGATTTAGTGCATGGCTGTTTTGGCGTGTTCAGGAACCTTCTCATCTTCTGCCCTTGATTGATAAAACCTCCCAGGGAAGCTGCACCGCACAAAGGCAGGGGTGGGGTCCAGACCCAGGTTCACATCTTGTCTTAAACAAACTACCGCATGGGCTAACTTTGGATCCATGACTTACCCCATGCGGGATGCAGGTTTCTCACTGAGCTCCCTATGATAATTTCAAGAGCTAACCTGTAAAGTTTCTGAGACAGAGCACACATTTGACGAGATCTAATCTCTAGCCTCATGTCTCAGTAAGTGGAATAATAACAGGTACCTTTCATTGGGTCTGCTAGTTCCCCGGGGCTTTATATGCATTATCATATATAATCATTGCAATCATCCAGCAAGATATATATTATTACACTGTTATATATGAGGAAACTTAGTCTCAAAGAGATAACATATAATAGTTCTTTTTTACAAATGGAGCTGGAATTTGAACCCTGGTTTATAAGATTCATGGCCTTTCCAAACAGACTACCTTAACCTGGAACCAGTTTTTTTGTTTGCAAATTCCCTTTTTGTTTTTCTCCCACATTATGTATTTCTAAAAATTAGTCAAAATTGGTAAAAATTTAAGGGATTTCTATCTATTACTAGAGATTGTGTAGGTAAATTATACTGCTAGGCATTATAGGATAAGTACCCTTTAAATGCAACACACATGCACATACACACACACACACACACTCACACACTCACACACATTTAGACAAGCTTACAGTACAGAGAGTTGATTCCCATATGTGATCAGGACAGCTACTTAGAGAGAAAACGTTTGAGCAGATCCTGGACAATATTTATATAGTAGGAATTTGGAACCACGGGTGGGTATAGAAGTAGATTTCAAACAGAAGAAATGATGTAGATAACAATGTCACTATTTAAATCCACCTCATGGTCTGCAGGTAAAAAGGAGATTTGGGTCAATTTGTGAGACTTTTGAACACAAAACAATAGCACAAATTTGGGGTTTGATGAGCCTCCAGGGGTCCTGTATCTGCTCTCACCAATACGTTCACCTTTCAACTCCCTTGTCACCTACTGTACCTGCCCACCTCCCATTACTGTCATAGCACTTAGTATGATAGTGTTCCCACAAGTTAATAGATGAAAACACCCCTTCATTTGAGATATCCAGACCCTCTTCTAAACAGCTATTTTATTCAACTATGTGGACCAGAAAGTGAAGAAGCCTCTGAAGTTACAATTTTATAACTAAAATACAAGTCTCAATCAGCTATACCATGCCAGGAAATGTGCTAGCATTTTCACATAGTGTGTCTTAAATCCTTTCAACAAACCCACAGGTAAATTTTATCATCTTCTATTAGATTGTAAAATCTGCTTAGAGATGTTGTTTAATGATATAAAAGCTTGGCAAAGGTACACACAAATTCTCAACTTTCTTTAAGCAGGGCAGGTGTTGGAAGCATAAACATAAGCAGAACATATCCTCCTGCCCGACATCCACCTCTGACTTGAGCACTTAGAATTTTGTCAGTAGGTTATAGAAGAACGTAGAAAGAGAAAGCATGTTATATTTTTTAAATATGCTAAAACCGGGGGGCCCAGGGTTTCTCCAAAATGCATCCATGTACCCGTTGTTGTTTTTTTTTTTTTCTTTATCTTTCGTCTATCCATATTTTCCTCCTAGGTGCTTTCATCCATTTCTCATCAATTTCTATGGCTTCAAATAATAGGTACAGACTGTAAACTCCCAAGTTTATAATACTAAATTCTGAACAAAGTCTTCCTGCTTCTGATAAGATGAAAGACAGTCCAGTCAAGAGTGCTGCTTCCTGGTTTTAACTGGTCCTGTGAATACGATGTGAGTGTCGTCAGCGGTGTCTGGGGCAGATGGAAAATGAGGCCATTATGAAGCCTCCTCATTACTCCTTGTCAGTGCTGAGTTCCATTAGGAAAATTAATATATTGACTGTTTCTCTTGAGATAAATCCCAAGAAAATGACCCATGCAAAAGCAGGTTTCAGAATGTCTAATATTTATCATATATCTGATGGTAGTTTTGGAATATCTGGTGTCCAAGAATCCAGGAGTCTCTGTAACCTTGACAACCCAATCCTGATTTGCTGGCATTAATGCCAGCTCTCCTGTTAGAAAGCTCCCTAACAAGCAGGGGTGGAGTTTGTCCACAAGAGAATACTTTATAGTTGCATAACTGCCACCAAAGCCTCATTTATCATTTTAATAAACTTTCCAGGAGAGACGAAGGATTTCCCTAGATCCTCTTTATCTTTGGCATGGAAGCATAATGGGTAATCAAGTATGGATCAGGGTTAGGCCCGTGTTAATCCCTCTTAATCCCCATGTGAATATTTTATTTTTATTAATAATCACACTAAAACCGCTGAGCATTGTTTGTCTTAATGATGTGTTTGTTTAGAGGAGGAAAGCCTAGTCAAATAATAAAAGTTTAAACCCAAAGTGCAGGTCGAATAAACAGAGCAGATCATGAGAAAACCAAAGATACAGACGTCCACATATTCTGAAAAATGTAATCTTAATCTTGTAAGAATCTGAAGGAGGAAAAAGGGATTGAGTCCTTACTGAGTCTCTGTGATAGGTCAGATGCCTTGTACATGTGACTTTATTTCATGCTACAATGTCACAGGGTACATTTTAGCTTCTGAATGGTAAGGTAAAGAAGCTCAGGCTCAGAGCACTACCAAATCGCCATGTCAGATCTGAACGTAGGTGTAATGCTTCAGCCTATGGTCTCTCCATTGTGCTGTACTGCTTTTTCCGGGAAGGGTAAAGAATAATTTTATTTCCCAGTTATGAATATAATTTTCTTCCCATAACTTCTCCTCCCTGCCTCACCTTCCCAAACCTTCTGTCCTGCCTGAAATGAATCATAATCTGTATTCCTATGAAACTATGTCTACCAGGATTCCCAGATCTCCTACTAATATCCAGACCAATGAAAATTGCTTAAATATGTCAGAAAACTGGACTGAAAAATGCAAAGTATGGTTCCTGAAAACTCTGAGCTTCCCTTATTATGGAGCCATGGGAGAAAATCTCTGGTACCCAAAGTAGACTTCTTTGAAAAATTAAGGAGGTGGGTGTCCTGGGAGGGAAACTCACCAGCCTCAGTTTCTCATGATGGCCAATGAGCTGGTTATTCCACCTTCCCTTTTGGCCTCCAATGGCTGGGACCACTCTTTAGGGAGCCCCTAGAGATTTATATTCTCCTTGTTTGCATTGAATACAAAAGTAACAGCCAAATTTAGGAATCTGTGGCCAGAAGCCAGAAAAACAAAGCAATCAAGCTTAAGAAGAATGAGAAGAATTGGAGAAGAAACAGTGGAGGAGCAACAGGAGGGAATGACATGAATGAAGCAAGTGGTTGCATAAATAGAAGACCCTGGACCACTCTGCAATTGTTGGCTGGAGCTCGTGCAGTGAGTGCCCGACTCCTAGGAGGCCCTCAGTAAAGAGTAGTTGATCAACAGAGGTTCAGACAGTGAGACAGTGAAGCCAAGAGAACAAGAAAGGTGCTATTGCAGAGAGAAAAATGGTGGACCAGAAAAGCTCTTTCGATGATTGAGTCTCTACCCCATGCGGGACATTGACTCCTGTTCCCTGGGAGCCTGGGTCTGGGCTGTGAGGCGCTCTCTGAGACTCAAGTGTTGGCTAGATCTGCATTTCCTTTGTAAATGAAATTCTCACACTGTTTCAATACTGTCAATAACACCAGCACCTTAGCCTCTGACAAATGGGACCAGGTCTACTACACTACAATGAAATCTTGTGTGCTGTGATTTCCCATTTCCCACCCTACGATTAAGAGAATGTTGGTTCTTTAGCTGTGAACTACTATGTCAGATGGCTCCCTGCCTCGAACGCTATTGCCAGGCATCATGGAGACAAGTGCTCTACCCTCCTCTGGGTTTCCATGGAGCTCTGCGTGCTTGTCTTTGGCATTGAAGGGCCTCCTTTCATACAATATAAGTTTGATTATGTAGTTGGCCACTGCCATTGAGAGCCGCATTTCATGGGGCTAGAAAAATAAATTGACAAAAGGAAGAGTCACATATTTCCTTGCTGGTAATGAATATTGCAAAACCAAGAGAAGAAGAAAGAAAATGACCCTTTGTCCTGCCAACCAAGAAAAAATTGCTAGTTTCTAAGCAACATTTGTCATCATTTAATTAATAAACATTTCTCATTGAACGTACCATCCTTTCCTAGTTATTCTTCATAACAACACCCTGATGTAAGTCACCATCATCATTTACACTCTACAAGTGAGGAAGTTAATTTCTTCGCTGCCTCTTCCTAACAAAAACAGACAAAGGGTCTTCCTCCCAGCCTTGCCGTTCTGTTCCCTGATGCTGCTGAAACCTCATCTCAGCAACTGGGGATGAAGTCTTAGCTGAGAGGCAAGCATGCGAAGACAAAAGAAGGCCAAGGTCATCCTGACATCACTGCTTTCTGAGGAAGCCCAGTGTATACACATGAGAAGAATGTGGCCTAGACATAATCTAGAAAGGCTTTCTGAGACAAATGCTCATCCCAGACGCTATTGTCACTTGTCTGCCTTGAAATGTGTCCTTCATTTTCAGCTCCTGTAAGTCTAAGGAACAAAGGGAAAGGCTCATTCAGCTGGCAGGGGAAGATCCTGCAAACATTAATATTTTCCTGGAATATTTCTTGTTTACTGCCAGAAGAGAACTTTAGTTCAACAGGACTTAGCTAATTCTGAATTTGGGACTTTTTTAGTAGTTAGCCTTTTGTAGTCACTATTTTAATGGAAGTTTGAATGCATATCACAATGTAACACATTGGGGTGTTTAAGTATGCGTTAGCACATTTTAAATATACACATATGCCCATCATAAAAAGCTGTGAGAAAGTCATGTAACAGAAAATGGAATAAGATAAACAGAGAAAAAGAGTCTTTACAGATGTACAAAAAAGTCTTTTCTGTATAGACTTCTTTCGGCAGTTAAAAGCAATTGGCTTTGGATAGGGCTACTCCCCTTGATATTTATCCTTGAGTCTAAGTTGATGATATGCTTACCAGGCCAATTCTCCACTTAAATCATGCTGATGTCTGGGCCTGCAAATGTTGACACAGGACTTAGCAAAAACTATAAAACCAATACCTCATGGGTCTATAACCAAAGATGGACTCAAAAACAGAAACAGACCACAGAGGTGAAATACAAGAAGGTGTTTTAAGACATTAAAAGGAGAGTTCTTTCCCTTTTTCTTCTCTTTTCCTGGTTTGTTTTGGTGATTTATGTTTTTTCTCTCCAGGTAGGAGGATTTAGCATTTATAGAGGGAGACCAATTTAATGTTCATGAAAAGTCCTGAATAGGCTAGCACAGACAATGTGTGTCTCTATGGTAAGAAGCATATATATCATCACAAGGGCAGTAACCAGCTTACTTCCCCTGATTTTTTTCTTTAACATCTTTATTGGAGTATAATTGCTTTACAATGGTGTGTTAGTTTCTGCTTAATAACAAAGTGAATCAGCTATACATATACATATATCCCCATATCTCCTTCCTCTTGTGTCTCCCTCCGACCCTCCCTACCCCACCCCTCTAAGGTGGTCACAAAGCACTGAGCTGATCTCCCTGTGCTATGCGGCTGCTTCCCACTAGCTATCTATTTTACATTTAGTAGTATATATAAGTCCATGTCACTCTCTCACTTCATCCCAGCTTACCCTTCCCCCTCCCCATGTCCTCAAGTCCATTCTCTACATCTGCGCCTTTTTTCCTGTCCTGCCACAAGGTTCTTCATAACCATTTTTTTTTCTTTCTTTTTTTTAGATTCCACATATATGTGTTAGCATACAGTATTTGTTTTTCTCTTTCTGACTTACTTCACTCTTTATGATAGACTCCAGGTCCATCCACCTCAATACAAATAGTTCAATTTTGTTTCTTTTTATGGTTGAGTAATATTTCACTGTATATATGTGCCACATCTTCTTTATCCATTCATCTGTTGATGGACACTTGGTTGCTTCCATGTCCTGGCTATTGTAAACAGTGCTGCAATGAACATTGTGGTACATGACTCTTTGAATTATGGTTTTCTCAGGGTATATGCCCAGTAGTGGGATTGCTGGGTCGTATGGTAGTTCTATTTTTAGTTTTTTAAGGAACCTCCGTACTTTTCTCCATAGTGGCTGTATCAATTTACATTCCTAGAAACAGTGCAAGATGGTTCCCTTTTCTCAACACCCTCTCCAGCATTTATTGTTTGTAGATTTTTTGATGATGGCCATTCTAACTGGTTTGAGGTGATACCTCATTGTAGCTCTGATTCGAATTTCTCTAATGATTAGTGATGTTGAGCATTCTTTCATGTGTTTGTTGGCAATCAGTATATCTTATATGGAGAAATGTCTATTTAGGTCTTCTGCCCATTTTTAGATTGGGTTGTTTGTTTTTTTGATATTTAGCTTCAAGAGTTGCTTGTAAATTTTGGAAATTAATCCTTTGTCAGATTCAATGCAATCCCTATCAAACTACCAATGGCATTTTTCACAGAACTAGAAGAAAAAATCTCACAATTTGTATGGAAACACAAAAGACCCCGAATAATGAAAGCAACCTTGAGAAATAAAAATGGAGCTGGAGGAATCAGACTCCTGGACTTCAGACTATACTACAAAGCTACAGTAATCAAGACAGTATGGTACTGGCACAAAAACAGACATATAGATCAATGGAACAGGATAGAAAGCCCAGAGATAAACCCATGCACATATGGTCACCTTATGTTTGATAAAGGAAGCAAGAATATACAATGGAGAAAAAATACCCTCTTCAATAAGTGGTGCTGGGGAAACTGGACAGCAACATGTAAAAGAATGAAATTAGAACACTCCCTAACACCATACACAAAAATAAACTCAAAATGGATTAAAGACCTAAAGGTAAGGCCAGAGACTATCAAACTCTTAGATGAAAACATAGGCAGAACACTCTATGACTTAAATCACAGCAAGATCTTTTTTGACCCACCTCCTAGAGAAATGGAAATAAAAACAAGAATAAATAAATGAGACCTAATGAAACTTAAAATCTTGTGCACAGCAAAGGAAATCATAAACAAGATGAAAAGACAACCCTCAGAATGGGAGAAAATATTTGCAAATGAAGCAACTTCCCCTGATCTTTGCAAGGACTTGAATGAGCTATGAAAGGCCTTCATCTTCCATGAGTATTTCATGTCTCAATCTGGAGAGTTGTGGTGAGATTTTCAGACATGGAAGCTCCACTGACTGTGGAGGTGGGAAGTCAAATCCAGATGCCTTCAGAATATTGGACCACTTTCACCTTTCAGGCCAAGATCTGGGCTTGACAGTTAGCTACCAAATTGAGCCTGCACAATTTGCCTTTATTATTAATTCTACCATTTATTTATTTAAAGAAAACAATTGATCAGATCCTTTAATGTTCCTAATTCTGTGCTGAGCAACAATACAAAAAGTGGAACAATGTAAATGTTCTAAAAATGTTTCATGGATAATTAAATGAATGAATTATATAATATGTTATTATTATGGAAGTATGTATTTAGTACTTATTCTATGCAAAATATTAAGAAGATGCTAAAGTAATATTGAGAGACACAGTTTACATGTTCTGACCTTGAATTCCTCACAATTTAGTGTAGGTAGATGACACAGATAAAGCAGAATAAACTCTGTGAATTAATAAAAGTTCAAGAAAAATGTGGTGTGAGTAGTAAGAAAGTTATCATTAATTGCAACCAGGAGGATTGGGTAGAAGAATGTCAGGTTTTAATCACAAGATAACATGTGAAATTGGAGGGCATTCCTTGTGAAAGGAATTGAATGAACAAAGGAGGGAATTAAAAGGCATCAACAGAATTCCCTGCTAATCATTGAACACTTCTAGAATGTCTGGCATTGAACCATGAACTTTACATGTATGATCTCATTTGTAAATAAATAAATAAGGTAAGTTCTTTTATTATCTCTATTTTACAGATGAGGAAACTGGGACTCAAAAGGGTCAATCCTTTGCCCAAGTAATTACTAAACCTGGAAGCAAATCCAAACCTTTCTGAAAGCTAGAAAAGCCCCAGAAGGGAGTAAGAGATTCTCTGGCAGCTGGGTACATTGAAGAGAAGAAAAGAAGGATGTTCTTGTGTTCAAGATACTTCTGGTACAACTGAGGAATGTACACATGATGGATAACTAACTGTACAGGGCAGTAATAATAAGTGGCAAATAAACAAATAGGTAAGTCAGATTATACTTCACCAGTGCACCGAGACAGGAGGCCAAGAACAGTGGCAGGGGTAGGAGACTGGGGGAACTACGAAGTCAGTCTGCATTTGCGTAGTCAGGGAAACTTGAAGCAAGTCACTTGATTCTTTTGGTCTCTCTGCTACTCTCAAATGAGGAAAATTTCTCCAGATCATTTCAATTCGAAATTCTGAGTCTAAAAATATTAATGTGGGTTGGAAAAGAAAAAGAAAGGTACAAGGGAAAATGCGGCATATGATAATATTTGAGGATAGACAAAGGGATAAAGAATAGAATATAAAGCACCAAGAGGGTAGAGTGTGTGCAAAATCTCACACTCTTTTCCTTCTGCCTCCCAAGCACTCTTCCTTAGACTCCTCAGTATAATTTTTTTGAACTACTGATTGTCAGTCTCCCCAACTGGGCTGTCAGTCTGCTTGGGTAAAGACTGTGTCTGTTTTTCTTACCTTTGTACTTTCAGTGCCTAGAACAAAAGCTACAAGAAATACCTCAGGCACTTAAAAAATTGTCAATGGAATTTAAAAAAAGCAATAATTATGTTAGTTTTGATTGAATGTAAATTGACAGCTAGAAGATTAGCTATCTGATGATTCAGTCATGCAGGGATATTATAGGGTAAAAATGCAGTTCATTTAATGAGAAGAATTCTGGAAGAGAAGACTTGTAATATCAGTAGGGTTAGGGTTAGGGTTAGGAAACCAGGAAAATAATAAAGTTCTTTACCAGGCAATCAAGAGATTAGTTGGAAGAAGTGTTTTGCAACTTTTTGAAGGGTTGCAGAATTCTGTCTACCCAAACTAGTTAAAGTTGAAAAAAAATTCTGAATTAATTAATGAGGTTGCAATATCAACTCAGAGGTAAAATTAGAAAGAAAAAAAATATAAAAAGAAAGAGAGAGAGAGAAGAAAGGGAAGAGTTCCACTGTGAGTTACTGCTGCTGATTTCTGCCTTCAGTGGAAAGAGGTAGGCAAAGTTGCTCTCAGTGTCACAGGGCAGAGGCAACTGTAACATGGTAAAAGAATTCCCAGTCCCTCCTCTGATCTTTTTACTAAACTCTCCGGTGGGTGCGATGTCTCCACAAGTATACCAGGTAACAGCCTCTTCCTCCTTTTTGTGTTTTTTTAGTTTCTCCAAGGTTAATTTTAGAGAATGGTGTTCTAGCATCTATGCCAATTATCCATCTTTTAGAAACCAAAACTCTGTAGCCAGTTTAACATATGTTTAAATGCAGAGTTACCACATGCTATAACAAAAGGGGGAAAAATTCTGCAAATGATAGAAGAGAGATGTGTATTCTTAAAATAGTAGAAATCCTTTTACTTATTCTTGGAATATACATTACAAACTTAAAGATTTTCATTTTAAAATGTTTCAGTAATTGTCCTGAAAAGTGAAAAATTAAAACTTTCTGGATTTCCATCTGGCTCTCCTTTATATCTTCAACTTTTTTTTTTTTCTGAGACTTTTCTATTTCTTATTGAAGTTCTATTTTTTCATGTTTTTCAAGCATGTTTGTAATCGGTCATCAAAGTGTTTTAACGATGGCTACTTTAACATCTTGATCAGATAATTCTAATATTGTCTCTTCCTTTTTTTCCCCGTGTACTCATTGTCTTTTTCTCATTCAGTTTGAGATCTTTTAGGTACTTCATATGACCTCTGATTTTTAACTGAAGCCTGGACAGTTTAGGCATTATATTGTGATATTCTGGATCTTATTTAATCCTTCTGTTTTAGCAAAACCTAAAATACATCAGTGACAAATAGGAGCATGTTATACTGGTAAAAAAAAAAAAAAAAAGAAGTTATAACTGCTAAGAACATATATGCCTCAAACAATATAGACTTAAACTTTATAAAGTGACAACAGAAATTTATAGAGAAATAAATATATCTATATTTTTATTTAAATATTTTAATATATGCTTCTCACAAATTGATCAGGAATAAAAATATAAGGAGAGTTTAAATGATTTAAATAATCAAATTTCAAGTCATTAGACCTTTATAAATTAAAAAATATATATATGTCTATTACACAGGCAACGTGCTATGGGCATAATACAATAAAATTAAGAGAACAAGAGCAGAGAATAGTGTTTCAGATACTGTTTCCTGTCCACCAAAATTTGTTTTTCCCTTCTTCCTGTACACATGATTACATTTCATTTTCCAATCTCCTCTGTAGATATATATGGAAAAGATTAAATTTTCAATAAAATTTAAACATATATGATGTATACCACTATGACCCTTGTGACTTACTACTGTAAATTTATATCTCTTTCATATTCTCTCCCTTTTAGTTTTTTCAGTTGAATGCAACCCAGATGTGGGGAACCTGGATATAGAAGCAACCCAGGTTCAATCATGTGAATGAGAGTATTGCCATCCTGGATGCTGGAAGGGAGACTTGGACCACATGCAGGTGACTTCCTGCAACACACAAAATAAAACCCAGCCTCCCAGCCTAAGATGTCCACCTTGCTACTATGTAAGAGAAAAATAAATTCACTATTCTTAAAACCACTGTATCTTTGAGACATTTTGTTATAAAAATAGCCTCACCCTAATAGATATAACAAAAAATCTAATATATAGTCAGTAATTTAAAACATCAATAATGTATTATGATCTAGTAGAGTTTATTCCAGTAATAATACAAGGTTTGACCAATCTGTGTAATTTACAATCTTAACAGAATATAAAAGAGAAAAATATGATTATAACCATTGATGTAAAAAAAAAATGTTTGACAAAATCCGCACCCTCTTAAGAAACAGGAATAGAAAATTCCTCAAATTGGTAAAGGGCAAGAACAAAGAACCTATAAATAACAACACCCTTAATGTTAGAGACTGGACACATTCTTCCAAAAATCAGGAACAAGGAAAGGATGTCTGCTATGAACACTTTTATTCAACGTGGTACTGGAAGACCTAGTAAATACAATAAAACAAGAAAAAAAGGCAAGCATAAATGTTTTCAATATTTCAACAGAAGACATGATTATGAACATAAAAGGGACCTCTTCTGGGTCACAGTCTTCTCACTGTGTCCTCACCATGTGAAAGGCGTAACGGGGTTCTGAGGTCTCTTTTATAAGAGCAGTAACTCCATTCATGAGGGCTCCGCCTTCATGACATAATCACTTCCCAAAGGCCTCACCTCCTACTACCATCCCATTGGGGATTATGATGGCAACATAGGAATTTGAGGGGGATACAGACATTCAGACCAGAGGGATAGCCCCTCTTGTTCTGTGTCTAGGGCTCTGACACTGAATCCATCCATGAGCTTTGGAATCAAATTTATATGACTTTGCATTTGCTTTACAGCCTAACAGTTTTGCGGTTCTAAGTTACTTAGCCCTGCAATGGGCTCCTGCAACATCACTTCTAAGGTGGAATAAGAATGCTCACCTCAAAGTGTTTTTGAGGGACTTGAGAAATGACATATAAACTGCCTGCCATACAGCATGTGCTAAACAAGTATAAATAGCAAACTCTCCTGAAGCTGTCTGCCTGCCTGCGATCTCCATGTGAGCTTGCCTCTTCTTTTCTTTCTGCACTGCTACACTCACCTGCTGGAAAGACCACAAAGCTTTTTGATCCCTGATGTCACTAATGGTGAATTCCCTTCCACAGGTGCCCTGTCTTTCAGATGGCCTCAACTCCTGACAATTTTCCACTAACCGTGTCACAAAATAACGAGATCTTTCCCTGGAACTGTCACAAGTGTTGTGAGGCTGATGTTTTTTGTCTGTTGGGTTTTTGTTTTCCCTTCCTGCAAAATTCTCTGTATCTGTATCAGAGACTGCCTTTCACCACCACCTCTTCCGCTCCTCTATGGCTTCCTGAGCTGATTGTAACGCGGTTTCCCAAAGTGTTAGGATACATTTCCTTAGTTGGAAGACTTACTTATGATTAGTGCTCTGTTTTGATGATCATGTAACATTTTGTCACTTAAGAATATTCTAGATCTCATTACCGACACTAATTTGATTTCTCACCTCTCCTGAATCTATGCCCTTTGGTGTGTAATTTGGAGTTCCTCCCATAAAGGTGGAATACATTTTCCTATCGTTTGATTTGGGGCTTTGTCTTGTGCCTTGCTTTGATCAATAGAATAAGAAGGAAGTCACAGTGTGTCAGTACCAAGCTGAGACTTTAAGAAGCCTCATGTGGTACGCTTACCCTCTCTCACTTCTGCCATCCCTGTGAGAAGTTCAACACACCTGGGCTGCTCTGCTCATTTCAAAAGGATGAGTAAAAACAATTGGAGACTATTGTAAATAGAGCTGTAATGAACATTTTGGTAAATGACTCTTTTTGAATTATGGTTTTCTCAGGGTATATGCCCAGTAGTGGGATTGCTGGGTCATATGGTAGTTCTATTTGTAGTTTTTTAAGGAAACTCCATACTGTTTTCCATAGTGGCTGTATCAATTTACATTCCCACCAACAGAGCAAGAGGGTTCCCTTTTCTCCACACAGTCTCCAGCATTTGCTGTTTGTAGATTTTTTGATGATTGCCATTCTGACTGGTGTGAGATGGTATCTCATTGTAGTTTTGATTTGCATTTCTCCGATGATTAATGATGTTGAGCATTCATTCATGTGTTTGTTGGCAATCTGTCCATCAACAGACGAATGGATAAAGAAGATGTGGCACATACATACAATGGAATATTACTCAACCATAAAAAGAAATGAAATTGAGTTATTTGTAGTGAGATGGATGGACCTAGAGTCTGTCATACAGAGTGAAGTAAGTCAGAAAGAGAAAAACAAATACCATATGCTAACACATATATATGGAATCTAAAACAAACAAACAAAAAACAACTGGTCATGAAGAACCTAGGGGCAAGACAGGAATAAAGACACAAACTTACTAGAGAATGGACTTGAGGATACAGGGAGGGGGAAGGGTAAGCTGGGACAAAGTGAGAGAGTGGCATGGACATATATACACTATCAAACGTAAAATAGATAGCTAGTGGGAAGCAGCCGCATAGCACAGGGAGATCAGCTCAGTGCTTTGTGACCACCTAGAGGGGTGGGATAGGGAGGGTGGGAGGGAGGGAGACGTAAGAGGGAAGAGATATGGGGACACATGTATATGTATAACTGATTCACTTTGTTATAAAGCAGAAACTAATACACCATTGTAAAGCAATTATACTCCAATAAAGATGTTAAAAAAAAACAATTGGAGAAGCACTGCCTCAGCAGAGGTCACCTGCTGTGCCCGTTCTAGATCAGCCATCCTCCAACCAACCCACCAAATCATGACTAATAGTACTATGACATGATGTGGTTTTACACCACTTAGTTTTAGGTGGTTTATTTTATAGCGAAAGTTAGCTGGTATAAAGTATTGTGGAGATTCAGCATAACCTGCCAACTACACAGGGATTTTGTACACTTTGCATTTATTATTGTTGATGCTAATTTGAAAGAGAGATATAAATTTTGCAAATATGATTGGGTTTGGTAGGCCAGTGGAATAGCAAGTCTGATTCCAATGGTCCTTTTAAATGAAAAAAGATTTTCCTAAACAGCCAAGTCTTTCTGCCTTGTCTTCTCCCTTTTCTTTCTACTTGTGTCTCCTGTCACACTTTGTTTCAGGAACACGTTGAATGAACATCAGCTGGGGATGCATATTCAGAACAGAACGAGTTCTTGAGGGACCTCCCTAGAAAACTGATGGTTTACAAAATGCCAACCTGATTGAAGAGCCAAAAGGAGAAATGGACTCATCTGGTATTTGCTGCCTTTCTCTATATGATGTGTCTGTGATTGTGGAACAATGAGGAAAATTGCTAAATCTGCGATTTTATTCAGCACACAAGTTTTCTGAGGTGACAGTGATCACCCAGGTTTCAGTATTTTACAGGAACTTGCAATAGAATACATTCAAAGTGAATTCTGAGTGACCAAAAGCTACCTGATAGGAAGAATTCAATTTATGATAAGATTCACCACTTTAAAGTCAATTCTAGGTCTTTTATTATCCAGAGGCTACAGAATGAATCATTTTCTGTGGATTGCAGTAAGTTCATATGCTAGATACTTACAGGGTTACAACTACTAAGATCCATGGTCTGAAACAATTATTACTAGAGCCACATTTTTTGTCACTCCATGGTACTGTCATGCTCTCAAAATTGGAGTTTCCTTTAATTTTAGGTTTATGTGCCCAAACTTTTAGGCACTCTCCTGCTCATCAAAATTCAACTCTGATACACATCATCCCTTACCTGTGTACCACATACTTCCCACTTTCACATACGCTACCTATTTTTCAGCTAACTCCTGTAACATTTCTGACACACAACATTATACCAAAGCTGCTCTTGCTATGTGAATCATGGCATGCACGTGGTATACTTCAGCAGAACCTAAGGGAAGTCCCTGAGGGTCACCCCACTCTCCTATCAGCTCTCTACCACACTCAAGCCAAAGTCTGCTGCAAATCAGAGGACATGGAACAGAAGTAGAAAATTTAGTCCTGAGCAAGAAAACTGAATTGATTGAAATTATTTGACTTTATGCTTATTAAGTTCTAGGCAATCAGGTAAAATGTCTATTGTGTTACAAGTTAAGTTGTAGATGCTTGAGAACTCTGTACCTACCAAACTCACAATTCCAATGATAATATCCTGGGATCAGTGATATTATATAAGAATGTACATACCGTTAGAGCAGCGTGGAGGAGAGGGGAGCGGAGTGGTCAGGGAAGACCTTAACTTAGGTAATCATCTTCCTCTTTTAAATTGGATAAAATGTGCCTAGAATAGGTTATGTAAATTTCCCGGGGTGACAACGCTAGTTTTTACTAGAACCACTATTTGAAGCCCAGTAGGTTTTAACTAAATAACCATGTTCTTTCCCTTTTACTATGCTGGGGAGAAGTCTAAACACAACCTTTCAAGTTAATATATATTTGACATTTAGATATCTTATATTTTTTTATTAGACTATGCATATAATATATATTTTCAAACTAATAGTGCAAAAGATTATTTTTCCTATATAGGTAAAAAAAATGACATTTCAGACCTCATTTTCCATGAATTTTTTTCACTCATAATTTATTTGCTTTTATCAAGTACTATGCAGAGCTGTCTCTGGACAAGGGGAAAAAAAGGATACCGTTGTCCCCTTAACACCTTCTGAAGAAGACTAATGAAATTAAGTAGTAGTTTATAGCCCAGGGAAGGTTAGTTTTAACTGTGGCACAAAAGAAGACTATTGCAAAGAAAAGGCACCAGTATATATAAATGTCAAAGTCACAGAGCAGTAATTTAAGCAGCACGAGCGTCGTCTCACACAATTTGTACACCTCTGTATCCCTGCAATTCTGTGAATCCACAGGGAGCATTAAACCCAAATGGAGATGGCGAGGCATTTTAAATCAGAATCAAAGTCACCGCTTCGGTGAATCGCTTCAGACTTGAATTAAGTCTCTTGTTTAATTAAGATATTAAAATCAAGGAAGCACCAAGAGCCTATGCCTTGTGCATTTAAAAACACTCTCTGAGGTGAAGTGGCCAGGTGTGGACTCACTGACAGAGTGCTAAGATTCAGGCTCACAGGTTCACCGACACTCAGCAGGATACTTGAGGAGGCCATTAATGCCAAGCACTGAGAAACACAGTCTTAAATCCAGACTCTGCAGTTATATTCTGTGGACATATGATAAAGTTAGTGAAACTTGCTGACCCTCCGTGTCCTCACCTAAGAAAGGAATCAGTTATGCCATGTGTTTACCTCACAAGACTGGCACTTGTAGGGACTCAACAGATGGCAGTTGTCCCACGGTGACTGCTTTCCCTCAGGAGGAAAAGATTTCCCTGTTCACACACCCATGTTCCTGGACATGCTGTAGAAAGGGGTGAGAGATGCTTATTCATTGGTCAAATAATAATCTCAGAGATGTAGTACCAGTATTTCATGACTTCTTTATAACATAAAAGGAAGGAAAAAAGTAATGTCATCTTCACTGGTATGGTTGAAATTGTTAAAAGATAAACTGAGGCATAGTAACAACTTTAAGAGTTTGAGCAAAAATCAATCTGAACCAATCCCAGTCTAGCAGATAGAAAGGAGTTCCGAGGACCTGTACCGAATAAAAGGCTTTCACAGGCAGAGGGAGTGGGGACGAGGAAATTGCACTGGGCAAAAAAGCAGGTTGGTTCCTGCAAAGTTCCTTTCCTTCAGGGGATGGCTCGGGTCTAGCCGGCAAGTGACCTAACTAGTGTTGATCAGTTGATTCCTCATTGACTGGTTTGAGATTCCATTTATGGAACAGCTGAAATTGTAATTAAGTCTCTGTTTGGAGATGTAGGACTTTGCAAAAGTAACTCCATTTCGGGCCTGTTTCCTTGTTTTTAGGGAAATGATTAGATTCAGAGAAAGAGAAAAATATCAGAGTACTCAGAATACACACACACACAAACACAGTGATGAACACAAGTCTTAGTGGCTTCTCGGACAAGAGTCATACCCAGTTGATAATCTATTGCTACCAAGGGCCAGTTCTGTGTTTTCTTTAAAAGTGACAGATTTTATTTTAGATTCCTTCTAATGGACATTCGTATTCCTAGTGTGTGACAGGGCTAGGAAGTGTCCATTACGGAGATGCCTCTGGAGTGGCAATTGTTTTCAAGTGAGTAAAGGAAAAGAGCCAAGGGAGCTGTTGGCTAATAACAAGAAGTACATTCCACTCCAGCTACAAGTTCTGAACCAGCAGCAAGTGACCCACCCCTTCAGACGTGTGACCTGAGCCAAGAGCCAGATCTCTGTTCCTGCTAAGCCAGGATCACCAAATGCGCAGGCGAACCAGCCCCATCCTCAGAGGCAGTCCTCCAGGACACAGAACGACGGCTGACATCTTCCACCAGAAAGGAGATCTGCTGCTGAAAATGTCACCAGTTGCCTGTCCCTAGCTGAGGAATTCCTCTCTAAAGGATTTCAAGCTCTAAGGAATCATAAAAGACAATAGGAAAATTCAAGTAAATTACCCTTCCCAAACCCCATGGGTGTCCTGTGATGAGCCATCATATGCATTTCAGTATTTTAACATCAAAACAAATGTGCTGGGACTTCCCTGGTGGTGCACTGGTTAAGAATCCACCTGCAACTGGGCGGGACACAGGTTCAACCCCTGGTCCTGGAAGATCCCACATGCTGCAGAGCAACTAAGCCCACGCGTCACAACTACTGAAGCCCACGTGCCACAACTACTGATGCTCGCACGCCTAGAGCCTGTACTCTGCAACAAGAGAAGCCACAGCAATGAGAAGCACATGCACCACAACGAAGAGTAGCCCCCACTCGCCACAACTAGAGAAAGCCTGTGCACAGTAACAAAGACCGAACGCAGCCAAAAACAAATAAATTTTTTTAAAAATGTGCTATTTGGGGATGGGAGGGACATATCCATAACCTTTTCTTTCCCAGATGTACAAAATTCAGCATTGTGGATGTTTTGCTAAAAAATGGAAATTTATTTGGAGATCGAGAGGAAAACAGAATCAACCCAAGCTACCTTGAAAGGGAGGATTTGGCCAGGATACAGGGTGTTTCTCCATTGTCAAGGGCTGCTTTCTCAGTTTTTAGAGTGCAATGAGCAAAAAGGATTTTAAATATCATCTAAATAACAACACACCACATTGAACTCTGCCCCAATCTCAACAGACATCATTTTTTACATAAGTCCTTATTGTCCATCAGATGCTACTGTGGAATTAGTCGGAGTAACAGCAGTTTTATAGACCACGTTTCCACAAGTCACACCATTTCCTGATTACATAGCAAAGACATTCACGATGCCAACCGATCTGTCAGCATTTAAATGAGGCATTTTGGAAAGGAAAAAAGGAGTCAGACAGTGTAAATGTGACTAATGTTGCAGCATTAGAAACCACGCTCTGATAGAAATGCAAGGTACCTGTGTCCCCCATCAGTCGCGTGATGTTTCTTTTGACGAAGCAAGACTAATTCCTCAGCATTACCTGTGCAGACGAGATTATGGCTCCTTTTAAGAATATACACTAGAAATATCTGCCAAATTGAGCTCATTCCTTCCTCCTTTTTAAACACCTTCCTCCTTTTGTATCCAGGACTGGTTTCAGGTAAAACTGTGAAGGGGTCAGATTTGACTTCCAGAACTGTGTTTTGAAAGCAAGTAGCATACTACTTAAGAAAGTACTGGGGAACTAGACAGACCTGGGTGTCAATATTCTCTGTCATATACTAAATAGATGACTTAAGGCAATTCATTAGAGCTCTAAGAGCCTCAATTTCTTCTTCTGTAAAATGGAAATAATTATGTCAATTCCCTAGTTGGACGTGTCTAAATTATATGACTCTTAAAATGGCCACATAAAGAGGATTTTTTAGATAACAACCTTCTTCATTTTGTTTAGTAACTTTTACATTTATCATCACTTTCCATATTTTAAATGTGTTTATTTCACCTTGTTACCAGATTGTATTGTAGCTTCATCAGATCCACATGGAAAAGGGGAGACTGTGTAAGTAAGTGGAAATCAAATGGCCACAGGTTCTTAATTCTCATGATGGTATAAAGAGCTGATAACTCCGTGCTGTGTGTGTTTCCCAGCGGAATATGCATCTTCACTGATCATTAAACCCAAGGGCTGAAGTTCTTACAGTGAACCTCAGGCACAATCAGAAAATACAAAATCATTATGGACGTGGGGAAGGAGTGAAGCTAAGGGAGTGTCTGGTCCCCTCCAATGCCTCTGAAATCAGACCAGATGGGAGAGCGCTGGCTCCATCCTCGAGTCAGGCTGGCCCTGCCAATATGAGATATTGAAACCACTGAGATTTCATCTGCCTGGTTGAATCAAAACTGAAAGGATCCTTTCAAACCAGATGGACCGGGAAACTGCAATAATTGCTGACAAGGGTTTCTGTTCGAATTTAAAGAGCCCAGTACCAGCAGGGTGTGAGGGGCAGAGTAACCCCAAATACTGCCCTCTAGGTCACTTGTCACCACCAAGATCTGAACTACATTTTGGAAGGGACTGCCAGCCACCCTGCTGCCTCCTGAAGCTGGATTCACAGCTTCTGGAGCTGGACTTATGGTGAGTTTAAGAGCTGGAGCAGAAACAGAGAAATAGATGATGGAATCCTGGTGGCAGCTAAGTCAACTGCTTCCAGGGATGTGTAAGGCTCAATCTTGAAGAAATTAAATCCAAATACCAAGCTCATTGGCCAGAGATGGGAGAGGAGTCATTGAATTAGGACTCTGATGGAGAATCAGAAAGCTAGAACAACAGGAAGAAGCAGGTGCATTCTGGACACCATGGGTGGTTGTTACAATGCCTTGGGTATCAACAGTTCTCCCTGTGGGGCTGTGGGTGTGTGGCCTCTGCTGAGCTGATGTCACAGCCTAAGAAAGTACAGGCTCCTTCTTCATGATCTCCCCTTCTGGGTGCAGAAAGCATGGCCCTAGAATAGGGTCCTGAAACCTAGAAGTGAGGACAAGCAGAAATTACCAACAACCACTGAGCAATGAGGAAAGAGCACCATGAAATCCTATGGACAGAATTAAAGCATCGTGTCTAGGGTCAGGGAGCCAGCTTGGGATGTGTCATGGACTGAATTTGTGTTTCCTCTGCAAATTCATATGTTGAAGTCCTAACCACAAATGTGACAGTGTTTTGATTCAGGGCCTTTGGAAGGTAAATAGGGTTAGATCTGGTAATAAAGAACTCTCATAATGGGGTTAGTGTCCTTATAAGAAGGAAGAGAGAAAGATCTCTCTTTCCCAAGTGAAGACACAGAGGGAAGGAGGCTGTTGACAAGCCAGGAAGAGGGCTCTCACCAGAACCCAGCCCCACTGACACATTGACCTTGGACTTCCAGCCTCCGTATCTGTCAGAGATAATGTCTGTTGCTTACCCCACTCAGTCTGGGGTATTTTTCTATAGCAGCTGGAGCTGATGATCAGATCATAGGCAAAGCATCAGCAGAAAAGAATAGTTCAGCTGGGGGCTGTGGGCAGGAGGCATGTGGCTGAATCCACACGTCTTAGAAGAAGGACCTGTTTCTTGTACTTTCCTCTGGGGAGGGGGAGACATGAATATAGAAGATACATATTTTGAGGAGTACATAGAAAGCCAAATATTTGGAGCACAGCAGCAGGGAGGGAGATCTGCCACTTCTACCTGGGAGGGGCTTGTTCAGCAAGGGTGAGACACACCACCCCAGCCCCATTCGAAGAGATCTGTGTGGATTGAATTAAAGGTTATAAACAGATGTGTGAGGCTGGACCAAGAAAGTGGTTTAATCTAGGGAGGAGTTTGTGGGAAATTGAGCCACACCTGTCTGGAAGAAGCAAGGAGTTGGAGGAGAGGCTGTCCAAGGATGTGAAGGGAAGCGCCCATCCCAATTCACCCATGGAGGTCAATGTGGGGACCAGGATGCCGATCCCAGGAGATACACACATACTCTGGGGAGAGGGACAAAGGATAGCAGAGAGGCAGTTACAACAGCTCCACGTGAATGACAACCATGAGCCTTGGAGGGGAGAGGAATGGGGCTGAGGAACTGGAATGGGTGGCAGAACTCACGAGGTAGAGAATGAGGAAACACAGGGCCAAAGGGAGAATTATAGGTGATTTCAAAGAGGGAATAATCTTCCCTGTACACAAACATTCATTCAGAATTGGGTTGGAATCTCCAACAATGGTTTCAGGAAAATAAATACGCTAATTGTGATCAAAAGAGGTGCCCTTGCATGAAAATACAGAGAATGTGCTTCATTTATTCATTTGTTCTTTCTCACGTGTGGACACCCCCACAATCTCACAAGCTTATGGTCACGATCTTATTTTAAATATATAAAAAAAAATCAGAAATGTGACTTCCAAAGTTTCAGGCGTATGTTCAAATATCCACAGCTACCTAGGAATTGGCCTGATACTTAACAGTCTCTTAATAAGCAGGTGGAATTTGGATTCTTTTACTCTAGGCTGCTAGAAATTTACCATTAAATTAACATTTTTCAGACATTTCAAAACTGTTGTTCTCTAAACTCCGTATTTTATGAAAATATCAAAATAGAGATATTATTTCAAAATATAAGTAGATTTAGTGGAAAAGCTGGAAAATAACTATATTTGTGGTCAGTGACCATAAACAAATTGTTTCTAAGTTATCCAAAACCATTCAGCTTTTTTTGTAGATCTTTTTATATATTTTGTTATTACAATAAATTTCTAAATCTTTCATTTGTTGTCAGAAACTTATCTTTATATCAGCCTTACCAAAGCGAGCTTCTGGTAAAAGTTATTTAATTCTAAATGTCTGGGTAATTCTGTAATTTCCTTCTGTAATATATCCTATTAAGAGCATATGAATTCAGTTGATTTTTTAAAAAATTTAATGAAATATCATAGGAATCAGTAAGGCTCAAAGTGATAATGGATAATGGAATGCATTTAATGTAAATTATGTTATCCAAATCAAGTCTCTGGCTTCATATATTAAACCACCTACCCATAATCATAAACTTAAGAGTGATAAATTTTATTACCTGATTTTAGAGATATCAGCTAAAACTTACCATTGTTCATTTGGCTACTTTTTCCTCTATTAAATCATTCTCCTAATATTTACTATCAAGTGTACGTAGCATTTCAAAAGTGATGTTGTATTATTCCGGTTATTATCAAAAGCTGGTTTTCTGATCGATTTACTGAGTCAAATAAGCTAGATGATACTTATGTACAAAATGTATGTCATGTCATTTCATTCTCATCTCAAAGCCTATATAAATATATATATATATATATATATATATATATATATATAGGATATATATATGTAGGATATATATATGTAGGATATATATATATATATATATATATATATATAAAATGTTATATGCAAGACTCTCTTAAATCTTTGAGGAGATAAGTTTGACCCCCAAATCCTCTCCTGTACCTGTGTGCCTATGTCACTGTCTCTTCCACGTGCATCATGGTGACCCTCCTTCTCCTCTTTAGCAAAGTACTGGCTGACCAACTATATATTTTTAACATTACAGGCCTCATTTTCAAGATCAGGTGAACCTGGTAGGGTATTTATCAAGATCAGCTAAACACTGGATAACCAAGATAATGAACACAAAATGTTACAAAGTAGGAAACCAAAGTAACAATAATTTGCACTAAGTGAAAGATATAATATGAAGTCAAAACTCTGAGAGAGAGTCTTCAACATCCAGTAGCTTTGGAGGATAAGAACAGGAAGTAGAGGCAAGCAGATGGAGGCAAATTGCACAAAACTGAAGCCATGACAATCTGAGAACACCTGAGGCTGTTGCTCGCTATTAAAAATGACACATGTTTATCTTCCCTGGAATCATCCCCACTAGTAGTAACTTGCCTGCTTCCATTTGGTTTCTGTTCACTAAGTTGTCGGTCCATGTATCAATATCTTGTTTCTTGTTTGGAAAAATCAGTCATCATTCTGACCATTTCAATGGTTTTCAACAACTTCACACAATTTCACCCAATGACAGAGAAGAGAGTCCTCCTTGTGATGGAGACAAATCTTTCTCTAAGTGCCTCTGCTGGTTTCTCTTCTTTATCATTGGCTAGAACCAGGTCCCATGGACACCCTCTGCTGCAGAAGCAGGGAAAGGAAGAATCTAGCTTTGAAACCTCTGTCCCAAGAGGAAGTTCTATCAGCGGAAAAGAAAACCAAGGGAAGGGATGTTGATCAGAAGCCCAAAAGTCTCCTCCACACCCCAGAGAATGGCCCTGTGATGGGACAAACAAATGAAACAAACATATTTCACTCACGTTGTATTTTCCAGAACTAGTCAAAAAACTAGCATGGAAATGGAAGCAAGATATACCTCTGCCCTCAGCAGGAGATGAGAACTTGTTACAACTTGGAAGTCTTTACCACTAGACTCAAACAATAGCATGATTCAGTTCACCCCAGGGCAACCTTATGATATTAAATGGGAGTCCTGAGGAAATCATACCCTGCACACACTACGATGAGTCTGGCTTTTCTAGAAAATGTCTAGAAACGCTTGTCCTGCTGGTGCTAGAAGAATCAATTGGGGGGGAGGGGCAGTTTCAGGGTGAATGAGATGCACTTATAATAATCAGTGGAGAGGATTGCAAAAAAATATTACTAGAGTACCAAGAGGAACAAAACTTTCCATCCTAAACACTTACTCTATACAAAAATATTTTCATAAACTTGTCCTGCTTTTAATTTTGAAAAAGTTAATTGGTATTTTTATAGTCAAAACACTTTTCAAAAGAACCTCACTACTAATGGTGATGTAAAGTGGAGAAAAGTGCTCTGTTAGAAAAATCAACCATATGGTTCATATTTTTTTTAAAAAAAACCCTAAATATATGTCTTTCCATTTGCATTTCTATCCAGTCTCCAAAGAAAAGAGGTGAGAAAACTAATAGTGTACCTGGTGAATGGCCTATTAAGCTATCTGTTCTCCACCTATCACAGGAGCGGCTCTGGCCCTGCCTGGCTTGCAGCTCCCACCCAGCTGGAAAGTGCACCCTGGTTAGTCTGCAGCCTACCAAGGCCTCTCCATGTCAGCACCTCCTTCCACCCACCTCCCAACCGTCATCAGCACTCCAGAGCACCTATTTCCTGACTGCTTTACAAGCTGCTGTCAGGAATTTAGTACCTTAAGGCTGACTTCAACACCTTTCTTTCATGTTTTATGTTTTTTTCCAGTTTTATAGTCATTACACAGCTGCAGAAAATAGCTACAAATCAGGGGAATTACAACGCACTGCAGGGAAGGGGAGAAAACTTCCATGCCTCTCCACGGTGTGCTCTCAAAAATAGGGCAACATTTATTACAGCAGAAAGTAACATTCTGGCCTGCAGGATGATGCATATTCTGTTTTCTTGGTTGTTTATTGTAAATAAAACAAATGTCTCTTCCCTCGGTGTGGTTAGAGGGGAGGTGGTAACTGCTCAGCCCTCTGCTCAGGTGCACTGGGTAGACAGCAACCAGCCCGGCTCAGCAATGCTCCATCCCCAACACAGCCTCTGCCCTGGGGAGGATGCTCCTTCCTCTCCAGGGATGGTTGGACCTCTTAGCAAACACATCCCTCACTGTCGAGCGAGAGTTTTAATTCAACATTGCCACAGAAATATTGGTAGAAATGTTACCTTTAAAATTTAAAATTTTCTCATCTCACTGTCTTACCTGTAGAGTGTTTGAACTCCTTTTTGCAAAGAAAGTGGGATTTGTACTTGACCAAGCACATGGAACCTCGTGGAGCAGGCTCAGGCAGGCTTATTTGCCTGAGGATTTAAGAGCTCCTAGGGGAGAACTCCTGAAGGAAGGAAGCAGACATAAAATATTCTGAGGGAGAGGGCCATTCTGAGTTCAACATGATACCTACCACTTGAATTTATAACTTTGCCAAAGCTCTGTCTGAAGGCACAAGCTCTATAGGAAAAATGCAGAGTTACTTCAGGAACAACTCTGTAGTGCTGCATGTTGGTAAAAGGAGAGAGAGAGAGAACTGGGTCCCTCTGTCCAGGTGTGCAAGCTAGAGCAAAGATGCCCGGGTGTGTCCTCGGGTCCAGTGCCAAGGCGAAGCGGACAGGACATGAGTGAACAGGGCAGGACATTCACGGAGCTACCATCTAGATGGGGATGCATGTGAAGCGAACACATAGAAATAGAGCCATCATTGCAAATTGTTCAAGTTCTCTGGAAGAGAAAATCACAGGATATGAGAAGAGGAAATGTTTGTGGTGGTGTTAAGGAGGTGGAGAATCAGGAAATGCTTCTGAAGATGTGACATTGATGCCGGGACCTGGTGGGCGAGTAGAAGTTTGCAGGGTGAAGAGTGAAGAGAAGAGCTTTTAGGGTAGAAGGGTGGGATTTGCAGAGTCCCAGGGCCAGGAAGGGCCTTCTGTGTGGTCGGGTTACATGTTTTCTCCTTTCCCCATCTTTCTGTTCCTTTTTTTGCTCTCCCCAGTAGGAGTCCACTAAAAGGTTTGAAGCAGGAGAGAGACACAATGGACCATTTCCCCATCTAAATCCTCACACAGTGGATCTTAGGGAAGCACAGACCATCAGTATTCATTAGTTTCCTATTGCTGCTGTAACAGAATAACACAAACTTAGTGGTAAAAAAACAACCCGAATTCATCCCTACAATTCTGGAGATCAGAAAGCTAAAATCAAGGTGTCAGCAGGGCTGTGTTTCTTAGGAAGGCTTCCAAAATCTTAAGGTATTCTAGAAAAACACATATCATACCAAAGCGAACGGAAATACATATTTAACATTTACATAATAATGATAAATTCAATACTATGAGTTCATCACCAACTTTCACAAATAGAAAATCACCACCAGATTCAAAGTCCCTTATTTTCACTTCTCATAATGTCTCACCCTCTCCTAACCTGGAATAATTACTACCTCTATGTTGTGTTAATCCCTCCCTTATTTTTCCTTATAGATTTATTACCCAAATGAATAATTCTATAATTATAATAATATTAGTAATTTCCAAGCTTTTAGCCTTTATACAAATGGAATCTTAAATATGTGCATTATTCTTTTCTTCACTATTTCGCCCATCATTATATTTTCTCAACGCATCTGTATTGATGTATGGAGAAGTAGCTGATTAACTGTCACTCTGTACTAGATTAATCATACAACTAGTCCACAGTTTACTTATACATTTGATAGACATTTGGGTGGTTGTTTTCCAGTATTTTGCTGTTAAAAACAATGCCTTGATTATGAGTTTACATATCTTAATTCTCTGTGCTAAGGTTTTTCTAGGGTGTCTATATAGAAGGAGAATTTCTGGATTTTAGATAATACAGCTGTTCAGCCTTACTATGGCACTGGTGAGAGACTAATTTATAGTTCCCCAGGAAAGGTATTAGAGTTCCTGCTGCTCTGTATCTCACCAACACTTAATGTTACCACACTATTTCTGCCTTCCTCCAATCTCCTGGGTGTTAAGTAGTAACACACTTAGGATTTGAATTCTCATTTTCATGACTATTAATGAAGTTGAACACCTTTTCATACATTTATTCATAATTTGTGTTTCTTTTATAGGAAATGACTGTATTTTCCCCTATTTTTCTGGTGAGTTTTGTGTTTTCCACATGGAGTCATAGAAAAAATTAAATATACATTGTAATAATAAACCTTTTTGATTACATATGTCATAATGATTTTCCCCCAAGTAATAGCTTGTCTTTCATGTGTTTCAATTAATAAAAGTTCTTAATTTTAATGTAATGAGATACATTTTTGTATTCTTTTCATCACTTAAGAGCATAAAGATGTTCTAAAAGTTTCAAAATTTTTGCCTTTCTTATTGAAGGTTTTCTCCATCTGGAATTGATTTGTATGTGTGGTATGAGGTAGGGATGCAAGCTGATTTGTTTTTCATTCAAATAACCAATTATCTCAGCAGCATGTGTTGAAAACTTCACATTTCGCCCTCTCTCCATCAATGCCAGCTCTGTAAAATACCACTGTGCATTTAAAAGAGTTTATTGGGTGTCATGTCTACCTTGCTTCATTAATCTATATATCAGTATTAATATTAATTAATGAAACAATTAATATTGCTTTATAATAAATCTCCATGCTGAGGGTAGAAAGAAAACACCTCTTCTTCCAGCTAATTATTTCAGGAGGACCAACACAGTAAGTTACATCACAGGAATCCTTCTGGCAACAAAATATAATAGAGAGTTAGAAGACAGCTTCAAATTCATTTTTTTTCCATTTAGCAGATGAGTAATGATGGGAAGTTTAATTAAACTCTAATTTTAGTGTTTCCTCTTGTAAAATGAAGAACTTATGCTTACCTATCCAGGAGTAAAAATGCAAACCTCCTCCAACAACATCTGTCGTATGAATGGAACGCATAATATGACAGTTTCCTTTTGTCTCCATATTACATTTTCTGCCTTCAAAAAAGGTATTTTTTCTGTCCACACAACATGTAGTATTATCATGTCCCCATGAAAATAAATAACTAAATAAATGTTTCATTGAGCATTTCCATGGAATAATCCAAGCCCTAAGCAATTGCTTTTTATTCTTTTCTGTAGCCTATATCTATGTAATCACATTATGCAATTATTTAAATATTTTTAAAATAAACATAAAGTTGACCCAATAGGAAGAGTTTAGTTAATCAAATTCATATACATGCTATAATTTTCAAAAAGACAAAGCCTTCTTGCAATTACTCTATGATTTTTTTCATAAAATAAAAACTATTGCAGGTCAAAATATGATTTGAAAATTGAAGACATGATTTGCTCATGAATATTTTAGTTATAAAGCACTCTTGGGAAATATATGGCACATGCAAATTCAAGAATGGACAGGATATTTACTCCCAAGTCCTTGTTTATAAAAATAGAGGCCGTTGCTGTTATTCCTATTACCTTCACAGATGGTGAGTGGGCTGTTGTAAAACCATGAAGGAAACCTCTACCCACACATGGGAATAGAGTTCTCTGCCCAGCCTCTCCACTCCCACAGTCTGAGAGCTAATACTCATTGAGTCAGATTCTATGCGTTAAGAATAGCGTGAGATGCTTTACATATGTTATTTCATTTCCTCTTCATAACTGCAGTCTATCTTTGTTCCCATTTCAGAGGTGATCTAAGTAGGTTTAGGGAGGTTGACTTGTCCAAGCCTCAAACTCTACTTATTAGTGTCCTAGAGCTGCTATAACAAACAACCACAATTTGGTGGCTTAAACCAATAGAAACTTTTCTCATAGTTCTGGGGGTCAGAAATATGACATCAAGTTGTCAGCAGGGCAGTGTTCCCTCTGACACCTATAGGGGAGGATCCTTCCCTGCTTTGTCCTAACTTCTGCTGTCACTGACGATATTCAGTGTTCCTTGGATTGGAGACACACCACTCAGTCTCTCCTTCCACCATCACATGGCATACTCCTCTTGTGTCTGTGTGTCATAATTTCCCTCTTCTTACAGGGAAGCCATTGGATTAGTGTCCACCCTAATTGAGTATGACCTAATTTTAACTTAACTTGTTGACATCTATGAAGACTCTTTTTCCAAGTAAGCTCACATTCACAATGCAGGAGCATAGAACTTCTTTTGAGGAGAACACAATTTTTTAAAAAAAAGCAAGTTAGTAAATGACCTTTTTTCTCTGAGTGTGAATCAGATAGTTCCAGGGATATTTTTTACACTGAACTATGAGATAATGTGCATTTGTGTCCTCATTTCTTTGAAGAGCAGGAAAGGGAAGGAAATAAACACTTCCAAATAGCCAATCATCCTAAAAATGACTAATGTGAGAATTATCTAATGTCAATTTACAGAAGTCCAGAAATCTAAGACTGCAACACTGTCATGGAGAAAATTGTATGTAGTAGTAACTTTTGATAGGCAGGTTTATAGACTGTAGTCCACAGCAAGCTTACTAGGGAACAACAGTGTGTTATAATTCTCTGCACAAGGTTTATATGAAGTTAGCATTAATAGAAGAGCTTCTAGAACTCAAGTGGGTCCTACTCTGTCTTATGCTGAGTAAACCAGATCAGGAGGAATATGTTCATTTTGGAGCATGTATTCTGTCAAAATTAGGCTGGTACAGCAAATAAGTGCAAACGTGTTATCTCAGACACAGCAAAAACTGATTCTCTATCATATAACAAGACAGAATGCTATGGACTGAATATTTGTGTCCCCTCTAAATTCATATATTGAGCCCTAACCCTTGATATGGTGGTATTTAGAGGCAGGGCCTTTGGGAGATAATAAGGCTTAGATGAGGTCATGAGAGTGGGGTCCGATGATGGAGTTAGTGGATTTGTGCCTTATAAGAAGAGGGAGAGAGTTTAGAGCTCCCTCTCTCTCTCCACAATTGTGAGGACACAGTCAGAAGCAACCAAGAAGAGAGTATCCACCAGGAACCAAATCTTACTGACCCTTGATTTTGGATTTTCCCACCTCCAACACTATGATAAAATATATTTCTGATGTTTAAATCACCCAGGCTATGGTATTTTGTTATGACAGCCTAGCCAACTAAGACACAGAGGTTAGAAGACGATGCAGAGCCAACAGGCAACTTTGTTCCATGTGGAGGGACAGGAACCCAGGGTCTTTTGCTCATGTTGCTCTATTTTTCCAAGACTGTTGACATATTGTTCATGATCAGAGCAGAGATTTTTCATTGTTCTCCAGAATCTATTCTTCCTTTATTACTTTTAGTAACATAATCTACATATTTCAGCAGGGCAGTGATCATCCAGCTACAGACTTCATTTCCAAGCTCTGACTTCATTTCCAAGCTCTGAGCCAAAATTGTACCAATGGAATGTGAGTAGAAGTGAGTCTGTGTCTCTTTCTGAAAACAAATGGCTTGACCTTTCCCTGCTGGATCATGGATGTGGTTTGGGTAAGTCAGCTTTGAGCATGTAAGTTGCAACACTTTAACAATATATTGATACCAATTATGTGTGATTGGAACAGTAGGGTGTCATCTTTTAGAAAGAAGGGGAACAGAAATTTGACCACCATATGCTCTCAGAAAGGAATGGTTATTTTCAAATCATTTCAAAGACAGACACAAACTAGTTCCCTACTTGGCCACCTCCTTTATGTTATGATCTTACACCATTCTCTTGGTGGACACTCTCCTCCAACAATTGGAAAAATTAAAATAATCAATTGATGGATGAATAACATGGGTTTATGACTTCCTCTATCCTCTTTTTACAAAATAATCTTCAAAATGGAAAAAACAATTGAACTCAAAATTGAAATAAACCGATGTGGTTTATTGCAAAAATGAAAACTTCCTCCTTTCATTGTGAAAAATAACTCATATTTATGGGGAAAACTTTAAAAAGACAGAAAGAAAGAGAGAGATGGAAAGAAAGGAGAAAGCAAACCTTGGTTGAATATATAGAAAAGCTACCTGGGACCAGGCTAAGAGCCGGTAGTAACTATCCTGCTTATGTTTGCCTTTCCAGAATGAAAAAACATTTGGAAAGGCCACAACTCCATTTTTTCCTCCAAGGCTGAAGACTAGTCATTATCTTAGTTTTCCCACTATCATCTTTCATATCTACAAAGAGAACATAATGTCCAGTATGGCGCATGTGTCCTTTGAATTCTTTTTAGTCAGGCAGCTAGGAAATGCAGATGTTCTCAGCTAACATGTTTTCCCTGCAGCAGCATCCCAGGGGATTTGCTAAGATACTGCTCAAGGACTCAGCAGTGAGACTTAGTTTGACCATCCTGGATTGAGAAGGGAGAGAGCTGGCACCAAATGAGAATGGGGACTCAGCCAAAACAGATTCTCTCTCCCTCAACCCCCCTCCTCCAATTCTCCACACCCAGGCAAAATTAAGTACTAGACACAGAGTCCCTTTTGAGGGTAAACGTCTGTTACTCTTCTATTCAGTGAGGCTTTTTGCTGCCTAGGTATACAGTAAAAAGAATTTCAGGATATTAGCTTTCCAGGAAAATCAAGCAGAAATAATAGAAAGGAGAAGAGGCTTCCAAATGTGGCAATTAATGCAATTACACATTGTTATTTTCCATTTATGTTCATATTAACAAATAGGAAAGCTAAAACTCTGTTTTAAACTTAGGTCTACTACGATATCTAAGAAATGATAGTCACCAATTGACTTACTGTTGCCTCATAATAAGATGTCCCCAAAATGTAGTGACTTAAACTAGCTATTTTATTTTGCTCTAATTTTTGATGAGGAATTTCATGGGCTGTTCTTATGGGGGATCTTTCACATAGAGGCAGTCAGACTCAGGGGAGGGAATATCAATCCCACCTCTCAATGCAGAAATATCAAAGGATTTGTAGACATCTTTTAAAACCATCAGTCATCTATATTATGACATTTCACGAAATAGATCTTCCATCTTTGCCTACATTTTACTCTTTTTCTTAAGTCATTTGGCCCCAGCCCAAGAAAAAAATGAGGTTAACTCATTTGTCAGAAATGTTATAATCCACGAAAATTTCACACCCTTTTTCTGGACCTATATTCTTACAACAACCTTTTCATAGTGTTGAAAGTAGGAAGTAAGAAAAGTAAAAAATGAGCAATTAGCAAATTTTTTAAAGTTCACAAAGTTTTTTTCCATTTCTGTGTCTGATCATTATAATGTGATGTTTCCCAGGTTAAAATATGACCCAAGCAAAATGCCTAATTTGTGTCTTTCCACAATCTATTCTAAGAGAAACAAGGAGAAAACACACTTGAAAAGGTGGCATATTTGTTTTCCAAATTATATCTATTATAGCAGCTTAAAACTTGAGATCCACTTGACTTAAGGCGTGACTTGGTCCATCTGAGTCTATAAAGGGGAGATTCTAAGAACTGTCCTCGCCAGTTCCCAGGGTGCTCAGAAGACTGGAACAAACACAATAGAACCTGTCCTTCAGAGCAGCCGGCGCCTGTCCAAAGACGAAGACAAAGATTCGTTTATTAACCTTGTTAATGGAAGTCCACAGATGTGAGCCTGGATTTCCAACTGGATTCTCATTTTACCAAATATTAAAACACAAGTTATTTTTGAATCAGTTCTTCGATTCTGAAATCTTCCAAACTCCTTCAAGAATTCATGCCCCCGTTTCTCACTTTTCTTCCTTTTTGGACGTGAGTAATGAGAGTGTGCCGTGTGTGACGTGAAGTGCGTGGCGCGGCGTGGTAAGTAGTATGATGTGGAATATGGCCACGTGGTGCAGCGTGGTGCCACATGGCATTGAGTGCTGTGGCTGGAGAGCTGGAGGCGTGAGAAGAGGGGCAGCATTCCTCCAAATTTCTGCTCATATGCCACGAAAAGTACTTTAAAATTCTACATGATGTGTCATATATTTTGTTATATTTAAAATGTTTATTATAAATTATACAGTTGCAAAAGAAATGGTTTCCAATATATTAAAACATGGGTACTTTAAAATAAGATGATTATCTCAGGCTAAAAGTTTCCAGTGGAACCTAAATACCATAGAAACTCATCACTTAACAAGCTCTTCCTTTACCAGTCCAATATTTTACCTGTTCCTCTTCCCCTGGGGCTGGTATTTTATTTCTCCTTTTCACAAAAATTTTATCTTAGTACAATATGCTTTCGTGCTTGACAGGCTCTTATTAACATTCCCTATTATACTTAAATAAAAAGATATATGAAAATTAAGATTAATATTTTCATGTCCTTATAACTATGGGCATAAAATGCTTAAAAATTTATTCCGGTTGAATTATTATTAAAAATATTAGTAGTATGCAAGCGAACAGTAAAGCATAAAGGTATTAAAATTTTATGAGTAATTATTAACATAAAAAGTAAATTTTGGGGCTTCCCTGGTGGCGCAGTGGTTGAGAGTCTGCCTGCCGATGCAGGAAACACGGGTTCGTGCCCCGATCTGGCAAGATCCCATGGCCCGTGAGCCATGGCCGCTGAGCCTGCGCGTCCGGAGTCTGTGCTCCGCAACGGGAGAGGCCACAACAGTGAGAGGCTCACGTACCGCAAAAAAAAAAAAAGTAAACTTTTATCGCAAAAGCATCTCTTAATGAGAGGGATTGGGTTGGGGGACAACTAGATGCTTTAATTAAAGGAATTACCGAATCGTGCTTCCTTCAGCCCCTAATAGTGTTAAACTCCAAAGGGACACTTGAGATTCATGCTTTTCTCTCATAAAATATGAAAAATATGAAAAAGAGATTATGAAAAGGGAAAGTTCAAGAGTAAAATCTCCCTCTCAGGTCCATCTTCAGGTGGATCAACTAAGGAAAGAGTAATATGAATGTTGAATATCTGGAAAGTGATTCCCTTAAACCACCCAGGCATATTCTTCGGAAAGGCTCCCGTTCAAACGCCTCAGTTTGCAAGAAGTTGCAGTGGAGAATCTGATTTAGGAAGATCTGTTCAAACTGCCTGGAGGCACAGGGCCCGGGGGGATTCTGAAGACTAGGTTGGGCGGGGCTCTGGGGTCTGCAGAGGGTCCACTGAAGGTGACTCAGGGCAGCACTCCAGAGCCAAAGGTGAAGGTGAAAAATAGTGGGTGTGGAGGCAGTGTCACTGAACCAGGTTGGGGCAAGAGGCAAACACAGAAACCAGAGAAACTGCATGTGACAGAGGACGTAGGAAGGAAAGATTTCATGAGAAGTGTTAGGCGGGTGTAACTGAGGGAGGAAGCAGTTTGTAAAGGAATCCACCCTTCATCCGGCACAGAGGCATGAGCACACAGGGTCCACACAAGCATCTGAGACCACATTCCCAAGTCAGAGTCAGCCTAAGCAGTTCTACACCAAAGTCTTAGGAGGTACAACCCAGTCATTTTAGGGAAGGTATGGTTTTGGTTAATTTTATTGCCAACTTGGATAGACCTCTGGTGCCCAGGAGTTTGGTCAAACTCTAGACTGTGTGTTGCTAGGAAGCTATTTTTCAGATGTAATTAACATTTAAATCAGTAGCCTTTGAGTAAAGCAGATCGCCCTCTGTAATGTGAGTGGCCTCATTCAATCAGTGGATAGACTAAAGAGCAAAGAATTGGGATTCCCAGAGAAGAAGAAATTATCTTCAAGAATGTAACATAGAAACCCTGCCTGAGTTTCCAATCTGCTGGACTGCCCTGAAGGTTTTGGAACTGCCAACCCACAATCCTATGAGCTATTATCTCTCTCTCTCTCTCTCTCTGTACATACATGTATATATATTATATATGCATATATGTTATATGTAGGTTATAGATAGATGAATAAATAGGTATTCTACTGATTCTATTTAACACAGACATCTTGGATTAGAATGCCTGACTTCAAACTGTCTGCCAAGTGCTAATAATTTGACCTTGGGCCAGTCAGTGACTCTAAGTCTCACTTTTCTCATCTCAGAGAGGGATGATGCTGTTGCCCACCTCCTTGTACTGTTGTAAAGGACAAGTAAGGTCATACACATGCAAGTCCTGGCACATAGAAAGTGGTTGGTAAATGTTAGGATTTTCTATCCCATTTCTTTCCTGTGAAGAAAATTCACATGACTCCTATTGCCATTCACAGTGTTCCTCGAATTTGGCTCTCCATGCATCTTGCAGAACATGGTGACATTTGTATGTGTAACTCCATTCTGTCAACTAGGACAATGTTAGTATGCATTAAAAAAAAAAAAAAAAGCACATGGTCCCACAACACAAAACAATAATGATGACATAAAATAAATAAGTAAATAAGTATGATGTCTAAATAAGTATGATTCATTATTTAAAGTTTTCCATTAATATTCATCTACAACGTGTTCATTCATTTGTCATCTGCTAGCACAGAGAAGTACTAGCAGGTGCCACAATTAAAAATATATATGGAAGGAAAATCTGGAAGTGAAAAAATCCTCTCCATTCATTAAATATGTTTCTGCCAGTTGGAAAAAAGAATCGAAACTACTCCATTTAGCAGTAGAACATGTCTATTCTGTGTAGCTCACACTGGGAAGGAGTTTAAGAACCATTATCCTCCTCTTTAAGATACTACTTCCTTTAAGACGCATTTCCTGACACTCCAGACAAGGCTTGTCTTCTTAACCTATGAAAGCTACCTTCACAGTCATCACACCTGTGATAACCTGATTATATCTGTAATAATTTATTTGATGTGCATCTTCCCCACTAGACTATGTCCTCCATATTTTTGCTCTTTTTTTTCCAGGAGCTCCACAGTGTGCCTGAGTAGTCAATAAACACCTTGCAAATGCATGAATCAAGTGTAGATATTTTTGCCTGACTGCCATATTACTTCCAATTCTATCTAATCATCCATGGTTCCCTGGGCATGTCACACTTGCTCCATCTCCATAAATTTCCTCAGAAATTCCCTCTGCACCCTAAGTTCCCTCTGACAAATCCAAGCATCCCTCTATGTCCAGAGGAGCTATTAGTGTGAACTCCAGAGTCCTCTACTGCTTTCAGATACTCCTTTCAAATGAGGTTCTCTTACCCGGTGCTTGCTTCTTGTGGAAAACTCTCCTGACACCAACAGCTAGGCTGCTGGGATCTCTTCATACAAATTATAGCCGGGTTGCTCCGGCATTCCAACTCCAGCAGAGAACTGGGCAGGAAGTCTGAATTTGAATATTGACTCCACTTTTTGATCTTGGGAAAGTCAAGTCACCTCTCAGTGCCTCTGTTTTCATAACTGTAAACCAGGAATAATAAGAGATAACTGTATTAGTCAGGGTCCTCCAGAGAAGCAGAACCACTAGAGAGAGAGAGTTTTCAAGGGATTGGTTTACACAGTTGTGGGGATGGCAAATCCAAATGTTTTAATGCATGCAGGCCAGCTGGAGACACGGAGCAGAGGTGATGTTGCAACTCAGGTAGGTCCAAAAGCAATGGAGGCAGACTGGTTTCTTTCTTGGGGGATTTCCATCCTTTTTTCACTTAAGGTCTTCAACCGATCAGAAGAGGCCCACCCACACTGATTTAAATGTAAATCTCATCTAAAAAGTATTTCATAGCAACATCTAGACCAGTATTTGACCGAACAACTGGGCACCGTTGTCTAACCAATTTGACAAGTGACATTAATGGTCACAGTAACCATGAGTACTAAATTATGTGACCTAAGAAAAAGTAGGTAGCACATGCACGTGATAGGCACTTAATACATGATATATCCCCAATTCCTCTCTTCATATGAACAAGGCCATTAAGATGTAAGGTATCTTTGTCTAGGTCACTGGCTTTGTGACCATTGGTGACCTCTGGAAAGGACTCTTTCTCCAAGGAGATGGGAAGAAGAGTTTGAGTGGGGTTTGACCAAAACTGCAAAACTTTGCTTGATCTATTATTACCAAACAAACACAAACTTACACCTTCTCCAGACAAGATCTAATTCCTATGTACTTAACTTCTATAAAAAGTGCTCCCATGAAACCTTCAAATGACATATAAGTACATTCAGTTTGTCCAATTTTAGATTTATATTCTATATACTGTAAATATGACAGACCAAAATCAATAGTCTAAAGCCACAACACAACTCAAAGAACGTTATTTGGAAAGGATGTAGAGTGAATTGTCTGCAGAGTTTGCAGCAAGCTTTCTGGTCTGTCTTCGTCAAGGGTATCACTGATGCACCTTCACCCACATCCATGACACCTGTCCTCTGAGGTTCATTTTCTCCCCCATGTCAGATAGCTGAAGTTAAAATGCCAGAGTTCTCCTCACATGTTGGTTAAAAATTGCTATTAACATAACTGTCTTGAGTTAGAATTAGAAACACAAATGGCAGTCCCACTCTTTCCCTACACATAAAGATTGCTAATTTCAATTAAGGAAAGTAGCCCAGCTATAATTTTCCTGGAGCTGCAAATTAATGGCTGCCAGAACCTAGCAACAATTTTAGGGATATGGATTTAATTTTGTCAAGTGTCAGTTGGCTGTCATTAGCCATGCTTCCACTCCACTGTTAGTAATAAGAGCTTTTAGTGGTGTGCTAGCTATTCAGTCTTTTCTGGGGTTTTGCTACTTGGCTTTTGGAAGAATTATAGGGTTTTTATGTAAGTGAAAGGAAATTTCTCTCACTTCCACCATGAAATATGGTAGAATTATGTATGATGGTGTCTACTCATGTACTTAGCAACACAACCAGTCATTATAAATTCACTGGTTTTGAACTCACTCCAGGAGTCGTTGTTGAATTAGGATAAAAATGGACGGCAATTTATTAATAAATTGTCGAACAAGAGAATACGAAAGTAATCAAGTTAACTGAGAAAGGAATGTGTGGAATCAAGATGGAAAGGAGTGAAAGTTTGCTGCTTAATTTTTCCACTGTGGTTCACCCCTGCTGTTCTTAGTCCCTCACTTAAAATTTTTCATTTTAAATAGTGGCTCATGCCCCCAGCTGGCCTTGAGCTGTATCAACCAGAAACAGAAATCTGTTTCAAGAAAAATTTGACATTTGATTCATTGAATCTAAAGGCAGATACTATGTGTTGATTTAAAAGGTACACCTTAAATGTACACAATATTCTATGTCAATTGTATCTCAGTAAAATTGGGAAAAAATAATAGATAAAAAGTGGTGTTAAAAACATTAGCATTTATGTTTCTGCCCATAAGTGGAAATATTGGAATGAATTGTTTTCTTTTTCAAAGTCAGGCAACACAACTGGTCATAAAAAGGTTGTCACAGGAAGTGAATTCTGCTCTCCCTCATGTTTGATGAATCTTTCTCACTTGTGAGGTCACAGCCCTCCATCACTGGGGCTGAAGCCTGAGAAGGTAACCCTGAGGGAGAGTGGAGTGACGTATCTTCAGACACACTCTCTGCAATCACCTCCTGCATGCCTCTAGTGAACGCACATGCCTTGAATCTTGTCCTCCAGAAAGGTTTTAAGAAATTCCCACTTCATATTAGGAAAAATATGCCCCCCTCTAATAAAATTTAGCTCTTTTTTTCTGACGTAGTTTTTTAAGATGGAAAGAGTTGTGGATAAGTCCAAACCCCACATGTGGAGGTTACTATTCAGGTCTCCTATATTTATTAATTACAACAAAGGAAAAGAAAAAATAGACAAATCCTGAAAGTAAAGGCTTAGTTTTCTTAACCATTCAGGGGAGATTTCTCAGTGATTCTTCTTAGCGCCACTAACTGCTATAGGGGAGACTGGGAGAGACGAAGGCAACGCTTAAAGTAAAGCATCTTCCCACCCCGATCAGACCCTGGAGGTCTGGGAACGGGCTTCATTCCTTACTCGTGTGCGACCCCTCTGGAATTACTTAAAGTAGTCAAATGCAGACAATCCTTTTAGGCAAAATGGTTGCATGAATAAATACCTACTTGAAGGAGAATTGTGAAAATCAAATTACAAATAAAATCAAATCTTTACATAAGTAAAGATGCTCTAAATGGGAAATCCCTTTGGCTAAACAGGACCTTCTAATTATTATAATCATAATATCGGTGATCTATGGCCACAGTAACCTGGAGTAAAGCACAAAAACAAAACCCAGTGGCTTAAGGCAATAAGTAGTTACCCAACTATAGGTCTAAGGTAGGCTCAGCCATTCTTCTGCTCCCAGCTGGGCACTGCCCGAATCTGCAGTCAACTGGTCATGACCCAGGCAGATCCACGATGGGGCTGGGCTGGCTGGTCAGCATGGCCTGGTCTTGGCTGAGCCATCATTTCTCTTCCATGTCATCTCTCACCCACCAGCAGGCAATCTGAGCTCCATTTTATACCAGGGTGGCCTTTCAAGACAGTGAGTAGAAGCGGGCAAGGCCTCCTGAGGCCAGGCTCAAAGCCAGCACACTGTCACCTCTGCTGCATCCTCTTGGCCAAAGCAAGTCACAAGTCTGGCCCAGACTCAAGGAGTTAGAAAGAAAAGCCTCCTTCGGATGGCAGGACTTGCAAAGGGTGTGCATACTGGCAGGGGTGTGAAGAAATGTGACTACTTTTCAATCGGCCACGCTGTTATGGACAGAACTGTGTCCCTCCCCAAATTCATAACACTACCCACCACCCCTCCCGCCAGTACCACAGAATGTGACTACATGGAAATAGGGCCTTTCAAGAGGTAATTAAGTTTAAATGAGGTTGTTTGTGTGGGTCCTAATCCAATCTGATTAGTGTTCTTGTAAGAGGGATACCAGGGGCGTGTGCACAGGGGGACAACCATGTGAGGCCCTGTGAGAAGGCCACCATCTACAAGCCAAGGAGAGACCAAACCTACAGACACCTTGATCTCAGACTTCCCATCTCCAGAACTTTGAGGAAATTAACTTCTGTTGCTTAAGCTGCCTAGTGCGTGGGAGGCTGTTATGGAGGCCCTAGTCAATGCATACACACACTCGTAAGTGGAGTATACATGTGGAACAGTACTAGAGTAATATGAATTCAAACTGTGCAGTAAATGTAGAGTGTTCTTTCTTGGCCTGGAAATGAGAAGGCCAAGTGCACACTGTAGCAGGAAAGAAAATAACATTTGGGGGGAGACAGATAATCTTGTATCTGACATGCCCCATAAGAAACCCAAGGGCAGTTTAAGGAATGAACACAGAGAAGGGCCAGAATACCTCCTGGTCTTATTACTTTCTCTGGCACTTGTAAAACTTTGGTTTCCACATGGAGCATATAGATGGGTTGTGACTGTTGAATGGTCTATATTTCTATGTGTGTTAAACCCTAAATAAACAATATTTGTTATATCTCTGTCCTCAGATGTAGCTGAAACAATACTTCATAGAAAAAATATAGATTTCTTTTCATAATGGTATATTGGTCAGGATCGTTTGTTTAGTCTCTGCTGTGGTATCCAATAAACCTCAAATCTTAACGTGAGATTATAATAGAATTTTATTATTGCTCATATTAGCTCAAAGCAGATCAGATGACCCTCCCTTGTCTTGGGGTCGGGCCACCTGGCTTCCATGGTGCTGAAGCATCAGAGGACAGAACTGAAAAATGCAGTAAAACAAAGGGAAACCAGCAAAAAGGATGTGGCAGATTATGTCCACTAATTTTTATAATCTTATCATATAAAAGCTTTCTTATTTTTTCATGCCTGTGTCCTTGAAAGACTTGGGATGTGGGGTACCCATTTAGGTTGCCTCTGCCATATGGTAAGAAGATATTAGAAGAGAGAGGAGACCTTGGCTATAGCTCTACCCTACGTGCTAAGACCCAGTGGCAAGAGTGTGGGCAAGACTGAATATAAGGGGGAAAAGCCAGCCCAGAGCCCCAATTGGAAAATGATCTTCATTTCCAATGCCCTCCTCTCATTCCTCCATCCAAGCTTAGTGGAGGGGCCTCATGCTATTTTGTGAGGCAAAAAGATGGAACTGCTGATAATTGTTTGAGGTGTTTCTGCATGCAAGAAAACATATTTTGGTCCCAATGTCACCATGTTAGTTCAAGGTCAACTGCTTCAAATCTCTACCGACAGCTGTGGCCTCATCTTTAGTAAGTGTAAATGACCGAAGGGCTGGACGATATGACAGATGCAGCCTAAACCCTCCCTCACCTATGCCTTCCCCTGGCAGATACCACATGAGGGACAGCAAGTCATTTATCCATCCAACCAAAGGAGCTACCAGGTTTATGAACATGAAGTCATGTAACAAACGTATTAAATACTTGTAACATCCAGACCCTGTGTTCAGAGCTTCAAAAGTATTAGTATAATTAATCCTTGAGACAACAAGACAAAGCAGGTTTTCCAGTTGTCACTTTACAGATGCAATAATGCAGCCTCAAGGAAGAGCCAGTGTTAGGATGCTAAAACAGGTCTGCCTGACCTGCGTCTTTTCTGTTAGGATATTTATGAAACTACTGCTGTACTGTTGTGATGGGAACTAGTGCTGAAGTCCTAAATGCTGCAGAAACAAAGAATGGAGCTTTTGTAATCAGTTCTCTCCTCCAAACTTGACATGTCCTTGCACACTTTGAACAAGGCGTAACCTTTGCGTCACAGGAGCAAGTGTGCCCGTCACTATATTAGCAGGATGGGCAGGCAGGTGAGGGCTCACTGAGTTCACTACCATTTCCCTGAATTGAGCCTAATTCACCATTTATTCCAGAAGACACCAATTTTCTAGAGTACAATCCCCTCCAAGACATCCTCCCCATTCAATTATAGCCAGTCAGTGACTGGGTCCAAAGTTAGTGGGCAGACCAAACGACTCAGGCTTGCACTATTCATGACAGTAACGATTGATGTGTTCAAGGCAAGGACCAGATTAATGGGTCTCCTTACAGATATGATTTACTGAAAGTCGTCTTTTATTCCCTAAGAGCCAGCCGTGGACATGTGCTAGGTGCACTCCAGATAAATGGCTGGGTTGAAGCTCTGTGGGCGGCTGTCAGGAGCAAGGAATAAGAAAGGGGGAAAAATAGAGAAGTGGTTTCACACATGAGACACTTGTCGAAAACGCAGGGGCTCCAGTGCTCCAGGAACAGCTGGCGATGAGAAGCTAAAAAAAGCGACACCATTTGCAGGCCATGGACAGTTGGAGGCCTTGTCACACTAACCACTGAGTGGGCAAGACTGATTTATGGATGGGCTGATAATGGTAAAGAAATGAAGATTGATTTGCTGTAGAGCACATCTGGAGAATAGTGGAGGCAATGGAGAAAAAGGGGGAGGGAGAGCATGGATTCTGAGAAAAGTCTCATCTGAAGATAAATACACAGGACTGATCTGACAACAAGAAGATGATGGGAAAATGCATGATTATGCAAATCACCATCACGTGGGTGAGGACAGATTTCCAGGGATGCTATGATGCCTGCACTCCAAGCAACCACACACACGTGGTTGTGTTAATCTGTGCTCAGGGCTCTACTAGGTGTCACAAAGGTAGAAAGATACTTAAGACTCAGGCCACTTTCTTGGAAGATAGGAAGGATGACAGTGTGTCTGAAGAAAAAAAGACATGAAAAGTTTACGAACATTACAAGAGCCCTAAGGTACAACACTTCCCCTTGGCGGGATCCTGGGCCACCTTTCTCCCCTCAGTAGTTAATGCCTACTCATCCTTGTAGTCTTATCTTAGTCAACACCTCCTTGGGGAAACCAGGATAGACCCTGTAAAGATGTCATTCTACCTCATATACTTACATTAAACTTGTATTGCTTCTTAAAAAACAGCACAATTGTTATTTCGCATTGATCACTTTTTTGTTTATTGTCTGCCCTCCTACACATTATACTGTAAGTTTGCTGAGAGCAAAGAACTTATATTAATAGTCCCTTGCAAACAGTAGATGCTTAATAAGTACCTGTTGAATGAATTAGCTGCTCTACTCATTTATCTGTTCATTCAAAAATATTTGCTAAATGACTATCATTTGCTGGGTGCTAAAATACAAATATATTCAATGGTGATATATGTAAAGAAGCAGAACATGGGGATAGAAATGGGGTGTTGGGTGGCTATTTTAATTTGAGGAATTGGGAGATGCCTATGATGTTTGAGCTGAGATTGTATAATAAGAAGAGCCTGACATTCAAATATCAGAAGGAACACTCGGGCAGAAGGAGGTGGTAACCAAAACACCCTGAACAAGGAGTAATCTTTACTTGTTTGAGGAACAGAAAAAAATATAGCACAACTAGAGCTAAGTTCATTCATTCATCTGTTTGTTCTTTCATTTCTTCATTTACTCACTCATTCTTTTCTTTGATAACATGAGGTACTAGGTACACAAAAAAACACATAAAGCATTAATACTGATCCCTAGTTGCTGACAGCCTAATGAAATAGCTCAGAAAGGTCAGAGAGAGCAGGACACAGTGGGTCTCAGGTGAGGTCTGCAGACCCTTGGCATCCCTGAGACACTTTCAGGAGTACAGGCAGACACTACTGTTTTCATAATACATTAAGTGCCTTTTCTCAGTGGTGGCCTCTAAGCAATGGTGGCAAAACATGTTGGCATTTTAACCTGAATCAAGGCATTTGCACATACTGTATCTGTGGTCATTGAAACATGTTACAATAAAAAGTGCCAGATATACTTTAGAATACACTTGATTAATCAGCAAAGGTATTACTTTTGTTAAATCTGATCTTTTAGTTCATATCTTTCAAATATTCTCTGTGAGGAAATGGGAAGGTCACATAAAGCACTTCTGCTGTGTATGAAGGCACAAAGTTTGTCTCTAGGGAATCGTTTGTGTGACTGTTTAAGTTACAAGCTAAACTAGCCCCCTTTTCTCATGGAACACCATATTTACTGAAAAGAACCTGTGACAGCAAACTTTGATTGTGGAGCTTGAGTGTCAGACATATTCTTACAAATGAGCAGCAGCAGCCTGTCACTTCAAGAAAATCAATTAGCAATTTTTGTTGCTAAACATAAAGTTCAAGCTCTGAAGAGAAAATGATAATTTTTGGAAAACTCAAATCAGCCACTGTGATTCTGACAGCCTCCCAATAAGTTGAGAATTTTCTGATGAAATTGCTGTGAAAATAGTCAATGTGATTTTCTAATAATGTGCAATAAAATGTGTTAATATTTGCAAGGGCTGTATAATTCAAGTGAGCCAACAATTTTTCAAATGATCAATGCAAGATGTTACAAAATTATGCATGGGGAAAAGATGCATTTAGAGTGCAAGACATACCAACGGATTGTAATATGGACATTTCTAAAAAGTAAGACTCTCCACATTTACATGAAAAGATTATTAAAATACTCTTCCTTTTTCCAACTACATATCTGCATGTTGCAACAGATTGAATACAACAGGAAATATAACAATCCTCTTCATTTCTATGAAGAGATATTAAAGAGATACATAATATGTAAAACAGTGTCACTCTTCTTGCTAATTCTATGTCTTGAAAAAAGTCACTTTTCATTCAAAATTGTATTTATGCTAACATGTAATACATTTATTATTTTTAAAAATAAATTAATAATATATTTTTTTAATTTTTCAGTTTTAATTACTAATATGGTATATACTGATAGATATAATCCACGTAAATAAAACTCAAAGGATACTTGAGACCAATATGTTTGAGAATCATTGCTCTATGGTATAGTGAGAAAAAAAAATTGGACCTATATAAGTTTAATAGTATATGGAATTTCTAATTGTTTGGATTCTTAGGCAAATCTGTTGATGAAGGTCACTCCCATTGACACAGGTGTAGGTTTAAAAATAACTCTTCTAAAAATAACCAAAAATGTTCACAAAATTTTCCTAATATGAAAATGTTTTACCAACATATATATTATGCATAATTTTACTAGAAAGCATATCTAAATGTTGGTGGCTTTCTACGTACGAGGCTCTATCCCAAGAGATTTTTATGTATTAATTTACTTAATTCTCAAATCAATCCTGAGAGACATATTATTATCCTCATTTTTTAGATGAAAAATTTAAACTAAAAAGAGTTAAGCAATTGCCCCAAAGTTTCCCAATAGTTAGCAATAGGTGCACTGAGGCACTGCACTCCGAAATCTGTACCACACAACGATATAGCTAATCCACAGAATATAGTGAACAAAAGTATGGCACACTGATTGATACATTTTCTTTAAAAAATGCAATTTTTACAAGTAGGTTGAAATTTGGGGTCACAGACAAGGCAGCCTCTCTGTCAATGTTTTAAGACTGAATTGCTTTGATCACCTAGACCTTCTCATATGATACTCACCCACCATTCACTGTATCTACCCTGCAGCTCACACACACTTACACGTGCTGAGAAGAAGGGCATTCCTCTCTTTCTGTAAAACATTAAATCTATACATTTGTTATGCATGACCTATTAGTTATTTCACTATAAAGGAACGTAATTCTCTTCTCTAAGTACCATTGGAATTTTCATTTTAGTCTCATTATGCTTTAGTCTTGTGATGAATGAGCAACTCTAGTGTTTAACAGTAATGGGGTCAGTAAGGCAGATAAGCTAGCTGGGCTCTTCAGATCTGCCTGTCTCTCCTCTAGAATTACTCTAGTGTTTGAACTCTTGGCCAATTACTCACACACCTTCTGCCCTTGCAGTCCAAGCACTGCCCAGATGGCTTTGATTTGGAGGCCCTCAATTTATCAAAACAGTTTGTTATGTTAAAAAACTGATGTCAAAGAAGCCATACGACCCTTTTTATGTGTAGTTTTCCTGGAATAAGAAATCAATTTGCCTATTTTAAACAAAGTTGGGGCCTAAAGACACTTGAACCGGTGCTACATTCATAAACCAATAAGAAAAATGGACTTAGAAAAACATAGTCTCCCATTCCTGGAATCACACAGTGTTAGGAATGAAGGGCTTTCCTGGCAGGTAGGGGACACCTTCTTCCTCAGCCTGCCTCAGGTCCACTTGGGGGTCTGGTGAAAAAGACAGCTGGCTGAGCTCCACTCCTGAGCATTTGACTCAGTGAAGTCCTGACTTGGGACCCAGGAATCTGAATTTTTACAAGGACGGCTGGTGATTCTGATGCAAACCTTTAGACCATGATCTGAAAAGCAATATTTTTCACCATCTGCAACCTCTCCCAAGAATAACGCTCACTTAATATTCCAACCATCCTTTCCTCCCACCCCACCGCTTACATGTGAATTTTGCATGTGGGTCTGTGCCCACAGACCTGCCTTCTTATTGTGTAGCAAACACACACTAAGGATCCCAAATATAGAGCCCCAAATGTGAGTTCCTTCTAAACTTCAGACTTGGTTGCTGGAGAGTGCCTGGTTCTCTTGTGGGCCCTTTAAGTTGAATTTTGTAGGTTTCTGTGCCCCCAGGGTATTGCAGCTACGGGGTCTGCAGAATGACTCTGGATCCAGCATAGAGCAATACCTTATTAAATGTGATGCTGGTAATCGCATCCATCTTTGTCAGGGAGTGACTCGGGAACCAGGCTACGGCCCAGTGGATGGCATTCTTCAGGCCACCAGAGCCGGTTCTGTAATAAGCACATAAACCAATCATGGCAAATCCAATGAGAGGAAATATACCGTAGGTAGGGTCACTGATATCTCCTCAAATGGAATCTCTGTTGACGGCCTGATACCCAGAACTGCTGCAGCCACTGGCTGAGAGTAACATCTACATAGCCTGAAGAGTGAGTCAGGACATTGACAGAGAAATAGAATCAGATTCCCGGGCTGAGCCAATCACTAGAGCTTTTCTTACCTACAGACTTCCAGTTACTTGGGACAATGTGCTTACTGTTGAGGCTGTTAATTGGATTTCTGATTAGAGTTCAAGTTTCTGTTAGCATTGGGGGCATTTGACTGAAACAGGTAATGCTATGGTCTGAATGGTTGTGTCCCCTCAAATCCATATGTTTATACCCTAAGACTCAAGGTGATGGTATTTGGAGATGGGGCCTCTGGGAGGTGATTAGGTCATGAGTGAGATTAGTTTCCTTATAAAAGAGGCCCCAGCATGCTCCCTTGGCCCTCCCACCAGGTGAGGACACAAGAAGTCTGCCATTTGCCATCGGGAAGAGGGCCCTCTCCCAACCAGGCTACCACTCTGATATCAGACTTTCAGCCTCCAAAACTGTGAGAAACAAATTTCTGTTGTTTATAAGTCACCCAGTCTTTGGTATGTTGTCATAGCAGCCCAAACTGACTAAGGCAGAAAACACAAACGAAAAGCAACTTGTTGAAGTTTCCTGGATACTATTTGATGTATATTTATACATATACGTATAAATATTTATGTATATATTTGTACTATATGTGTATGTATATGGTCTATATATGCTGTGTGTGGGTGGATATATATCATTAGAATTTATCAGTAGAGTGTCAGGTAGAATGTAAATTGTTTTTCTTGTATTTTTAAAATTAATAAATAATGTGGTTCAATTTTAAGAAAACTTCAAGAATTGACCAAGAGTACGGCAAGTAAAATTAAAACATTTTACACTTGAAATTTAAATATTCCCTAAGGGCATTAGAAAACATATTTTTCGGTATGAATTGTATTTTTTTTAATTGAGGCAATTTTGATTCATAACATTATATGTTTTATGTGTACATTATATTTCTACTTCTGTATACCCTGCCACAAGTTCACCACCAAAAATTTAGTTTCCATCTGTCACCATAAAGTTGCTCCCCTTCACCCATTTTGCCACTCCCCTTTCCCCTCTGGTAACGCGTACTCTGTTCTCTGTATCTACATTTTTGTTAGGAAATGCATTTTAAAGGGCCACTGGTACACATGTTCTAGGATCACCCTAATGAGCAGGTGAGGAGACAATACCCATTGAGAACATCGTTAAGAAGGGTATCTTACCTGCTTTTTTTCACCATCTTAGCTTTATTCAAAGAGGAGCACCTCTTTGGGTTTAGGTAAAATACTGAAGGTCTTTACAAATTTATATACCCCAACTCCAGAAAATACTGATATCATCACCCTCTCCTGGAGAAATAAAGATCATAGCGAAAGACTTTGCCAATACTCTACGTGTGAATGGAGACAAGTGGAAAAGATAAAGCAAACAAATAAACAAACACCTATCATTTTCAAAAGAGCTCCATTAAAATTCCATTGATCTCTTTTGCAGTTTGCATTTACTCTTTCTTTTTCCCCACCCTCCTATATTTTATCAGCTCGGTGTTTTTTAACCCTAGCTGCATAATAAAACCATTTAGAGAGTTTTTAAAATACCGATGCAGGGCCCCATTCGGAACAAGCACTTAGAGGCTCTGGTGTGGAAGGTGGGCATCATGTTTAAAGGGTCCCCACGTGATCCTGACACACAATTGAGGGGTAACCAGTGAGAAAGCCTTGTCCTGCTTGCCTACCAGCCCCTTCAAAAGAGCTGGGTGTGTGAGACAAATAGGCACAGGTCTTCGCACGGAAAGCATGCTGGTGAGGAGCATGAAGTGGTGGAGAAGAAAATCCTCACTTGCTTTATATTTATTTGCTGATGCCTCAACCTGCTAAGAAAAGTGAAAATAGATAATTCTATAGAATACACGCCATAAATACACATCAAACTTTGTAGAATTAAGTTTTCTTACTTTCTTTGACCTGCTTGTGATCATTTAATCTCACAAAAATGAGAGATAATTTAAGGAATTCATGACTTTTAGAATAATTGATTGCTAATGTTAAAAAAAAATCACTTTTTTCTAAAATAAAATTTTTTGCGGCACAAAGAAGGAAACACTTGCTTCTTCCTCAGCATAAAGTAAGGTGGGCTCTAAATATGTCATTTTGATTGTGAGGGAAAAATATATTATCAACCACGAGTTATCATTCATTGAACTGAGATGTGAAAGGGAGGTACTTGTTTGTTTGTTTTAATGATTTTGTAATTTTATACTAATTCATCTTGTCATCAGGCTCATATCTGGGTGGTAAAGTGTCCAGACAGAAAAATGTTGTGAACTATATTAATTTTTGTTACATATTAATATTGTATTAATATATTAATATTAGTATAATTGATGTATATTAATTATATTTACAATAATTATATTTTATGTAAGCTATTAATGTTATATGACGTTAGGTTTTAACCTGTTTTCACATTCCTTATCATAAAGATACCATTTTATGAAAGGTTCTTCTACAGATTTGGAATCGATTTGCTCTGTCTGACCCCAGAATGGGCACTAAAGTGAAGTGAAATAAACTAACATGAATAATGACCTAGTATTTTATAGGCATTTTAGATAACATATCTGATTTAACATTCACTACGGCCTCATAAGGTAAGTGATTCATTCCCACTCACAGGTGAAGATGGTGAATCTCAGAACGAATGCATGAGCTCCGCAAAGCCACGTGTCTAGCAAGTGCTAGAGACAGGACAGAGCCAAACCAACAGACATTAGGGGAGCAGATTCTCAGTTCAGTTGAGAAAGACGTTTCTTATAATTGGAGCTATCTGTCACTGGGATGACAGCAGCTAGTAAGGTCTGATCACAGGGGAGATATTTCAGCAGAGGTTTAACATATGTGTTTACTCTTGAGAAGAATTTTCTTTCCTTCCGATCTGATAAACATCCTCTCATCCTTCAAAGCCTAGCTCAAAGTCATCCCCTCTGAGAGTGCATTCTTGACTTCTCTGGCCCCTGCGTCTTGTATTAAACAGGATCTTGTCCTCACCTCTAAGTTTGCATCACATTGCATGGCATGTGCTGACATCATCAAGGTTCCTACCATTTTTCTATTCCCGTTGTCTTAGTGCAGTGTTTTGCACATTGTAAGGACTTAAATAACATTCGTTAATAGAATGAATATTCAAGAATCAATGTTTTAGTCAGATTTCTCCAGAGAAACAGAACCAATAGGATGTGCATATACAATATATATATATATTATATATATAATATATATATATAATATATATATATTATATATATATTATATACATGGAGAGAAATTTATTTTAAAGAATTGTCCCATGTGATTGTGTGGCTGGCAAGTTTGTTTTATCTTATTGCAGATGTTTCAATTATATTTTTATTTTTCCTAATATATTTTTATCTTTCTAATTTTATTTTGTTTTATATTCTTTGTTATTGACTGCTTTTTTTTTTCTTTTTTTTTTTACCTTACCAGGTGGCTTGCAGGATCTTGGTTCCTAGATTGGAATTCAGGCTCAAGCTCCTGTGGTGGGAGCTCCGAGTCCAAACTGCTAGACTAATAGAGAACCTCAGACCCCAAGGAATATTGATCAGAGTGAGGCCTCCTGGAAGTCCTCATCTCGGCACCAAGACCCAGCTCTTTCCAACTGCCTGCAAACTCCAGTGCTGGATGCCTCAGGCCAAACAACCAGTGTGACAGGAATACAGCCCTGCAGATTAAAAAAAAAAAAAAAAGACAAAAGAAAATGTTACAGATGAAGATACAAGGTAAAAACCTAAAAGACCAAATAAATGAAGATGAAATAGGAAAACTCCTGGAAAAAGAATTCAGAGTAGTGATAGTAACAATGATCCAAAATCTCAGAAGCAGAATGGAGAAAATACCAGAAACGTTTAACAAGGATCTAGAAGAACTAAAGAGCAAAAAAAAACAGTGATGAACAGCACAATAACTGAAATTAAAAATACTCTAGAAGGAATCAATAGCAGAATAACTGAGGCAGAAGAACAGATAAGTGATCTGGAAGATAAAATAGTGGAAATAACTGCTGCAGAGTAGAATAAAGAAAAAAGAATTGAGGACAGACTCAGAAACCTCTGGGACAGCATTAAATGCACCAACATTTGAAATATAAGGGTCCCAGAAGAAGAGGAGAAAAAGAAAGGGTCTGAGAAAATATTTGAAGGGATTATAGTTGAAAACTTATCTAACATGAAAAAGGAAATAGTCAATCAAGTTCAGGAAGTGCAGAGTCCCATACAGGATAAACCCAAAGAGAAACACGCCAAGACATATTAATCAAACTATCAAAAATTAAATACAAAGAACAAATATTAAAAGCAGCAAGGGAGGGCTTCCCTGGTGGCGCGGTGGTTGAGAGTCCACCTGCCGATGCAGGGGACATGGGTTCGTGCCCCGCTCTGGGATGATCCCACATGCCATGGAGTGGCTGGGCCCGTGAGCCATGACCGCTGAGCCTGCACGTCCAGATCCTGTGCTCCACAACGGGAGGGGCCACAACAGTGAGAGGCCCACAAAAAAAAAAAAAAAAAAAAGCAGCAAGGGAAAAGCAACAAATAATATACAAGGGAATTCCCGTAAGGTTAACAGCTGATCTTTCAGCAGAAACTCTGCAAGCCAGAAGGGAGTGGCAGGACATATTTAAAATGATGAAAGGGAAAAACCTACAACCAAGATTACTCTACAAGGATCTCATTCAGATTCAATTGAGAAATCAAAAGTTTTACACACAAGCAAAAGCTATGAGAATTCAGCACCACCAAACCAGCTTTACAACAAATACTAAAGGAAATTCTCTAAGCAGGAAACACAAGAGAAGAAAAAGGCTCACAAAAACAAACCCAAATCAATTGAGAAAGTGGTAATAGAAACATACATATCAATAATCATCTTGAATGTAAATGAATTAAATGCTCCAACCAAAAAACACAGACTGGCTGAATGGGTACAGAAACAAGGCCCTTATATATTCTGTCTACAAAAAATACATTTCAGACCTAGGGACACATACAGACTAAAAGTGAGGGGATGGAAAAAGATATTCCATGCAAATGGAAATCAAAAGGAAGCTGGAGTAACAATACTTATATCAGATAAAATAGACTTTAAAATAAAGACAGTTACAAGAGATAAGGAAGGACACTACATATGATCAAAGGTTCAAGCCAAGAAAAAAAATAGCATTATAAATATTCATGCACCCAACATAGGAACACCTCAATACATAAGGCAAACGCTAACAGCTATAAAAGAGGAAATTGACAGTAACACTATAATAGTGGGGGACTTTAACACCCTACTTACACCAATAGACAGATCATCCAGACAGAAAATAAATAAGGAAATAAAAGCTTTAAATGACACAATAGACAGGTAGACTTAATTGATATTTTTAGTACATTCCTAAAAAGCGGAAGAATACACTTTCTTTTCATGTGCACATGGAACGTGCTCCAGAATAGATCACATCTTGGGTCACAAATTAAGCCTTGGAAAATTTAAGAAAATTGAAATCATATCAAGCAACTTTTCCAACCACAACACTATGAGATTAGAAATCAATTACAGGAAAAAAAAAACAGTAAAAAACACAAATACATGGAGGCTAAACAGTGTGCTGCTAAATAATCAGGTGATCACTGAAGAAACCAAAGAGGAAATCAAAAAATACCTAGAAACAAATGACAATGAAAACATGATGATCCAAAATCTATGGGTTGTAGAAAAAGCAGTTCTAAGTGAGAAGTTTATAGCAATACAATCCTACCTAAAGAAACAAGAAAAATATCAGATAAATAATTTAAATTTACACCTAAAGGAACTAAAGAAAAAAGAACAAATAAAATACAAAATTAGTAGAAAGAAAGAAATCATACAGATCAGAAAAGAAATAAATGAAATAGAAACAAAGAAAACAAGAGCAAAGATCAATAAAACGAAAAGCTGGTTCTTTGAGAAGATAAAGAAAATTGATACTTTTAGCCAGACTCATCAAGAAAAAAAAGGGAGAGGACTCAAATCAATAAAATTAGAAATGAAAAAGGAGAGATTACACCTGACACTGCAGAAATACAAAAGATCATGAGAGACTACTACAAGCAACTATATGCCAATAAAATGGGCAACCTGCAAGAAATGGACAAATTTTTTGAAAAGTACAACCTTCCAAGATTGAACCAGGAAGAATTAGAAAATGTAAACACACCAATCACAGTTAATGAAATTGAAACTCTAATTTAAAATCTTCCAACAAAAAAAGTCTAGGATTCACAGATGGCTTCACAAGCGAATTCTATCAAGCATTTAGAGAGGAGCTAACACCCATCCTTCTCAAACTCTTCCAAAAACTGCAGAGGCAGGAACACTCCCAAACTCATTCTACGAGGCCACCATCACCCTGATACCAAAACCAGACTAAGATACTACAAAAAAAGAAAATTACAGCCCAATATCACTGATGAATATAGATGCAAAAATCCTCAACAAAATACTAGCAAACAGAATCCAACAGCACATTCAAAGGATTATATCCCATGGTCAAGTGGAATTTATCCCAGGAATGCAACAATTCTTCAATATAAGCAAATCAATCAATGTGATACACCATATTAACAAATTGAAGAATAAAAACCATATGATCACCTCAATAGATGCAGAAAAAGCTTTTGACAAAAGTCAACACTGATTTATGATAAAAGTCTCCAGAGAGTGGGCATAAAGCGAACCTATTTCAACAAAATAAAGGCCGTATACAACAAACCCACAGCAAACATCATTCTCAGTGGTGAAAACCTAAAAACATTCCCTCTAAGGTCAAGAAAAAGACGAGGATGTCCACTCTTGCCACTATTATTCAACATAGTTTTGGAATTCCTAGCCACAGCAATCAGAGAAGAAAAATAAATAAAATCAATACAAATTGGAAAAGAAGAAGTAAAACTGTCACTGTTGGCAGATGACATGATACTATACGTAGAGAATCCTAAAGATGCCACCAGAAAAATACTAGAGCTAATCAATGAATTTGGTAGTTTCCTGATACAAAATTAATGTGCAGATATATCCTGCATTCCTATATGTTAATAACAAAAGAACAGAAAAAATAATTAAGGAAACAATCCCATTCACCACGGCAACAAAAAGAATGAAATACCTAGGAATAAACCTACCTAAGGAGGTAAAATATATGTACTCAGAAAACTATAAAGCACTGATGAAAGAAATCAAAGATTAAACTAACAGATGGAGAGATATACCATGTTCTTGGCTTGGAAGAATCTGCATTGTGAAATTGACTATACTACCCAAAGCCATCTACAGGTTCAGTGCAATCCCTACCAAATTACCAATGGCAATTGTTACAGAACTAGAACACAAAAATCTTAAAATTTGTATGGACACAAAAAAGACACCGAATAGCCAAAGCAAACTTGAGGGAAAAAAACAGAGCTGGAGGAATCAGACTCCCTGACTTCAGATTATACTACAAAGCTACAGTAATCAAGACAATAAGGTACTGGCACAAAAACAGAAATATAAATCAATGGAACAGGATAGAAAGCCCAGAGATAAACCCACATGCCTATGGTCAACTAACCTATGACAAACGAGACAAGGATATATAATGGAGAAAAGACGGCCTTTTCAATAAGTTGTTCTGTGAAACCTGGACCGCTACATGTGAAAGAGTGAAATTAGAACACTCCCTAACACCATACACAAAAATAAACTCAAAATGGATTAAAGACCTAAATTATGTAAGACCAGACACTATAAATCTCTTAGAGGAAAACATAGGAAGAACACTCTGACATAAATCACAGCAAGATATTTTTTGACCCACCTCCTAGAGTAAGGGAAATAAAAATAACAATAAAAAAATGGAACCTAATGAAACTTAAAAGCTTTTGCAGAGCAAAGGAAACCGTAAACAAGACGAAAAAACAACCCTCAGAATGGAAGAAAATATTTGCAAATGAATCAACGGACAAAGGATTAATCTCCAAAATATATAAACAGCTCATGCAGCTCAATATTAAAAAAAGCAAAAAACCCAATCAAAAATGGGCAGAAGACCTAACTAGACATTTCTCCAGAGAAGACATACAGATGACCAAGAGGCACATGAAAAGCTGCTCAATATCACTAATTATTAGAGAAATGCAAATCAAAACTACAATGAGGTATTACCTCACACTGTTTAGAATGGGCATCATCAGAAAATCTACAAACAACAAATGCTGGAGAGGGTGTGGAGAAAAGGGAAACCTTCTGCACTGTTGGTGGGAATGTAAATTGATGCAGTCACTATGGAGAACAGTATTGAGGTTCCTTAAAAACTAAAAATAGAATTACCATATGATCCAGCAATCCCACTACTGGGCATATACCCAGAGAAAAACATAATTCAAAAAGACACATGCACCCCAATGTTCACTGAAGCACTATTTACAATAGCCAGGTCATGGAAGCAACCTAAATGCCCGTCGACAGACGAATGGATAGAGAAGATGTGGTACATATATACGATGGAATATTACTCAGCCATAAAAAGGAACAAATCAGTCATTTGTAGAGACGTGGATTGATCTAGAGACTGTCATACAGAGTGAAGTAAGTCAGAAAGCAAAAAACAAATATTGTGTATTAACGCATATATGTGGAACCTAGAAGAATGGTACAGATGAACCGGGTTGCAGGGCAGAAACAGAGACACAGATGTAGAGAACAAATGTATGGACACCAAGAGGGGAAAGTGGAGTGGTGGTGGTGGGATGAATTGGGAGATTGGGATTGACGTATATACACTAATATGTATAAAATAGATAACTAATAAGAACTTGCTGTATAAATAAAATTAATTTTTTTTAAATAAAACAGAAAACAATGAGTATGAGCATGATTTTATTTTATTTTTTTTATAGCAGAGAAGCCTAAATTGGGGGAGAGGGGTTAAGGAACTGTAGTGATATCTAGAGGTGACATAAGTGCTTCTTTTTACGCTAAATTTACTTTGTGATGGTTATTGTTATTTTAATGTTTTCCACAAAAACAGATTCAAAATTTTGAATTGTCATTTATAGACAAAGAAGGTCTTATTTTAGAACATCATGGAGATTTTTTTCTTCTCATTAAGATTACTTCTTCCCATAGGTTCTTACTGATAAGTGCAAGAGGCAACCAATATAGTCCAAAACCCAGATAATTTTTTCACCCCAGTCCCTTAAACCTCAGCCGTCAGTGATCATCAGAGTTTGGCCAGCTTTACTGCTTTGGCGTAGGAAAGATTGTCAATGGCCCTGTCCAGAAACAATGATTCCTCACCACCTTACCCCTTCCTCCTCTGCATAGAATCTGCCCCTGTTTTAGGGCCTGTTAAATGGCAAAAAGAATATGGGTACTCTTTTCACCAAACACCTAGTAGGAGCCATGCTCTAGGACATATATTCTGGAAACACTAGTTGAACACAAAACAGTGAATCGGGCAGCGGTCTCTTCCGAAGGAGCGATGTGAGGTTATGGCAGAGAACTCGGCACAGTCTTACTGAAGGCAGCTCCTTGTTCCTGCCACTCGTCAACACAAAGCTTCCCTGTTGTCACGGGTTACGCGGCAAGTGATTAAAGTAGGAGAGATTCTCATTTTCTATCACAAATATCTGTACTTAGAAGTTACAGAGATTCAAAATTAAGAGTGTATAAACACTAGGAACTTGCAGGGTTTTGTATTATCAACATTTTAAAGACCTGTCTCCAATTTGTCAAGATAATATCTCCATTTATTGTTTGTGTTCAGATGCTAGAATCTCAATGTATACATTTGTTCGAAAATCAGCCTTATGGCATATCTTCTATTTGAATTGTTTTAAAGAGATTACAGTAGCTAATTCACATATTTGACTTTAAAATCCTATATATATATATTATCTCCTTTCTATGATGATTTAGTGACATCTTGGACGCTCTAACTTTCATTAAAAAAAAAATAAATGTATTGCATGTAAAATGTGCCATGTCTACCTCTTTCTTTTCTCCTCTCATCAATTTTTATAGGTCTTCAGTGCTGCATGGATCTGATACTCCTAGATTATTTAAAATCGTTAAATATCCCCTGAAATATGAGAACCTAAGATTGCTGTTGGTAGAATTCATGAACTTTCCCTGGAAATGTATGTCACAGTTGCAGTTTTGAGACTTTTTATCCCTTTGGTTTGACTTTTCTGCCAGTTCTTTCCTGAGCTCTGGGTGAATGTATTTATCTTAGTTTGTCTGCAAAGGTACTCTGGGATCTACAATTTGAACTTGATTATGGATTAATCATTGAAAGTGGCTTTTAAAAGTGACATATTTGTTAAAAGTCATTTCAGTAAAGAAAAACTGCTTTTAGAAAGTGTATACATATTCAATAAAATTCTAGAGATAGGCAGGCCCTGCCTGGCAGTCAGTGAATTTCACACCAGCAATGTTTTTGAAATTCTCCAGCCTGGTTGAGAGCTATGTGTCTTCTTACAGAAGTACAGAGGCTGCTGTCCTCACAAACTCCTTTCCCTAGGACCAGAGGAAAGCAAATCACATGACCAAATACTTGGTTTCAATTTGGGATATAGTCTATTCCTGTGAAGATTCTCTCTTGAGCCATAATCTTTCTATTGAGATATGAAAATATGCTTCACACAGTCTCAGGAAAATAAGCATACCAGTGATGGATCACCAACTGATTAATTTTAGTAAACCTAAGCCTAGAAAGAAGCAGTTGTGCACAGAAGAAAGCCACTTTTCACCTTGTATCTGCAGAACAAATGTCCTTAAGAACACAGCTTTACCTCTGCAGAATGGACTTAGGTAGTTGAAAGATACCCCAAAATTCCTTTTAAAATACATACTTTTTTAAGGTATATAAAATATATACCTTAGTTTTAGTAACTATTATGATTATCTCACTTGTAATCAGTATCTGCTTATTAAATAAGAATGAACAAGTTATTTTATAAAACACCTCTTTGATATAGACTACTGCTAAGACTTCGATAGAGCCTGGGAATCACACCCAGACATACATTAAAATCAAAATATATGCATGATCCATGAGGCAGATACAGGAACAAATAAAGGTAAAATAGAATTGATGGAAAGAGAGAATCAAAACAGACTTGAAGGAGAAGGGATAATGGAGAAGGAAAGAAGAGAAGATCTGGAGAATAAAAAATGAAGAATAAAGTAAGTTTCCATTAGACTGTGAATGGCCTCAGCTCCTCAGGGCTTTGAGAATTTAATTATCTGACTAAGAACTGTTCACAGCTCTTGAATGGCTCTCTTCCTCCAAACTTTAGAGCCTTTGATGACTAGAATAACCAGAGCAGCCCTCAGGATGAAAACTGTTTTCTGTGCCGTAACATCAGTGACCATCTATGGACACCTAGAGACCAAGCTGGGGGCTGGACCTGGCTCCCAGGTCAGAAGTTCAACGTCTCCATCCCGCTCAGCTTCAGATGTGGTGGATGTGAGGACACACACAATCTCAGGACCACCAATTACCACATGTACTGGAAACTGGCCTAGAAATGACTCTCTATCTCAAAAAGAGGCATGGCTTTTCTCCAGTGCATTTGTTTTTAATGTTTAACAAGCTGACAGGAGCGATTACGCAAGGACTAACAGCAGACTTACTGGTTACTGCAACACAAACAAATCATCACCAGGCTGTCAGGACCTGCACAGTGTCCATTTTACTAAAGATGCTGAATGCACCTCCCACCTCTGCATGCAAAGTGAGCCGCACTCTCAAATCCCTCATCCCCCCATACAGTTATTTGCTGTGTTTTTACTAAAAGGTAGGAGGGAAACTTTTCCACAAAGGGGGGTTGTGGGAAACACACAAAATCAGGGTGGGTTTAGAATGCTCATCAACAGGTCACCATCTGGTTTCATTCCTTAATCAGATAAAGGCTCTCCTCTGAATCATGTACGCTCCCAGCTAAATTTTCTATAAAGGTGCTGTGCCCTTGAGCCTCAGGCACTCAGAAAAAGTAAACCCAACTGCAGTCCACGTTAGGAAACATTCTGAAACACATCAATGGACGAAACTTCAGTCCCTCGTAGAAGGAACACATTTTTTAATGTGTTCGCTGAAATATAAATCTAGTTCAAGCTTTCAGTGATTTAATGCTGGTCTTCCTTTAAAATCTGGGCTGGGACTCCCAGCGGGGTTTGCCACAATGAAAGGGGAATTGGGTGTTGTGGTTCCCAATTCATGAAAGTCTCTGAAGGGGACATGCAGGTGTGCTTGTCGTTTCTGACCTGCGTGTGAGAGCTGGCCTCCTTCTGCTCTCTCAGCCTACTGCCTTCCTGCCTCTGTCACCTTCCTGAGACCCTAAACAGAGTCATCGAACCCCTTGGAGCGGGCGGCAGCGTCTGACTTCACAGCTGTCCCTGTGTACTCAGAGTATCACAACAGCTTAAGACAGATTAGAGAAAGTCACTTTTGACAATCATATTAGGAGAGTCGGCCATCTTTAGCATGGTAACCTAGGTGGCCCAGACCTGCTGGGGCCCCAGTGCGCTCCAAGACTGGCTTTCCAGCCTTTGATTCATGGATGGCATCAGCAATTAGGAGACCCTCACGTGATGGAACCACTGTACCTCCCATGGCAATTTTATCTTTTGCTCAAAGGTAATGAAGAGTAAACAAGGAATTGAGATAAACTCTGCCAGACAAGAATCAAATACCCCATATCACCACGATTCTTCATTTCTGCAGTTCTGAGACTTCAGCCCACCAAAGGGGCCAAATAGCTCAAATGACCCATTTGTTTGCAAGGGTTGATTAATAATTCTTCACTTTTGACTCAGCTGAATGTTTTCTTTGCATTTGTCCAGGTATTTGAGGAAGATAAGAATTAAATGACAGACTAAAAGGTATTAAATAGATGTATACACAAACATACCCTATCACATCTACCTTAGATGTCTTTCTGATTGGCAGATGTCACACCAACCCAGGCAGCAGGTGATACTGCTTCGCTTTCAAAAAATGTCCTGCAATCATTTGGGTCTGTTAAAGTTTTTCATTGAATTAGTTCCTGTGATTTGTGTGAGGGAGAGAAAAAATGGAAAATGTTAACTAAGGCTAGCAGCCAGGTGGGCGTGTTTGTCTTCAATTTGTCTTTCATCTCTCGTAGTTGAGGTCAGACACCTCCCCCTTGTGGTTCAGTGTAACTGGCTCAAGTTTGTTACAACCTGTGCCCAGGTGTTCTGCTTCCACAGGTAGATAACTGGACAAGCAGACAGTTGATTGACATTTGTGTCATTATCACCAATCACATTGTCCTCAAGTGAGAATGAACCAAAACAAATATAGGACCTTGACACAAGTGAGAATTAATTAAGCATGGAAAGATACTTATACTTGTAGACATACAGCTAATTTCCCCTGGAAAATTCAGTGTTCCATCACTGGCTATATTATTATAGCAGGTTGTTTGGATTATTAAAAAAAAAAAACTGTGTGCAACATATATAAGTAAAGGAAAGGATTAAAAAATTATTCAAGAATATATAAAGAATACCTACAAATCAATAAAATATTTGCAAGCTAATAGAAATTGAGCAAAGCAAATGAACAGGCAATACACAAAGAACTATTATGGCCAATTAATACAGAAAAAGAAGCTTAACATCATTAGTGGTCAAATAAAAACTGATTAAAACAATAACTAAATATTATTTTTCACCCAATAGATTTGAAAAATTTAAAGTGGTGCAAAAATAAGAGAACCTGGCAGTATCATGTCATTTTAATGGGAGTGTAAGTTGGTAAAACATTTAGTAAGTGCTGATTATCAGTGTCCATAAAAAATGTAAATTTTGTTTGATCTAGAAATTGGAGTTCTAGGAAACTATTTTTTTAAGGACATTCCTAAGAAGTTAAATTTTTAAGTATGAGGATATTTATGGCCACATTTGGCATAGTAGTAAGTACTACAAATGTGCATCAAATGTGGTGAAATAAATCATGGCGTACTCCATGGAACACACACAGTTACCCAGTTATTAGAAATGATGAAGTAAAGGTGTCTGTACTGACCTGAAAATGCATACTCACATTATTAGCTGAACAGCAAATGTTAAGAAACAAGTATGTTTAATATAATCCTATTAATGTTATAAAACAGGTATGCACACATGTTTATATGTGTGTAAGTACATGACAACAGGATAAAATACACATGAGATGGGAAAGGCAGTGGGAGGTGAGGGGATTTAATCAATATGCAAGTGCATTAATTGGCTCATGTTGGAATGTGTTATACATTACTTGTGTAATAAAAACAAAAGTCAGAAAGTGAAAAAAAAATGTTGTTAATGGGATAGTTGGCCTTACCAATTAAGGTTACAAACAATTTTCCTGTGAGATCTTATCACATGGCCGTCATATTAAGAATTCTAATCAGAAGAAAAAGATGCACTGAGAGGCAAAGCCATTTCATGTTTTCTTTCTTCTTCATCTTTCCTCTCCTGTTACCTCTCTTTCCACAGTACGTGAGTCATCACTGTATGTCTAGCACTGGGTACACACTAAAGAATGATTAAACACAATGCCTGCCCTTATGTTGCTCATAGATATTCAGAAACATTCAGAAAAAAAAAAAACTTAATTACTCTTAGGAAATACCACACATTCTACAAAAGAACTAAAGGTCTTTCAGTAATAGAAATGCTAGGAGGACTGTTGGGACCAGTGGTGGGTAAACATATCTCCAAGAAGGCTGTGTATGGGTTTTCTGGAGTGGCCATAACATCGCACAGTAGTAAATTGTTGACACCTTGCACGTCTTAAAATGTCTCTACTCCATCCTCATACCTGATTGATCGTTTTCCTTGGTAACGAATATAAGTCTAAGATCAAACTTGCTCAGAATTGGAAAGGCATTATTCCATTTTCCTGCAGCTCCTAGGGCTGCTATTCTCAAGTCCATAGTGTTCTGAGTCCAGGTTTTTAGGATCATTGTCTCTAGTGCCTGAAACGTTATAATAATATGACTCAGTCTGGGTCTTTTTCTTTCCATTGTGCTGGATACTTTCAATTGTAAAGCCAATGTCCCTTATATCTCAGAAATGCTCTTCAAGTGTTTTATTGGAGATTTTCTTCTCTCCTTTTCCTTTGATTTCTCTATCTGTAAATGCTATTACTTGGTTGTTGTACCTTCCGGGCTGAACCTCTAATTTTATGAATTTTTCTATGATCTGTTGCTTGACCGTTTTGTTCAACTTTCTGGGAAATTTCCTCATATTTGTCTTCCATTTCTTTTGCTCAGTTACTAAGTTTTTTATTCAAAGAGCTGCTCTGAATTATTCCCTTTATGTCTCTGGTTTATGGGAACATAAAGTCATCAACTATCCTGGGAGTGTTAACACCCTTTCTCTCCTCCCCAAAAATCATGTTAGTTTTGATCCGGCCACACCACACAACCTGAATAATGTTCCAAGAGTTATTTGCTGCCACTTCTTGTGCCAAACAGCACAACAAGTGTGAGAACTAGCGTATTGCATAAACCCCCTTTCTTATACGGCTGCCTACTATTCCGTACATTCAGCTAAATCCTACCCCAAAAGCCCAAATAAGTGCCAGAGAGAATGGTGCTCATCTCCTGCTGTTGGAACTCCCACAGAGACTGGAAGAGTCACTTCTCATAGTCTGTTCTAAGTTCTTTGAAGAGAATCATGCCGAATGCCTTGGCTAAACACATCTTTTACACACTTGGGGCAAAGAGAAATCGATTAAGTATGGGCTGCATGGGATTAGGAATGGCTTCTGGGACTGGAAAACTTGGCTCCTACCTACTTCCCGGTGTTCATGAAGATTGGAATGAAGAGAACTTTAGCAGTAAAAAGGATAAACATCCTCCAGAAAAACAGAGTGCCTTAGCAACAGAGAACAGCCAGTAGATTCGTGGTTAGAAAAAGAACATCAGCGCGTGCCCTGGTCCCTCCTGAATTCTCAGTCACGGCTTCTCAGACATTGTGGTCCCAGACAGATAAGCTGAGCTGGCTGACCACAGAGGATAAATTACACCTGACCCATCAAGGCAGTTACCTTTATCCTCCAGACTATTGTGGCTTCTTCTTTTCTACCTTCATTTTAGTTTAGCTTATTGTCAGGGTTCCTAATAGTGTAGATAATATTCATAAGAAGAAAAGACATCAATTTGAACATTTACAATATACCAGGCACTGGGAGGTACTGTACTTAAATAATTTCAGTTAACTCAGAAAATTATCTATTTGAGGTAGATGATATTATATCTATTTTGTACATTATAATTTGAAGCTCAGAGAGTTTAAATGACTCACCCATAGTCACACACTCACATGTGTTTTCCATCTATTCCAACTTCCTTTGGTTTTCATTTTCAAATCCTCAACTCTGTCTAAAATGGCAAGATAACAAAATAGAAGAAGATTAATGGGAAACAACAAACCCAAATGTGGCTAAGAAATCCAAAGAAAACAAAGAACATATTTTTTAAAAGATCACAATTTACCTATTTCCATTCTATTTCAGTGGGCCTGAACCTCATTTCACTTGACTCTTGATGGAATAAAATTCAGAGAATCGGCATTGCAGATTACTCGAGATGATAGCTCCCTATAGACATGAAAGACTCCCTTATTGGAAGAAATAAAAGGAAAATGGCCCCAAAATCACAACCCTAGAATTATAACCTTATTCAAAAGCTATAAAGCGGTACCAGTTATCTGTTAAATTCATGCATAGTTAAAAACTCAATAATGACCATGTTGTTAATACCGACGTCAAAAAATGATCAGACTTCTGTATAATGAAAATGCTTTCATATAAAAATGGAAATAAATGACACTTTTCTGCCATAGATTAGAATTTATGCCTATCAGTATTTTCCAGAACATTTCTGATTTAAAACAGCATATCTGTATATATCTATATATACTATATCTTAATTGTTTTTATTAAATATATTTTATTAAATATATATGGTTATTTTAGATTTAAAAATTGAAGATCTGTTATCTGTGATCAAAAAGCATCTCTATCAAGAAAAAGTGACCTCTGTTATCATCTTCATTTTGATGTAAAAGAGATAGAAAGAAGGTAATTATTCACTTAGGTTACCTGCCAAGAACAATAGAAGACACAGGCATACACATACCTTCTGGGCTCCCAGTGTTTTTTCTTTTCTTTTTTTTTCACCAGAGTTCTCCATGTACACAGCATGGAATTTTGCAAAGATAAGAAGAGTTATTGATTTGGGTTGTGGAGTTGATATTAGTGCCTTATCTTCACACTGAGCACAAAAAGGATCACAAACATACTTGGGGACGCTTAGCCTCTGTGGTAACATAATCAGACAGGAGAGCCAAAAGAATGAAATAAATACACGAAAAGTCTAAAGTGTTAAAATAATTACATTCCATTTTTTCAGGGGGTAAAGTAATTTGATCAGAGAAGTGTACATCATAGAATTAAAATAATTTGATGTAATTGTTTTTGTTTTTATTCCTGTGTCAAAACATGATGAGGGAAGGGCTAATTCACATAATCTTAGGGCACAAAAAGGCCAGAAAGGCCTGGTATTAAGCAGAAGAAAATAAAGACCTGTAAGGTGTTCCCCAAGGCCCTGGGGACCACCATCACCCAAGGCTGTATTCATTAGAGGAGGCATGTGCTAAAATAAGAGAAAGCACTTTTCTGTTTTATTCCTGGTCATCTAATGATCCAAAGCCAGGTGGAAAGTGAATGTATTCGGCAGCTAAATGAGGACAGGAGTCTACCAGTTAAAAACGAATGAGTTTGTCATTTAAATATATTAATAGCTGATAAATATGCAGTTATCTTTCATGTCATAGCTGGGAAAAATGAACATCTGAACACTGGTTATTTAATTATCTTGGACCTATCTTTCCCTTTCTTATAATATGATAAAATGTTTTAAAAACTCAGTTGTGGTATTGATTTTTTACTTTGTTTTTTGTTTTCATTTTAATTATAGAGCCACAAATCTGAGAAATTATACTTGGAAACTTATCTTTGACAAGTGGCTGAAAACTCTATTGAGTTGGGGATTAACTAAATTGAAATCATATTACTACTTGGGTAAGTATGAAAGTCTGAATGGGATTTCATGGAACAAAATATTTGAAATCAGGTCTCTCTGTGTCAGGGAAGTCGAGACCTTCCACAGGACACAATAAATTCAAGTCTCTTTCAATCTTTGCATTACACACGCTTACCTATACTGAAGTTTGAAATAGGCTGCTTCTTTGCTGTTGTCTATGTGCTGAGTAAGACATTTCAGAATTACTGGTCATTGGAACCACAGGCTTTCTGTGCACAAGATAGAAGAATATAGAAACACACAAATTTCCTCTCTAATTCTTTGGCTCCAATCTCACCCCGGCCAGAGAAAATGGATGGTTCACCAGGACTGTTTTTCCCAGAGAGCACATGCCGAAATATTCAGATGGTATTTGCCCAAGCCTGCTGGTGCTTTCCTCTAGATCAAAATACGTATAGGTTGTCTTCCTGTTATTTTATTTTTTCTTGTTTTTTCTTACTCTTTCCCTCTTTCCGTTCCTTCCTTCTTCATTTTTTTTTTTGTTTTGTTTTCTTTCATTATTTCCTTCTTAAACAGATGATGCTCTAAGTTCAAGCAAAAGTCTGGGGGTCTGGGACATTCCATATTAGGGAGCACAGGCCTTTACCCTTCTTCCTAAACTGCCAGTGTTCTGTGAAAAACAAGACCCAAAGGTCTCAGGTGCAAAACTCCATTAGCAGTTTTACATGACCTCTATCAGAGAGAGAGATAGCCTCTAAGACTTTGGGGGACCCAGAAACAGATCCTCTGACCACAGTGCTCCCGTCGGCTGTGCAGCTGACCCTACAGCCAGCCCATGCTGCTCCAGGCCACGTTCAGTAAAGGCCCAGGTGTTGCCACCCCTGCTCCACAGACAGCTGCTGCAACAAACCGACCCTCCTCTTTACGGCCCTTGAATGGGAAGATTGCCTTTCAGCCCATTGTTCTGTGTAGACTCTGATTAACCCGGCTGCATTTAGAGCAGGGGATTGCATCAATATCTATTGATTAGCAGTGGTAGTACAATAATCCTCCTGCTCTGATCAATGCAGCCTGCAGACCAGGCCTTACTACCCAGCAGCGTCCTTTTGCCTGGTCATTGATACCCTTGTCTGTGCTTGTCTGGACTTGTGAGATGCTAAAGGGAAGGTAAGCTGTCATGTTGAGTGATTACAGTTCTGGGAAATTCCTCGTGATTGGATATCTGCTTCCATGATAATCCTCTGCCAGTTCTAAGCAGCATTAATCACTTTTACCAAATAAGAACACTGTATGAAACAAAAGTAAAATACTCTGACTCTCATTCCTTGATTATAAATCACAGTAATCCTCTGGCCAGGTAGAAACTGACACAGGCAACTTTTGAGATCTGAAATCTGTCCCATATCCGTGACAGCAAAACCATTCCACAAATTTGGTTTCATTCTTGAACTGGAGTTTATACATTGTTCTTTGTAATAGTAAAGTGGTTACTTTTGGCTTATTTGTCTTGTTTGGGCATTTTCATTAGCAAAAAATATTACTGAGAAACAACCATGTTCTGTATTTGATTTATATTGATCTATTTTTCTTTTAATTGTCCCTAAAACAATTAAATGTATTGATATATTTAAGGAATCTACCTGTGAACTCATGATTTTTAAAGGAATATTAAACAAGTGCGATCCAAATAATGTCAACTTTGTCCTTATAATATTGTACAGTTAACCTGCTTTAAAAATAAAGCCAAAGGTAGGAGAAGAGGAAGACTACTCTGGAATTGTGGATGGTCCACTTTTTTATTGAAGTATAGTTGATTTACAATGTTTCAGGTGTACAGCAAAGTGATTCAGTTACGCATATATGTATATTCTTTTTCAGATTCTTTTACATTACAGATTATTACAGAATATTGAGTAGAGTTTCCTGTGCTATACAGCACGTCCTTGTTGTCTATTTATTTTATATATAGTAGCCTGTGTCTGTTAATCCCTAATTCCTAATTTATCCTCTTTCCCCTTTGGTAACCATAAGTCTGTTTTCTATGTCTGTGAGTCCACTTCTGCTTTGTAACTAAGTTCATTTGTATGGAGGATCCACGATTGATGCAGCCGAGGAGGCAGAGATCAGCATTTCCTCTCCTCTCTGTGGTCCACCAATCACCTTCCCATAACGAAGGGTCTATCCCATCTCCACACATGGTGATACTTAACCTAGAAGCTTTAAAGAGAGAAAATGGAGTGATCCTGGCTCCCACATTCAGGATTGTGTGATGCTTTCTTCAGACGGCCCTGCAGCTGAAACTGCTGCCTGGGAAGGATGCAATGAGCCCCCTCCAGGACCCCAACCGCCATGCACACACGTCCTTTTATGACCCACTTGATTCTGAAAGAAGTCCATCTAGCCACCTCTTTCAAATCTCCACTACGTAAAATGAATTAAACTGAATAATAAGCAGGGAGCAGTGCATGGGGAGTGATGTTTAAAGTTTAGATAGAAATTCATCTATCAAAACCCATGTGGCCTGGCCTTTAAATGTGTGTGTGCACGCACCTTCACACCACACACTTGCACACACACACCACTCACTCACCCACACATGACACCACACAAACACACACTAAAATACAAACCGCTTGCTCACTCACACATACCACCCTTCCCACACACACAACACACACAGAATTGCTCACTCTGGTAGAATAATTATTAGAATAGTTTTGATAACACAAAAGAAAAGAATGTGAGCTTTGTTTCCAAATATTGTTCTACATAGATGAGAAGTTTCAATATGTAGGTGTACACATTCCTGTAACGGTGACATCAGATATATTCATTACCAAGAGGAAGCTTGACTCACAGAGGCACTTTGTGGATATTTCACAAGGGGCCCAGGAATCCAAGGTCTTCCTAGTAAATTAGGAAAGTACATGGACTCCAAAATTAAAATGGAATCTAAAAAGGGAGATTAATTTAGTTCTATTTAAAATCAGTATTCTATTTAATAGAAGTAAAGTATATGTCCTACATTTATGTGCATGCACATTGTGTAGATGAATTAATTTGTATAAGGGCAAATTTTGTAAAGAAAATATTTGAGAGAAGACCCTCAAGATGGTGGAGGAGTACGATGTGGAGATCACCTTCCTCCCCACAGATACATCAAAAATACATCTACATGTGGAACAACTCCTACAGAACACCTTCTGAATGCTGGCAGAAGACCTCAGACTTCCCAAAAGGCAAGAAACTCCCCACTTACCTGGGTAGGGCAAAAGAAAAAAGGAAAAACAGAGGAAAAAGAATAGGGACAGGACCTGCACAAGTAAGAGGGAGCTGTGAAGGAGGAAAAGTTTCCACCCACTAGGAAGTCCCTTCACTGGTGGAGATGGGGGGTGGGCAGAAGGGGAAGCTTTGAAGCCATAGAGGAAAGCACAGCAACAGGGGTGCAGAGGGCAAAGTGGAGAGATTCCCGCACAGAGGATCAGTGCCGACCAGCACTCACCAGCCCTAGAGGTCTGTCTGCTCACCTGCCGGGGCAGGTGGGGGCTGGGAGCTAAGGCTCGGGCTTTGGAGGTCAGACCCCAGGGAGAGGACTGGGGTTGGTTGTGTGAACACAGCCTGAAGGGGGCTAGTGCACCACAGCTAGCTGGAAGGGAGTCTGGGAAAAGGTCTGGACCTGACTAAGAAGCAAGAGACCATTTTTTGGGGTGCGCGAGGAGAGGAGATTCATAGCACTGCCTAAAAGAGCTCCAGAGATGGGCATGAGACTCTAAGGCTGCTGCTGCAGCCAACAAAATGCCTGTGTGCAAGTACAGGTCACTATCCACACTTCCCCTCCCGGGAGCTTGTGCAGCCCACCACTGTCAGGGTCCTGTGACCCAAGGACAACTTCCCCAGAAGAACACACGGCATGCCTCAGGCTGTTGCAACATCATGCTGGCATTTGCCACCACAGGCTCACACCACATTCTGTAACCCTCCTTTCCCCCAGCCTGAGTGAGCCAGAGTCCCTTAATCAGGTGCTCCTTTAACCTTCTCCTGTCTGGCCGAAGAACAGATGCCAGAAGGCAACCTACATGCAGAGGAGAGGCCAAATCCAACCCTGAACCCCAGGAGCTATGCAAACAAAGAAGAGAAAGGGAAATTTCTCTGTGCAGCCTCAGGAGAAGCAGATTAAATCTGCAAAATCAACATCTGTGGAATACCTGAATAGACAACAAATCATCCCAAAACTGAGGTGGTACACTCTGGGAGCAAATATAGACTTGGGGTTTGCTGTTTGCGACAGACTAGTTTCTAATTTTTATGTTTAGCTTGGTATAGTTTTTAGTGCTTGTTATCATTGGTGGATTTGTTTATTGGTTTTGTTGTTCTCTTCTTTTTTTTAATTACTTAAAAAAATTTTAATTTTAATAACTTTATTTTATTTATTTTATTTTTCTTTCATTTTTTTTTTCTCCCTTTTCTTCTGAGCCATGTGCTGGAAGGGTCTTGGTGTGCCAGCCAGGTGTCAGGCCTGAGCCTCTGAGGTGGGAGATCTGAGTTCAGGACATTGGACCACCAGAGACATCCCAGCCCCATGTAATATCAGGCAGTGAGAGGTCTCCCAGAGATCTCCAACTCAATGCTAAGACCCAGCTCCACTCAATGACCAGCAAACTCCAGTGCCGGACATCCCATGTCAAACAACTAGCAAAACAGGAATGCAACCCCACCCATTAGTAGAGAGGATACCTAAAATCATAGTAAGTTCACAGATACCCCAAAAGACACCACAAGATGTGGTCCTGCTCACCAGAAAGACAAGATCCAGCCTAATCCATCAGAACACAGACAACAGTCCCCTCCACCAGGAATACTACACAACCCACTGAACAAACCTTACCCACTGGGGGCAGACACCAAAAGCAATGGGAACTATGAACCTGCAGCCTGCGAAAAGGAGACTCCAAACACAGTAAGTTAAGCAAAATGAGAAGACAGAGAAACACACAGCAGATGAAGGTGAAAGGCAAAAATCCACCAGACCTAACAAATGAAAAAGAAATAGGCAGTCTACCTGAAAAAGAATTCAGAGAAATGGTAGTAAAGATGATCCAAAATTTTGGAAGTAGAAAGGATAAATTACAAGAAACATTTAACAAGGACCTAAAAGAAATAAAGAGCTAACAAACAATGATGAACACCACAATAAATGAAATTAAAATTCTCCAGAAGGAATCAAATGCAGAATAACTGAGGCAGAAGAACAGATAAGTGACCTGGAAGATAAAAGAGTGGGGATAACTACCGCAGAGCAGAATAAAGAAAAAACAATGAAAAGAATTGAGGACAGTCTCAGAGATCTGGGACAGCATTAAACGTACCAACATTCAAATTATAGGTGTCCCAGAAGAAGAAGAGAAAAAGAAAGGGACTGAGAAAATATTTGAAGAGATTATAATTGAAAACTTCCCTAATATGGGAAAGGAAATAATCAAGACCAGGAAGTGCAGAGAGTCCCATACAGGATAAATCCAAGCAGAAACATGCCCACACACATATTAATCAAACTATCAAAAATTAAATACAAAGAAAAAATATTAAAAACAGCAAGGGAAAAGCAACAAGTAATATACAAGGGAATCCCCATAAGGTTATCAGCTGATCTTTCAGCAGAAACTCTGCAAGCCAGAAGGGTGTGGCGGGACATATTTAAAGTGATGAAAGGGAAAAACCTACAACCAAGATTACTCTAACCAACAAGGATCTCATTCAGATTTTATGGAGAAATTAAAACCTTTACAGACAAGCAAAAGCTGAGAGAATTCAGCACCACCAAACCAGCTTTACAACAAATGCTAAAGAAACTTCTCTAGGCAAGAAACACAAGAGGAAGAAAAGACCTACAATAACAAACCCAAAACAATTAAGAAAATGGTATAGGAACATACATATCAATAATCACCTTACATGTAAATGGTTCAAATGCTCCAACCAAAAGACATAGACTGGCTGAATGGATACAAAAATAAAGGCCGTATATATGCTGTCTACAAGATATTGACTTCAGACCTAGGGACACATACAGACTGAAAGTGAGGAGATGGAAAAATATATTCCATGCAAATGGAAATCAAAAGAAAGCTGGAGTAGCAATTCTCATATCAGACAAAATAGACTTTAAAATAAAGACTATTACAAGAGACAAAGAAGGACACTACATAATGATCAAGGGATCAATCCAAGAAGAAGATAGAACAACTGTAAATATTTATACACCCAATATAGGATTACCTCAATACATAAGGCAAAAGCTAACAGTCATAAAAGGGTAGTAGATAGACAGTAACACAATAGTAATAGGGTACTTTAACACCATGCTTTCACCAATGACAGATCATCCAAAATGAAAATAAATAAGGAAACATAAGCTTTAATGATACATTAAACAAGATGGACTTAATTGATATTTATAGGACATTTCAACCAAAAACAACAGAATATACTTTCTTCTCAAGTGCTCATGGAACATTCTCTAGGATAGATCATATATTGGGTCACAAATCAAGCCTTGGTAAATTTAAGAAAATTGAAATCATATCAGGTATCTTTTCTGACCACAATGCTATGAGACTAGATATCAATTCCAGGAAAAAAACCATAAAGAATACAAACACATGGAGGCTAAATAATACACTACTAAATAACCAAGAGATCACTGAAGAAATCAAAGAGGAAATCAAAAAATACCTAAAGATAAATGACAATGAAAACACGATGATCCAAAACCCATGGGATGCAGTAAAAGCAGTTCTAAGAGGGAAGTTTATAGCAATATATTCCTACCTCAAGAAACAAAAATATCTCAAATAAACAACCTAACCTTACAACTAAAGCAATTACAGAAAGCAGAACAAAAATTCCCTGAAGCTAGCAGAAGGAAAGAAATCATAAAAATCAGATCAGAAATAAATGAAAAAGAAATGAAGGACACAATAGCAAAGATCAATAAAACTAAAAGCTGGTTCTTTGAGAAGATAAACAATATTGCCAATAAAATGAAAAACCTGGAAGAAATGGACAAATTCTTAGGAAGATATAACCTTCCAAGACTGGACCAGGAAGAAGTAGAAAATATGTACAGACCAATCACAGGTAATGAAATTGAAACTGTGATTAAAAATCTCTCAACAAACAAAAGTCCAGGACCAGATGGCTTGACAGTCAAATCCTATCAAACATTTAGAGAAGAGCTAACACTTATCCTTCTCAAATGCTTCCAAAATATAGCAGAGGGAGGAACACTCCCAAACTCATTCTACAAGGCCACCATCATACTGATACCAAAAGCAGACAAAGATGTCACAAAAAAAGAACACTATGGCCAATATCACGAATGAACATAAATGCAAAAATCCTCAGCAAAATACTAGCAAACAGAACCCAGCAGCACATTAAAAGGATCATACACCATGATGAAGTGGGGTTTATCCCAGGAATGCAAGGATTCTTCAGTATATGCAAATCAATCAATGTGACACACCATATTAACAAACTGAAGGATAAAAAGCATATGATAATCTCAATAGATGCAGAAAAAGCTTCTGACAATATTCAACACCCATTTATGATAAAAACCCTCCAAAAGTAGGCATAGATGTAACTTACATCAACATAATAAATGCCATGTATGACAAACCCACAGCCAACATCATTCTCAATGGTGAAAAACTGAAACCATATCCACTAAGATCAGGAACAAGACAAGGTTGCCCACTTTCCTCACTATTTTTCAACATAGTTTTGGAAGTTTTAGCCACAGCAATCAGAGAAGAAAAATAAATAAAAGGAATCCAAATTGGAAAAGAAGAAGTAAAGCTGTCACTGTTTGCAGATGACATGATACTATACATAGAGAATCCTAAAGATGCTACCAGAAAACTATTAGAGCTAATCAATGAATTTGGTAAAGTAGCAGGATACAAAATTAATGCACAGAAATATCTTGCATGACTATAGACTAATGATGAAAAATATGAAAGAGAAATTAATGAAGCACTCCTATTTACCTCTGCAAATAAATAAAAAGAATAAGATACCTAGGAATAAACCTACTTAAGGAGAAAAAAGGTCTGTATGCAGTAAACTCTAAGACACTGATGAAATAAATGAAAGATGATACAAACAGATGGAGAGATATACCATGTTCTGGGATTGGAAGAATCAATATTGCAAAAATGACTATACTACCCAAAGCAATCTACAGGTTCAATGAAATCCCTATCAAACTACCAATGGCATTTTTCACAGAAGTAGAACAAAAAAATTCACAATTTGTATGGAAACACAGAAGACCCCGAATAGTCAAAACAATCTTGAGAAAGAAAAACGAAGCTGGAGGAATCAGACTCCCTGACTTCAGACTATACTACGAATCTACAGTAATCAAGACACTATGGTACTGGCACAAACACAGAAATGTAGATCAGTGGAACAAGATAGAAAGCCCAGAGATAAACCCACATACATATGGTCACCTTATCTTTGATAAAGGAGGCAAGAATGTACAGTGGAGAAAAGACAGCCTCTTCAGTAAGTGGTGCTGGGAAATCTGGACAGCTACACATAAAAGAATGAAATTAGAACACTCTCTAACACCATACAGAAAAATAAACTCAAAATGGATTAAAGACCTAAATCTATAGGCCAGACACTATCAAACTCTTAGAGGAAAACATAGGCAGAACACTCTATGACATAAATCACAGCAAGATCCTTTTTGACCTGCCTCCTAGAGAAATGGAAATAAAAACAAAAATTTAAAAATGGGACGTAATGAAACCTAAAAACTTTTGCACAGCAAAGGAAACCATAAACAAGATGAAAAGACAACCCTCAGAATGGGAGAAAATATTTGCAAATGAAGCAACTGACCAGTGATTAATCTCTAAAATATACAAGCAGCTTATGCAGCTCAATACCGAGAAAACAATCCAATCCAAAAATGAGCAGAAGACCTAAACAGACATTTCTCCAAAGAAGATATGCAGATTGCCAACAAACACATGAAAGGATGTTCAACATCAATAATCATTAGAAAAATGCAAATCAAAACTATAATGTTGTGCCACCTCACACAGGTCAGAATGGCCATCATCAAAAAATCTACAAACAATAAATGCTGGAGAGGGTGTGGAGAAAAGGGAACCCTCTTGCCCTCTTGGTGGGAATGTAAATTGATACAGCCACTATGGAGGTTCCTTAAAAAACTAAAAATAGAACTACCATACGACCCAGCACTCCCACTAGTGGGCATAACCATAATTCAAAGAGTCATGTACCACAATGTTCATTGCAGTACTGTTTACAATAGCCAGGACATGGAAGCAACCTAAGTGTCCATTGACAGATAAATGGATAAAGAAGATGTGGCACATATATACAATGGAATATTACTCCACCATAAAAGGAAATGAAATTGAGTTATTTGTAGTGAGGTGGATGGACCTAGAGTCTCTCATAAAGAGTAAAGTAAGTCAGAAATAGAAAAACAAATACCGTATACTAACACATATATACAAAATCTAAAAAAAAAAAGAAAATATTTGGATTGTTAGCAAATTAAATTGTTAGCCTTTTTAAGGTTAAGGCATGCATCTTGCCTAGAAATAAAATAAAGCAAATTCAGTACAAACTTACAATATTTCCAAGACTGGCTCAGGTCCAGATATGATTTGCCAATTCTAGGGTGGTTTAAACCAGAGTCTTCAAATTTTTTCAAAAGGCCAGGAACTAACCTGGATTTTCTGGGGTCCAGATAGTAATGTGATAGGTGCACATAGTGTAATAGCCTTTGGTGTTGGGACAAAGACCATTCCCTGTTGGACCCCTTCCTCCCTCTCCCACCTTCCTCTTTCCCTCCTCTCTTCCTTCCTCCCTCCCTTCCTTCCTTCCTTCTTTCCTTCCTTCCCTCTTTCCTTCTTTTCTTCATTCTAAATACTTACTTCATATCAGACTTATTATTTTTATCTTTATATCAATGAATAATCCTACCAGTTGGTAATTATTATTTCTTAAAAAATGAAATGCAGTCAACAGGGACCCTAAACACGAGAGCGTTTCCAGAGGGAAGGAACCATCCTCTGCACATCTGTGTGTCCAATGTTCTAGGGAATGGAAGCTCCAGAGCTCAGAGTTGCCTGAGGAATGGTCTTGGAAAGAAGGAAGGGAGGGAGGAATAAGGAGGGATTACAGGTTTTACATAACAAAGGCTTTCTCCTTCTACTACACTCTGCCTCCTACCTCCTGACTTTCTGTTCAATGAAGCAAGAGAAGAACTGGGAAACTCAGACACAATCTTACCTGTGAACTGGTCTTCTGGTCTTCCTGTGAACTAAAAGATAAGCTCAGGGATAAGGGATCACCTGGTGGCAGGAGGAAAACCAATTTCCACCCCACACTTCGAGTCAGGAGGACATTGTCCACTGCAACTGGAAAACACAGGGTTGGAAAGAAGAGAGGCTCTTTTCCAGAAAATTTCCCGGCACAGATTGCTGCAATGTCCTCCTCCAGCTTCCAGAAGAGCAACAGAGATCAGTTTTAATGACTGAAGTCCAAAAAATCTAAGTATTACCACCATGGTAAAGAATTTATTCATTTTAAAGTGAATTAAACTAATGGTCAAGGTTTGGGATTTTTTTTTTCTTCTCTTTATATCCTGCAATCCTTAGTTGTATGTGTCAGTTTGGCTAGACTGTAGCACATAGTCATCCAATCCAATGCAAATCTAGGTGATTCTTCAGAGTGCTGAAAAGCTATAATCAGTTGATTTTAATTAAAGGAGATTTTCCTTGATAATGTGAGTGGGCTTCATCCAGTAGGTTGAAAGGGCTTAAGAGAACAAACTAAGGTTTCCTAGAGAAGAAATTCTGCCTCAAGACAGCAGCACCAACTCCTGACTGAAATTCCTGCCCTAAAAGTCTCAGACCACCAACGCTCACAATCATGGGAACCAGTTCCTTGAAATGAGTCTCTCAGTGTGCACATGTGTTTGTGTGTGTGTGTGAATACAGACTATAGTAAAGGTAGATTACATATTTGGTTAAAAAGTCATATTTTTAAAAAATATATTTTTAGAAAATATATTTAAACCCTGCCCCAGAAGCTACTAAAATGAACTTTCAGGGAATGTTAGATGTTAAAGCTAGAAATACCCCCAAGAAGCCATCAGATCCAGTCTCTTTACTCTAGGCAAGTGAAACTGTACAGTCCTTATTTCACCTCTGAGACCACGCCTTGTTCAGTCCTACAGCCACACACCTAGTGATGTAGTTCTGAGGGACCAAAGTGTGAAATATGTCACTGCTGCACTACTGGAAAAACACAAATGGCACCATCTCTCTGTCAGTAACAAAATCCGTTAGGCCTCACTTAGTCAAAGAGACTATTTTCCAGAAATGTTTCTGTTCAGCAGTAGAGAATTCTGTAAGACCTTCTGGGTTCTAGTCATAAATAAACCTCTCTTGATTGTCAACCATAATACAGGGTTAATATTATTGCAGAATTACCATGAGGCCAAACTCAAATCAGCTCCCTTTCCAAGTGTATTGCAACAGCAGCAAGCAAAATTCATGTGGCAAATTTCTTCACCCAGACAATAATTTTGCATCTCAATATTTCTTTCTTCCTATTTGGCAAACTCTTAGAGACTTAGTCTATTCAGGCTGCTATAACAAAACACTATAGGCTGGGTACTTTATAAGCCAAATAAATTTATTTCTCACAGTTCTGAAGGCTTGAAAGTCCAAGATCAAGATACTGGCAGACCCAGTGTCTGGTGAGACCCTGCTTCCCAGTTCATAGACGGCCGTCTGCTCACTGTGTCCTCACGTGGTGGAAGGGGAAAGGAGCTCTCTGGGGTCTCTTTTATAAGGGCACTAATCCCATCATGAGGGCTCCACCTTCATGACCTGATCACCTCCCAAAGACCCATCATACTGGGGGTTAAGGTCTCAACATATGAATTTTAGAGGGGCACAGATATTTAGTGTATAGCGAGACCATCAAAATTTCAAACCTCTGAACACACCATTAGAGCAATACGTTGAGATGCACATTGATTTTGTCTATGCAGATAAGCACTTTAAAGAATTCCTTGCATTGCTTCCAAAGTGGCTCTCAGACAGAGCCAACATCTGGCCTGCTGAGGAATGACCCCCAGGAGATGACCTCCAATCCCTTAACGTTGCTGGATGCACAGTCACTCAGGATTTTGCTGAGTTTGTTCCACATGAATTATATGCAGCTCCTCAGAGGAGGCAGAGTCTCCAGAACTATCAAGAGAAAATGAGTCTGCCTTCAGAATGACAAAAATTATTTTACCTAGCAAAACCCTCACTCCACTTAGGTAGTAACATCCTTATACTTCATTGTCATAGCAAACTTTGAGGATGCTTAGAAGCCAATTCTGTCTGGGAGCATGTTTTATCATCTCCTGATTCTGCGGTCATATTCTGAATTTTCCACATCTTTTGCCATTAAAGAAACATTACACCCTCTGTGTCTATTGGCCTCTTTCCAGCAAACATATTACCATTGAATGTGACAACCACACAGTTGATGCTATTGGGGACTGTTAGCAAAATATTTCTAAAAAGCTGTAGTGGAGTGCTTTTGATGAAACTTTAACAGGCAGATGTTTTGATTCACTGTCTATGGTTTGTTTCACCTGTAAGTCAATCTTGTCAGTAGTTGGCATTTGCACCTTCAGACTCAAATCATTCATTTCTTCTGTTAGTGATGCTGAGGTTTTTTTTTTTTTCATTTTTTTAAAAAAATTTCTTAACTTTTTGCAGATATTATCTCTGCTTTTCTGCAAAGTGTTCAATCCAGTGGTTAGTGATGCGTAAAGATATGCTGAAAAGGCAGAAAAGCAAATTGATTGTAAATGAGGCAGCAGAACAGGTAAAGTGAGTGTTATTCCATTCACAAAAACTCCAGTGAAGGAGAAGAGGACATACCAGCCAAAGGTATCCGTGACATCTTGTGAACGGCCCTGAAATATTGCAAAGCAGGTTTCGTGTAGTGGAAAGAGCTCTAGATTTAATAATCATGAATTGTGACCAGGGGACCATTGACATACATAAAGCTGATCTCAGTCTTCTCATCTATAAAATGGAAATGATACCAATTTTAGAGGGTTGAGTGGAAAAATAAACAAATCTTTTGTATAATGTCGAGTTTATATATCATTTGACACTTTATTATTATTTATATTGCTAACAAAAGCACATTTACAATACCATCAGCTGTGGTTTCATTCAGTGCAAAGCTGTAGGTGTGATATGGTTCCAGTCATCTAGAAACTTAGAATCAAGTTGGTGAGATAAGACAAGTACACCAAAAATTAAGAAACAGATGAATTATTTAATGTAATTATAAAATTGCAGTAGACTAAATAAGGTTAATTGCTAAGTAAGAATTTGAGGCAACAGGTGCAGACCATTTAATTTACATATGAACTGATCCATAAGGCTTGCTCCTTCAATATTTACCTGCAAAATATCTCCAAAATAAAGTGTTTCATGTGCCCTTGTCACTATGGTTATTCTGAAGATATGTTATTGTATAAAAATATGAGGACACATCCAACATACAGCACAAATATATATTTAAATTTCTAATACTATAAATGGTATTTCACAATTTATTTCAAAAGACTAGAATTGTTTTTAATCAAGAGAAAATATATTTCTACATTGAGAAAGCTTTTCTAAATTACCAATCAGAAAAGAGATCCATGTTAATTTAAGATTAGTAATCAAGTGAAAGATATAATCAGTGCACGGCTAATTCTATGGCAAGATGTATTAGTCATCTTTCAAACTGAGCTTAAAAAAGCAAGTTTATTTGATAGGTATGAAAATCATGTACCATATAATGTGCATGATGACTGATTTTATGTTGAATTTGGTAGGTATAATCAGCAAATTTTATTTCATATTTTTAATGAAGAACACTTATGGAAGAATGTGTAGTCCAAACATGTAAGTAATCTTTAAACCTGATAATGAATCCACGAAATTGTGGTGATAAAGTATCTCAAGATTTGTGTTACCAACTGGCTCGAGCTGCTCATGATGGGATATGGGTTTTGTGAATTTTTAGAAAGTACTAAATCTATCAAACTATAATGAAATGAAAGAAGTAAAATTAATGTTTCCAGCTAGTGTTTATTTAACAGCCAGTATAGTATGTGCAAGGCATTATTCTAGGTACCAGGGATATGACAGGAAAAAAAATATCCTTTTTTCAGGGAGCATAGATTTGAATGAGGAGAGATGGATGAGAAAGAAATATGCATAATAAATCAGGTGTGCTAAGGATTATTTCAAAAATAGAGAATAAATATGAGAAATGAAGATTGATGTGATGGAGTTGTATTTTAGGGCACACTGCACTGGCATTTCTTACAAAGCAAAATTTGAGCAGTGACAAATAATTTGAGGAAGCAAGGCATTCAGATGTCTGGGAGAAAGCATGTTTTGAACAATTTCAAGGAAACCAGCAGAGGTGGATCTGTGTGAGCAGAGTGTGGGCTGGGAATAAAAGGATGGGGTTGGCGGTGGTTGGAAGAGTGGTTGTGTAGGGCTTTACGGCATTTAACCTGGGTGAGAAGGGAAGCCACTGCAGTGTTTTTGAGAATGAAGTGTCCACAGCTGACTCTTTTCCCTCGGCAGCAAGAGTGGGAGCTAGAATCCCATTGAAATGTTATTGTAATAGTCAAGGCAGGAGACAAGGGCTGCTTGGATGAAGATTTAGCAGTGAAGGGGCTGAGATGGCAACAGAATCTCAATCTATTTTGGAGATTTTGACAGGTTCAGCTGGTGTCTTGCACCTGGGATATGATACAGTGTAGTAGACAATGGTGGATCCCACAAGCATCATTATTAATGTTGCCACAGAAAAAGGCCAGCAACGTTCTATATCAATATTCCGATTTCTCATCAGATTTTACATCTTAGTTCAAACTTACCCACACATCAATAGTCCTTCCCTTGGAAAATATCTTTTTATTACAATATTTTAATGGGACATAACTTTTGAATTTCTTTTTGAGTTGATTCAAATGGGTGGATGTTCATGCATAGTTGGGGGCATAGAAAGATTAACTTCAGGTACCTTAAAATAGAGTTCAAACAGAGCAGAGCTATTTTTATTTTATTAAAATAATCTATATCACATCAATTTTAATGTTTCTTGAAATCCTATGGTCAGAAAGGGTAGCTTACCTGGTTGTGCATAAATGGGAGTCCATTTTCTTCATGTCACTGTTTTGTCTTCAGTCCTTTTGATTGTTAAGGTTTTTTTTTGTTTTTATTTTGTTTGTTTGTTTTTTGTTTTTTTGGTTTTTTGGCCACGCCTGCACAGCTTGCAGGATCTTAATTCCCAGACCAGGGATCAAACCCAGCCCGTGGCAGTGGAAGCATGGAGTCTGGACTGCTGGACCACCAGGGAATTCTCAAGTCTTGTGTTCTTTTAATTGATAAGTTGAATTGAACATTTTTTTTTAAATAAACAACAGAAATGTATTTCTCACAGTTCTGCAGGGTGAGAAGTCCAGGAACAAGGCACCTTTTTATATGTTGTTAGAATAAAAATCTTAAATAAACCCAAATTCAATCCAAAATCCCCCCACCTGCTTTGCTTTCAGCAGTTATTCCCATGCTCTTTATAGCTCTTCTTCAACCAGCTTCCAGTATCAGGAAATTTGTCAGTACTGTTGTCAGAAGGATTCAACTTTAGGGAAATTTTTTTTTGCAGGGAAGGATGCATGGAAGAAGAGACCAAAATAAATGTACAATCAGTAATAAGTACAGAATATATATATATATATATATACACCTGTACTTAAAAATTTTCATTTTGGAAAGAAAAGCTTATCAAAGCATATCATTTTAATTATACTTCTATTACCAAGGGACTACGAAAGTGTATATTAAATTAATGGAATGGATTGCCTTGTTTCCACAGTGGTTATTAGCAGGAAGAGCTCCCGGTTTTCTTATTATGTACATCACTAACTTTAATTGCATTAGGCTGGGCTGGGAGAGCTATTTTTAAGAAATATTTCATCCACAGAACAATTCCTGTTGGCTGTCTGCCTCCTAAAGCTCCAGGACTGAGGTTTCTCTCATAAATGTTAACTTATTGTTTCTGTCAGTCATGCTTTAGCACATACTACCTTATTAAAACTATCCAAAATGACCTTGGCCCTCAAGACCATCCACTGAAGTTCCCAGGAGGAACCTGGTAGAGCAGGTCAGGCAGGCTTCCTCTGTTGGCCCTTGGGGACAAGTGTGTGGACACAGTGCCTGACTGACATACATGCCATGACCCACATCAGTAAATGGGGTGGCAATGACATAGTCGGGGTTCCTGCAGATGGGGGACATCATTGCCCACTTAATCCAGAATATGAAGATTTTATACAATTAAAAACTTAAAAGCACAGAGTAAAGTAGCTCTTAGCTATTTGTGCCTGGAAACTCACTAAGTTGTCTGAATTTGGCCTCCAATTATTGCTGCATTCTGTGATAGTAAGTACAAGACAGTTCATTAGTGTCCTAATATTTCTGGTCTGGTGCCAAGGTCTTGATCAGTACCTAGCAATTGTAAAATTGGAAGGTAATTTAAAAATTATGTACTCCAAGCCTTCCACATGATATATGAGTCTGCTAATGAACAATTGACACAGCTTTTGAGAAGCAAAACTTGGTGGAGCCTCTCAAAATGTAAGACATGCATAGCTTCCACCCAGCAAGTCATCAACTCTAAACATATCTATATACATGCTTATAATATGGGCAAGGATATGTGCAGCACTGCTTAAAAGAACAAAAAAATAGAAATAAACTGAATACTTCTTAATATGGACTATTTAAACAAACCAAGGTGTTGTCATACCATGAAACAGCAGGGAGTTTAAAAAGATATATGGTACAGCTCATATGTATCATTACAAGTTCTCCAATACATATTAATTGTAAAAAGCAATTCATGGTATACTAAACAGAGTATGGCCCTTTTATGTAAATAAACTATGCCATGCAATTTATAAATTATGTAATATAGAGGCCTACATGGACATACACAGTATATGTGAAACATATCTATATTTCTCTATATATTTTACACTTATGAAATAGATTTTTTATATATATTCCATTATATTACACATAACATATAACTTTAAGGAAGGTTAAATAATAAATTTTTAACAGGGATGACAACTGAGTTTGAAGACAGGGTGATGATTCTGGGTATTATACTTTTTATTCTAGATTCTTTTACATTCTTCATTGTATCCATAATAGCCATGTATTTATATATTACTTGTGTAACTAAAAAAATACATACAAACTGAAAAGAAACCAGAACCAATAGAAGTTATCTGCATGCTCCAAGTAACTCCACTAGTTTGTGGTAGAGCCAAAATAAGATAAAATATGAGATTTCTGGATAAAATCATTAGTGTAACAGACCTTAGCACTGAGAGGGACCCCAGGAGTTAATAACAATGGCAAACCCTTATTTAGTACTTACTGTATTCCAGGCACTGCTTTAAATGCCTCATGCATGTAAATGTAGGTAATCCTCAAATAACCCTAGTAGGTAGCTGTTATTATCCCCTTGGTAAAATGTTTGCAATACGGCCACTATAATCTCCTCTCTGTATACACACCTGCAGCAATTGCTCCCTGGCACGGACTCTGAGTTGGCTTTGGTCAATGGGACAATAGCCAATGACACCTAAGCAGATGCTTAAAAAGTGTAGCAGGTTAGAGCCTCCAGGTTCTCACTGCGGGACCATTTCATAATCATGTGCTCCAGCCTAGACTAGCTTCCTGGAGGAAGAGAGAACACCTGGAGAGAGCTGGATACCTCCCTGCTGAGTCAGCATCCCAGCTGAGGCCTCAGCCACGTGAAAGAGGCCCTCCCAGACCTCAGCCTCATGTCTGCCAGTGGGCTTTACCCAAATTTCACAGACGAGGAAACTGAGATCAAATGAAAGACATGTATGGCAGCCTTGGAGTGAGGCAAGAATCATCCAGCTGGAGACGATCTTGGGAACCCTGCATGGCTAATACTTCTGAGACAGGAGTGACCTTTGTCAGCCTGATCCAGGAATTGGGAGAAAGCATACTGGGACATAGAGGTAAACCCTCCACCTCCCCACCTCTCTAGGGAAGGTCGTCTGGTGCTTTTTCTCAAGGACATATTCTCAGCACCATATCCTCCTTGGTCCCTCTCTCAAGTTCTGGGAGAATGCCAGTCCACCACCATCTGAGAACAGGGAGGGTGGGTGCAGGATCTGAGCCGATCTCCCTTTGCATTAAGAAGTGGTATTTTTTGCTGGGTTTTCTGTGCTTAATCACACTGAGTTCCACTTTTAAACTAGGAAGTTGAGTCTCAAAAAGTTTGTTCCACGAAATATGTCACAAAAAAAAGAGTAGAAGAAAATCAACTCCAGATGAATGTAACTCCACAGCCTATACATTTTCAGTAAACATCTGAGCATTAGGGAATATTTATTTTTCTCAAAATTCAGTTTCTGACTTAATTTAACTTTATGTCTAATTTATGATATGAAGTCCATATTCGCTAATGGTTACCTTAATTAGGCTCTTTGTGTTTGTGTAAAAACAAAGATACAGGAAAGTAGGGAAGCAGAGAGAAGTGTTGGCAGCTGTGCCATCAGACCTCATGGAGAGGGAAACACCAGTATTTCAAAGATAAGAACTACAGGTCCACTGTTTCACAGCACATCCTCCTTTGTTTCTCTTTATATCTGTTTTTTTTGACTTTTTCTTCCTATTTTCTCTTTGCTGTGGACTAAATATTTGTGTTCTTCCAAAATTCATATGTTTAAACCAACCCCCCAAGGTGATGGTGTTGGGAGGTGCAGACTTTGGGAGGTGATTAGGTTGCGAGGGTGGTGCCCCCAGGAATGGGATTCAAACCCTTATAAAAGAGACCTCAGAGAGCTCTCTCATTCTTCTGCTACCATATGAGGACACAACCAGAAGGAGCTTGTCTGCAAACCAAAAGGGAGTCCTCACCAGAACCCAACCTTGCTGGCACCCCAAGCTCAGACTTCCAGCCTCCAGAACTGTGAGAAACCAATTTTTGATGTTTTGAAGTCACTCAGTCTATGACACTTTGTTATAGAAGCCTGAACTAAGATATTTCAAATTAAAATACCCAGTAAAAGCTTATAACTAATGCGTCGCTATCGTGTTGGGAGCTCATCAGCCATGTGACTTGTGAGAGGCAGTGGGTGGCAGAGAGTATGGATGACGTGATACTAATCACCACCTCCTGGGAGTGGGGTTGATGAGAAGGGTTTAAGGAAAACTCCTTCAAATTTATGAAAGTCCACTGACTAGAGCCTGTGGCCAGGACTGGATGGTCTACATCCAACGAAGTTCCCTCAGCCTCCCCGTCTCTTCTCTTTACTCTGCTCTCCTCCCCCATCTCCTTTCTCCTCTCACCTGGCTCTGAGAGCCTCTCATTGATCTGTGGCTTCCTCATAAATCGTCCTGCCTGTCCTTGCCATGAATGCAGGAGTTATAAATGCAGAAAGCTAGAGTTGAAAGCCTCTAAAAAATCATTTTCTTCTATATTATCGTTTCAGAGATAAGTAAACTGAAGTCTGAAGAAAGAGTTATTTGATATCGTTTTGGTGTCAGCGATGTCATGAGGCAGCCCCTCCAATGCTCAGCAGACTGTCCCTGAGCAACAACTAAGACAGACCCGGGATAGAGAAGGTCCAGACGAGCTTCGCTACCTTCAGTGAGCAAAAGAAGCCAAAGGAGGTCCTCAAAACCAAATTCAAACCTTGGCATTGAATTATGCATGGTATTTGGAAGCCAGAGTGTCTCCCATGGAAAACTGTATTGAAAACAAGAGCGATAATGACAATAAAAATATGAATGCCTACCATGTACCAGGCACTGGACTTGAGGCTCGAATAATGAGCACAGAAATGAAAATAATAATGTATAATGAAACAGGGAGCTAGTGTGGTAATTGGCTTACTCACATCAGCATCGGAAATGTAAAATCTTATCTATGGCTGATTTCTTGTGAGCCCACACATACCAGATAGAAGTGTGTGTCTGTGTTTGTGTCTCTGTGTCTGTCCATGTGTGTATGTGTTTGAAACTTAAGCCAATGTGATAATTTAAGCAGCCCTACAGGTGATGCTCAATCTTTGGACTCAGTCCCCTCTCTTCCCCTCCTGCCACCTTTTCTTCCTAAGCTGCCACCTGAGGGAATCACATGACATGGAGTTTCAGCGTTGGTCCTTGGCCTGCCCAGGTTTGTGGCCACCTTATATGCAGCTAGAATACACAGCCGATGTCCATGGCTATCAGAATTGTGAGCCCGGCCATGTTGTCTTGTGTGTGTCCCACCTACTCCACCTTACTGATGCTCTCACTGGCGCCATAAAGCTGTTTGAAGAGTCCCAGTTGTATTTTCCATCCGGCTCTCCCTGACAGGAAACCCCACCCCAGGCATTGCCATGGTTGCATCCTGCCTTATCACGAGGACCTTGATGTGGCCAGTGTCCCACTCCCCTGCCTTACAATCCCCACCTCCCACAGGAGGTAACTTGGGCTTCTGAGTCCCAGTAACTCTACTTGAGAGCTAAGACCAAGGGTCTCTTTCTGAATATCCTCATGGCTCAGCCACCTTGCTGTGATGACACTGTGCTGGGTCCTTCTGTCCCCCAAGCTTGCTCTCCTTGACCACATGCAGGCCCCTCTGAATCCTTTTCTCTACTAGGCCTCCATCTTGGTCTATAAGGACTGCAACCTCAGCACAAATCATTTTGTCCCTGCCTCCCACCCAAACTAAGAGATCTGAACAGACTCAAGCATGTTTCTAGCAGCTCAAGACCATGTCCCCAGCATGAGTCCTGCAATCTCCTCACTCCTCTGAGTTGCTGCTCAGGAGATCTCAGGGCTGTAAAGAATTGGCTATTTTGTTGAGACAGGAGCCCAACTTACAGAGCTTAGTTAGCAAACCCAGGTGGATTTCAGGGACCAACACTCCTTCCTGCTTTTTGTTAATTTCCATTTCCCTGACCCTGCTCAGTCTTCACTCATCCACCCTCCTTCCTCCCTCAGTCTCCCTTTAAAACACCCAGTCACCTCTGCACAGACCAAAGATGAGCTCGGCTTACACTGGACTCTCTTATTGCAATAGACAATAAAATCTGTCTTCATTACCCTTAACTAGTGTCCAGTATTGTTTATCTTTGGCATGTTCTCCTCCTTACCCACTCTAGCCTAACAGCTAAGTTTTAAATGGAAGGTAATTTTACCGAAATGTTGTCTCCATTACACATGTTTTAGGTCATTTAATTCTTACAAAAACCTTCCACGTAAGGAATACTATCTTTATTTTTCCAGATGAGGAGAGTGAGGTTGACAAGTGACAAAGCAGTTCAACTGGTAAGACCTGGATGCAAACCCAGGTAAGACCTGGATGCAAACTGTGTAACACTGTGTTTTCATGCTGTTTTCCAGGTATTAGGTAGCTATTTAAAATCTTAATGGAAATTAACATTTACACATTGTTGTGAGCCACTGGCTCTAATTACCAACTGAAAAGAAAGTTAAGAAGTCATCAAATCCAACCATTTTTATTCCCATTCCACCCAGATTATCCGAGAAAGCTATGGACATTTCTAAGGCATGTACTGCTTCAGATTTTGCTTCTGAATCTCCAAGACAGAGAAGCTAAATGTCTTCACCAATTTCTTATATGGAATGGCTTTAATTCTTTCACCAGGCTGGCCATTCTTCTGTGAATATAACTGACAGACATTGTCTATGGAAAACCTAACTTCTGATCACCCAGCAGCCTGTACATACCTTTCTCCCCACACTATGCTTAGAGTAATTCAACCTCATGCCATATTGATTTATTTGGAAACCACATTGCAGCGTTTAAACATATTTACTTTTATGTGATCATCTAAAATTCATAAAATTTTTTCACATGTCTGATGCTAGGCCAAATCTTCCCTCTTGTCCAGTATTTCTGTAACAGGTCTTCTTCATTTAAAGTGTGGATCTTAATATATGGTCCAGTTTAACTGTAACTTAATTTGGTTTTTCCATTGTTTTGGTCAACTAATAATTTTCTTGATCCTGATCTTTTGTATTTCCTCGGATCACAATTCAAAGATGACTGGTTAAAAACCATATAGGGTTTTGCTCAATTTAAGACACCAAGTGAAAATATTCCCAGCTTCTTTGGTTGCCAGTAGAGGGACAGCTCCTATGAGACTAATTTCCAATTTCTGCATAGTTAGGAGCATAGCAGCTTTATCACTTCACACCCAGATAAAGATTGCTTTGTTCTCATAGTGTATACATTTTGCACTTAAATATTTTTTTCCAGAGATAGTGACAACAATTTGTGTTTTGTAATGAAAAATCTGTCAATGCTATGGATCAATGATATGCTATGTTAAGAAAATGTAATTAAGCAAATCCAATAGAAATTATAATAAATGTATAGCAAATTTTCCTACAAATGTGCATAATAAGTAATATTTATCACACACTTTACATTAAATTTATTCTCTAATTTGATAAGCCCAGCAGTGTCTGATAATTTGTGTATTGGTAGGTGGTATTATCTACCTCACTGTCAGAATGAAAAAATCAAGGATTATGTTTATTTGCCAAATGTTTGATGTCACATAAGCTACTTAACTGTTACGTAAAAATTTCAATAGACGTAGTGGTGTGATGAATTGGGAGATTGGGATTGACATATATACACTAATATGTATAAAATGGATAACTAATAGGAACCTGCTGTATAAAAAAATAAATTAAATTAAATTTAAAAAAATAAATAAAAATTTCAGTGGGTGAACATCCATTTCATTACACTGAACTTAATACCCATTTAGCTCTTCCCCCAAGTGAGGAAAATTGATGAAGTTTTAAACAAACAAAAAGTAATTACTATACATGTAATTAAGAAGAAACTACTCCAATTAAAATTGAATTTTCAAAAATATATATTGCTTAAAAGATATACGTTTAAATAAAAGGGGAGACAAATGTAAAAACTAAAGAAAGGAGAAAAGATAACCAAAAGAAAGCCAGTACATGTCCCCTAATTTAAGACAAAGTAGATTTTATGGCAAGAAAGATTACTAGAAAGTAAGGAGAACATTCTAAAATAATAATAGAGTCAAATGAATAAGGACACAGTAGTACTAAATATATATGCACTTAATAACCCAGCTTCAAAATACATAAAGCAACTGTTAATAGAATTAAAAAGACATAACAGGAAATGCATGGTCATAACTGGAGATTTTAATAAACTTCTCTAGCCATTAAATAATGAACTACTGCCATGTTCAGCAGCATAGATGATACACAGAAATATAATATTAAGTAAATGTAGGCAGACACAAATATGTACATATTGTATGATTCCTTTTACATAAAGTTCAAAAATATGCAAAACTAACCTATGTTGATAGAAGTCACGATTGTGATTGTCTTTGGGATGGAGTGAGAAATGACTTGGAAGCCCGAATAGGGAACTGTGGTTCCTCTTTATTTTATATTTCTCAATCTGGGTATTGTTTGCTTCCTGAAAATCCACCAAGCTTCAATCTTGTGCTGTGTGCAGAGTCTGTACCTTTATTGATATTATCATTCCATAAATAAGGCAAATTATTTAGCTCTTCTACTCTAAACCCTCCAAAATATTCCCACAAATTTTGAATAAATTTGGATATGTAGTCATTGTCTACAGTTTCCCCCTAGAGCTGGTCCCTGGGAGCCCTCAGCCCATACAACTTAGCCCTTTCTCCCTGACCTGCTCATCTGTGGCCAACTTCCCATCTCATCCTCCTCACTCCCTTTGCTTCACCTTGAAAATGACAAAGCAACTCCCTCTTACAATTTTGGATTTTCTGTTTCTTCTTTCAACAAAACTCTTCTCCCAAAGATTTAATTAATTCCCCATTCAGATGGCCAGTGTTACCTTCTCAGAAATGATCATCTAAAATAGAAGCCCCCTTCAATTTTTTATTTCCTTGCCCTAGTTTACTGTTTTTTTACAGAACTGATCTCTATGTAGACCTACATGGTGTGTCTAATTGTTTATATCTCATCCCCTAGAAGGCAACCTCCATGGGGGTAAAGTTGTCATATGTCTTTTTCACTGTTAATATTCTCAGAACTTGGAATACAAGAGATATCAGTGTTGAATAACTGAATGAATAAAGGATGTGAGTTAAATCCCATCTTTCACAGTTAGAAGTTGATGGTCAACATCTGTTTTAATATTAGGAGCATATTTAGATGTAAAGGCAACTACTAGAACTAAAATGAAATATGGTGAAAGTTTTTGAGGAGGTGCTGGGGTTGAGAGTGCTGGAGCAGACAATTGTTGTTTATCATTACAAGAAATTTTGTACTATTTACTATTAATCCAGATACATGCATCATGTTTTTAGTATTAAAACAGAAAAAAAGTTATAGGATATCAGGTCCTCTGGTTCTGGATTGCATTCTTTTGTAATAAACTGTACTCTCTCTTTACCAATCTGCAATCTATGGCTGAATGATTGTTTCTACTAGATGCCACTGATACTGGTGTATGTATTTACAGTACTGAGCCATTGTTAAGGCATACTAACCTTTAGTACTCCAAAGTAATTGTTAGAAACATGGGGCAAAGTCTCTTGACTGGCTATGGTGGAATGTGAGAAATCCCCTGGATGATTGCTTGGGTATAATAAATAACTCTTGCTTTCAAGACAGGTTGAAGAGGAATGAAAAGTGAACCAAGTTTCTCTCAATCTATAGACCTCAATCCTTCTATCTACGTTCAGCTCAAACATCTGGGCAAGAATGCAGCATCACCATCAACATACAGGAAAGCAAAAAACAATTATCTAAACTCCATGCAAAGAGGGGAAGAGTGTATCATTTACTTTTTTCAGCAAAAGAGAATCCAGAATTTTTAGGTGTGCTGACTCCTCATCATAGCAGATGTTTTATTTAAATACTACTCTTAGTGTCAGTGAAAAATGGTCTACCAGTACATACATTTAGTTGGATCTTATACTAGAAGTGTCACATATAAGCATTTAAAGGAAGCTCTAATTTTCTTTACCTCCCATGTATCTTCGATGATTGTTCTATAAGGTGTAACAAGGCTTTGGAAATCATTAGGTCAGAGCTCAACAGGGAAGAAAACTAAATCAGTACAGATTATTTCAGACTTGTAGTTCCTTAAAGGCATATGTGTTGGGATTTTTTTTTCTTTTCTGTACAACCCTAATTTTCTCCAAGCAAGAACAATCTAATTGTTCTATCAAGAAAATCTAACTGATTACAGCCACATGGTATGTCTTCTATGAATGAAAATCACAGAGCTGTCCTGTACTGAGTTTTTTTTTTGTTTGTTTTTGTTTTTGTTTTTGTGATCTCATAAGGAGAGGGAGGTGGGTGGGTTTCATGTCCTATCACACCCTCTTCATGAAGCAGTTACAGTCCCGCGGGCATCCTCCCCACCGTCAACATGCAAAGCATGTCCCTACTTGGGGACCTTTGCACTCGCTTTGTATTCACTTCTCTCGGCTCTAACCCATGTCTGGGTTCATCTTTTCATTTGGGTATCTGCTTAAGAATCAAATCTTCCTCGAAGGGGCATCTCCTGACTGCGCACTCAGCTGCTCTCCATTCCTCTGCCTCATTTTATTTTCTTCTTAGCACTTAATTCTATTTGTGATTATTTTATTCCTGTACTTTCTTTTGTGTTTATTCTCCTCACTGGACTATGAGCCCCAAAAACATAGTGGCATTTCTGTCTTTTTAATCACAGCAGTACCTAGTGCATGAATAGGAGACAACAAAACCTTGCTGGGTGAGTAAATGAAGAGGCAGATTAAAAAGGAAGAAATATAACAGATAGATGTTTCATTAGAACTGCATGCCCAATAACTAATTGTTGGAGGTGGAATGATATTCTGTATTTTTAACTATCATCCCAATTTGCAAAGTGCTTTCATACTGATTATTTCCTTTGATTCTATCAATGATCCTGGGTGAGGGCAGAAAAGGAAGTTGCCTAAGTGTTATGGGACCTGTCCTATATTACCCAGCTGGGACATGGTAGAGCCCAGAACCCACGGCCACTGCCCACCACCAGCATCCATTCAACTGCAGCTGCTTCTCAAAGGGGGATTTTGATCCTTTTCTGCGCAAACATTCTTTGTAAGCTCTGGAAGTTTGCTTCATTACAGCACTGTCAATATTTGCACAAAACAAAAGCAGCTGACAAATCTATGAAAGCCTTGGTTTTAGAGGTGTTTTTTTAATCCCCTCTTTTTCTTATTGTTGCTACATGCAGTGTTGTTTTGCCAAAAATGTTACATGGAACTAGCACTTAACCTATATCAATTAAACATCTAGTTATATTTAAACATGAAGTCATTTGCACTTGAGTCAAATAATGTAGACATAAAATTTTTAAATGGATGCATTATCATTTCTCAGCACTCTAGATATTCACATGTTCATTACTGACCAGTTTGGTGAAACTTGTATAAATCTGCAATATGAATGTGTTGAGCCTTCCTGGAGATTTAAAAAAAAAACAAAACAAAACCTCACCTAGCTCAATGTAACCAGAACATCCCACTCCAGGAGACAGCTTGGACAGTTGATGGATATGATGATAAAACGAGAAGGATTCAGGAGTCAGATTTGTAGTGATTCTCTGGTGTGGTGTTTGGATTCCTAGAAAGATACTATATAAATAGAAAAGGGAATTGCTTTTAGGACCAACTAATATAAATTAGGAGATATTATTTATATATTTGAACACACACACACACACACACACACACACACACACACACACACACATACACACACACACCATGCTCAATTACAATGATTTTCATCTGACTATAGAAGGACCATGATGGGTGCCCCCTCCCCACAGTGACAGAGCATGTTTTCCTAAATCCCCCTTTCCTTTCCAGAACTGTGAGACTGACAGCAAGTTACTTAACTCTGTCCAGCAGCAGCTGTGTGGGTTTTGCATAATTAATTATTTATACCAAGGCAGACACAGTAATTAACATCCAGATGAATATGATAGTCTGATCAGAAATACTTTGCATTTCAGCCATGCCTCAAGCAAGGAACTGTCAAAACTGGACTGTTTGACAGAGTGGGGCCTGCCAACCCCCCCGCCCCCGCCACACACACACAGACATCTGCTCTATAACAAAAAGAACAGATTCTCAAAGCAGTGTGTACATATATTCACTGGTTTTCGTCGACAAGGAATAGTTGATTACCTGTTCACAAATCACGGTCAATTTTGTCCGGTTCCAAGATCATCACTCAGTATCTCACAGAAGGTGAATTTTAAGTGAGAAGTCTGTTTCTGTGAGTGCCAGCCCTGCAAATGCAGTCGGATATGAGACCCTGATCTGTTACTCTTCAGATCTGTGAATGGAAGTGTCATGAAATGACTCTCATCCTTCCTTGGCTAGAAAACCAATAGTGCCTGTGAATTATTCTTAACAACCACACAGTTACTTGACACCATATTACATTGCCACTTGTATGGAAAATAGAAATACATAATATATATATAAAAAGTTACAGATTTCTCTAGAAACGGTGGAGAAATGTCATCAACGTGCATCTGTCTCGTGTCATGCTGTGCATATTAATGCGGAGTTTCCAATATGTTTCACATGGCTTCCTGGACATAGTTGGATTCAGATGCTTGCTTGGCCATCATCAATTCAAAGCAGAGTGGCTATTTCCAAAAAATATAATTACTGCCCAGGGCTGGTGATTGTGACTATTATGATTACATGGATTAGATTATTTATAATCCGATTAATTATTTTTAAGTCAACCGGGAAATATGGATTAGGAATCAAAAGACCTAGACACTACTTTTGGTTCCATCTCCTAGGACTATTTTAACTTTGGGCCAGTCTCTTGACCCTTATGAACATCTATTTCCTCATCCGTAGAGTGGGAACAGTTATCTTGTTTATTGGTAATGTTTATTAAAGCCTTTTGAAAAGTCCTGAGACTTTGGTTATAATATAAAATTATGAGAATAATTCCAGACTGCTGTAAAGGCATATTTTGTTTTGAGGGACACTGACACATAAGTTACTTGTTTGTATCAGCTGACTCGTTTTTAGGGTTGCTAGATTTATCAAATAAACATACAGAATGCCCAGTTAAATTTGAATTTTGGATAAACAACGAATAAAGAATTTTTCAGCATAAGTATGGCCTATGTCTTATTTGGGAAATATTTATATACAATTTATTTGTTGTTTATCTGAAATTCAAATTTAACTGTCCATCTGTATTTAACCCATATTCATTCTGCATTCAACCCTGCTTTTTGGCTTGAATGAAATGTCACCTGACAAGGCATGGGAGACACACACTTCCCCTCCCTGACCACAGTGTGAAGTGTGTTATGTCTTTGTACAACCAAGTATTTAGAAATATTAAGTCTTTCCTTCCACTTGCTTTTTACAGCACACCTCAATCTACCTGTGCTGTTTTAGCTAGAATGCATGTGCTGGAAATTGCCATGGTATTAAAGTGGATGTTTTATAATTTATCAAATATAGATGCACCTATTCTTTTAATTATGCTAATTAAGAGTACTAATTAGTAAGAATGCTTAATAGAGAAATTTCTCTGTGGGCTTCATTATATATGATGCCCCAGAGCACTCTTAATCTTGGAAATGGTAAAGACTATCCTGGCTGGTCTCTCCTCTGAACTAAAGATCAATAAAAAAAAAAAAAAAAGCCTAAACAATAACGCATTAGATGAGCCAAGATATCCAATTTTGTCAAGACTCTATTAGCAGCTAAAATATAAATTCTACCATGAGGCATCTTTCTCTAAAAAAGAAAAGGAGGGGCAAAACATTGTATTTAAAAGAATAGGCCTGAGGAGATTTATAAACTTGTGTCTAGAAGACAGAAGGAACAAAAGAATCATTCATCTGTATAGAAATTGGACATAATTCACAAACTTAATTAATGTTGTTACCAGATTAAAATGAAAAAGAGAGAGAGATGAAATATACATTGTGGGAATAAAAGAGGTTCCCAAAGAGATTTGAGGGATTTTGCCACTTGAAAAGAAGATGGTTCAGTTCATTCGGTGACCTTGTAAGCAGAATGATCTAAGTCATATTCCAGAGAACAAAGCGTAACTACAGCATGAGGAATAAGCATGATGTCACTGGTAACTATGTTTATTACACTTGGGATTGGGGCAGGATAATAGTATGGCTTCTCAGGAGGACTTTTAATAGAATTTATCCTTATCAGTCTGGAATGATACACGGGCAAGTCTTGTGATTCTTAAGAATCAGTGTCCACCTGTCATGATCTTGGTAACATGTATTTGTAGAAAGAAGTCAAGAAGCAAAATACTCTTACTTCTAATTCTAGCCCATATAAACTAGCACCCTCGTATATCATTCCATTTTGTGTATCTCCATTTCCTTCTTTTGCAAAATGAGGCCCCGTGTGATTTTCTTGCTTCACTGCCCCTCCGTAGCCCCAAAATCCTCAGTCAGGCTACATAACTCCCACTGGTAACCACCGTCCTATTCCCAAGTCCAGATCACATTCTCAGCCTCAGAGAAGCAAGGAGAGTAAGGATGCCTGACAGAGAACACTGGGCCCTACCCAATACAAAGAAGACAATTTCTAACCATAAAAGGGGCAAAAAGAAAGTGGGCTACCTGAAGGAATGTTCAGTAGGATCCTCATGCAAGTTTTAGCTGACTATTTGCTAACAATACTATGGAGAAGTTTAGGCATTTGTTAGAGCAGCTGAACTAGATGAACCTTAAGTTCTCTTCCAAATCCAAGAGTCTGAGACCCCGTCAAATCTCTTTGGTTGTTGCTTCTACCATCCAAACATGTTTTGCTTTGCTTTGTTGTTTAATGTTTCCCTTAACCAAGACCTTGGCCTGTATCCTAACCCTAAAGCTAACCCTAAACTTCAATTTACCAATAATTGCTCTGTAATTTCAGACTCCTTACAACACAAGTTCGGTTGTGGAACTCTCTGATGGCAAGAACTGGCTCACCATTGAGAAGTTTCACGGACTTCCAGGGATCATCTAGTCCCCTTCTGCTGGAGTGGACACCTTAGACCTAGCACTTGTTGATGGTGTGCCTGAGCCCTGCACATCCCACGGTGGGGACAGAGGGTCATGAGTGGGGGACTTTGGAATCACTGAGAGATGGCTTCTCACTTCTGCTCCATTACTTACTGGATATGTGGCCTAAAGCTCATGTCTTTTCTCTGCTAGGACTCTCAGTTCCTGCAACACAGAAATGCACAGTCACACTACTCAGAGGGTTCTTGTGAGCACCAACAGAGCCAAGTCTAACACTTCGAGGGCACTGGGTTGATATTGATGAATTCGTTTTCTATCTTTCCATGTTTGGGGTGTGTCAAGATCACTAAAACCCAGGCAAGAAAACCAAAGAATAAATTGTTTGAATACATAAACTTCAGTCCTATGACCTTTCCATACCTCTGATCCTTTGTGTTGTCTTTTCATGTGAATACTGCCCTTTTAGTGTTAAGTTTCCATAGATTTGGTCCCAAATACAAATATATCCTTAAACTCTTTGGTGCCACTGCCTCTTCCAAAACTGAGCCCTGCAGTAGCAGGTGCATCTAAGAACAAACAAAATCTGTCCTTCTACTGAGTTAGCCACTTTTGCCCCTGTGAGGTGCTCCTCACCCTTGCTTTAACATTTCCCCTCGTGAGTCCACTTTACTGTTGAAATCCTAAACTCAGGGCCGGTACCTTGTTTTTTTTAGTATTCTTATTTTTCTGGACTGGAACAATCCCATTTAGTCATTTGCAATCTGGTGTAAAACAATGGATTGCAACCATTAAAAAGTAATGTTTAGGGCTTCGCTGGTGGCGCAGTGGTTGAGAGTCGCCTACCGATGCAGGGGACACAGGTTCCTGTCCCGGTCCGGGAGGATCCCACGTGCCGCGGAACATCTGGGCCCGTGAGCCATGGCCACTAAGCCTGTGCGTCCAGAGCCTGTGCTCTGCAGTGGGAGAGGCCACAGTGGTGAGAGGCCTGCATACCGCAAAAAAAAAAAAAAAAAAAAAAGTAATGTTTATTATTATTTTTTTAGCTGTTTTTCTTCACTGGTATGACATTCTCACAGGCTATTTTGAGAAACACTGACCAGGAGAATAGCCATCCATGAATCATGCTCAGTGTATAGAAATGAAAAAGATAATTGAGTGGAAATGAAAGAGTTATGAGTTTCTGAGTCACTCATCTGGTGTGTTCACAGAGCATTGCTTTCCTTATTAATTTAGGGATATAATCTACTAAGTGCACTTCTGAGACTAAAACCTGTGATTTGGGAAACATGTGACTAACACTCTCACACGCAAATAAACACATGTGCAGTGATCAGAAATGGTGTCTGGCAGTGCTGGGAACCAGTGTGTGGAGTGTCTTGAAGCATTAAGCATTCTTGTGCCATTCCTGTGGGAAACCACCTCTGTTTTCTGAGTCTTAACTTTGTTTAGTGCAGAATCATGGGTCAAAGATTCAGCTATGACCTTTCCTAAAGGAACACTTTTAGACTCCTTACTGAATTGTCTAGATAGTTTTTGCCATTCCCACCCCAAGTGACTGAAGAAAGAACAAATGATTCTTAGAAATTGTATTTTTTTGGTTTGGATAATTATACAACTAAACACAAATTCAGAAGCAGACAAAATTCTCATTGGTATTTCATCTGAATACAACAGGAAGGTTAGTACATCCTAGCAGCTAAACACCCTAGCAGCTAAATCTCCATGCGTATTTGTCTCCTTCTCAAATTTAGGATCTTAAGGGCCAAATTTCATGTTTCCTAATTCTACACACCCATGGTGCATGGGGACAAAGTACACAGATATTTATCAACTTGTAGGTTTATGAGTTACAGACCTCACTCAATGTACTTGGATGAAATGTCAATTTCAAAAATTGCATCAAATATTCCTAATATATTTTAAATGGTGTACTGAACCACAAATTTATTTTAAATTTTATCTTCAAACCAAGATCATCAAAACCAGCCAAAAATTTTGTGGAATTAACAAAGAAGCATGCAAGGAATTCAAAGGAGCTAAATGACAACAAACTTTTGGTCTACTAGAACATAATCTGAGTACAACATAGGTACAGTGCATGCACTACTTTCATACATGTGTTAATGGCATACTCTGTGCAAGGCACAGTGCTGGGCACGGGGTATGTACAATATTCCCTCATTGTGGTCCCTCTTCTCTAGACCAATATTTTTCCAAATGATGTCTTTTTCCCCAGGAGGAAAAGGATGTACTCTTAGTGATCTAATAAATATTTAAGAAAATATACTTTTTAATTACATGCTTTTATTTCATAGTAATCTGAAAGATAATAAAAGCATGTTTTGGATCATCTCAAAGACCATACTATAACTAAATGTCATCACATGCTTGCAGTGGCTACATTCACTTTGTATTTATCATCACACTGGGGCCACTTTAAATAGCATTAATGAAGTTTCCTTGCATTTACGTCACACCTATTGGGAGTCAGGTACTGTTTTGATAACTTGAAATACATAAACTCATTTAATCTTCACAATAATCCCAGAAAATTCAGACTAATATCATCATATGTTAAAGTAGAAACTGAGGCCAAGAGCTAGAATGTGGCAAACTTTAGTCTGGCTGTGGAGCTCACACTCTGCTCCTCCTGAATAAGAGCTGAGGCTCATTAGGAAAGGAAAACATGTGGAGAATAAGACATCCCATGGCACATGTTGGTATATTTTGGTATATGATGCCTGCTGTTACATAGGCATCAAAGGTGGCTATCATTCAAACATCTATGAATATAACACACATTAATTGGTTAAAAGAAACTTTGTTCTAATAGTTTCAGAACAATAATTTGATAAAATTAAACATCTATTTATGTTTGTTTTAAATCTTAACAAATAAAGAATAAAGATAATGGCTTTAACCCGACAAAGTGAATCTACAAAAGTCTACAGTAAATGTCATCATTCATACCAAAATATTAAAAGGATTTACTTGAAAAGCAGGAATAAGGCAAGAATGTTTATTACCATGCTGCTTTTCAACACTGTCCTGGTGGTTCTCACCAGTGCAATAGGACAAGAAAATAATAAAATCAAAATATTAGATAATATTATTGATAAAGAAAAAGTCAAAAGATATCACATACAAATTATTAAATTACATTAAAAAATAGTACATTGGAAGGTGTGCATTCAATAATATATCAAGTTTCTATCAGGGAAAATAAGCTGCCCTAGGTTTAATTCAGGGAATCTGAGGCTATATGAACCTGGGGTGGCCATAACAATTTACCACAAACAAGGTGGTTTAAAGCAATTGAAATGTATTCTCTTGCAGTTCTGGAGGCTGTAAGTCCAAAATCAAATTGTCAGCTGGGCCATGTTATCTCTAAAGGCTCTGTGAAGAACCTCTCCTTGCATCTTTTAGCTTCTGGTGGTTGTTGGCAGTCCTCAGCATTCTTTGGCTTAGAGGCATCACTCCAATCTCTGCCACTGTCTTCACATGACTTCTTCCTTGTGTGTCTCTGACTGACTCTGTTTCTTCTACTCTTATAGACTCCACTCATTTTGATTTTAGGCTCACCCCATTCCAATATAACCTCATCTTATTTAACTATACCTGTGAAGACCATGTTTCCAAATAAAGTCTTGTTCACAGATATCAGGGGTTAGGATATCAGCACATATTTTTTCAGGACATAGTTTAATGGACAACAGAAGCTCATGAAAACACTGAAAGGGATGGGTAATAAAGATCAAGGAAGCCGTTTTTAGTTTATGGAAACCAGAAATTGATGTTGATGACCTTAGCCACATGAAGCACCAAAGCAGTGAATTTCTGATGGATGTCCAGATGCTCGCATCTGCTGAAAAAGTTTACATGTTTGTCTGTGACTTCCATGGGAGCAAGTGAGGCATTTACTTTTCTTACACCCAGATGGCTCACTTTTATGTATGGAATCTAAACCAGCAACCTTCTGGCAAGGCTTTCTGGGAAATACGGTTTCTAGGTGAGAAATGGAATATTGCCTGTCTTTTCAGTAAATAAAGGATGTCCCAGTCATCAGCGATTGCAGCCACCACGGCTGGTGACCTGGTGAGCCCTGAGGGAACTCAGGAAGGAAAAGAATGCCTGCCATCTAGCAGCCATCAGACTGCAGCCACTCCCTAAGGTGAGCCCTGAGGAAACTCAGGATGTGAAAACACAGGATACTGGCCCCAGATAGCTGAGGTGAATATCAAAGGAATGATTTCTGTGAGCCCAGACACTTGCGTCTTCCCATACACAGAAAAGTGCTAAATTCCTTAAATTGAGATACCTAGTTTTCTTTTATTAAAGGTAATCTTTTGTTCCTACTACCTGCCCTTTTTTGCAAAACTCCTATATATCCTAGCTCCCCCCTCACCTCCTGGGAGCAGTTTTCTCAGGGTTACTTGAGATGCTGCCTCCTGGGTTTGAAGTCCTAAAAGTTTCTGCCGAATAAAGCATAACTCTTAACTTTTAGGTTGTGAATATATTTTTTAGTTGATATGGGTTCCCAGTCTCTGTAGTAACAGAATGTTGGGACTGATGATGAGTATCAGTGGACAGTATTAAATATAATTTTCAAAACTTGAATTTCTATTTACCAGGAGCAAACAGAAAAATCAATTTAAAATTTTAAAATAACATTTATAATAACAATATATATAAAAACTAAAAATAGTTTTTTGAAAATATATGTAATATACTTATGGAGAAAACATAAAAGTTTATTGAAATTAAATAAATTCTTAAATTTAAAGAAGATAATTACAGTGCTTAGAAGGCATGTTGATTCTTGTTAATGTTTATGGAAGCAACGTTTCTAATAGAAACAAAAATAGAACACAAACTAAATATCTAATAAGAAGAGAATTAATAAATAAATTATGGTATATTTACAAATTTGAGTATTATACAATGGCAGAAATAATGAAACACAGTCACATGTAACAAAAATATTCAATCTTAGAAACCAACGTTGAGTTAAAAATATAAGCTGTGGGCTTCAAGATGGCGGAAGCATAAGACGCCGAGATCACCTTCCTCACCACAGATATATCAGAAATACATCTACACGTGGAACTCCTACAGAACACCTACTGAATGCTGGCAGAAGACCTCAGACCTCCCAAAAGGCAAGAAACTCCCCCACGTACCTGGGTAGGGCAAAAGAAAAAAGAATAAACAGAGACAAAAGGATAGGGACTGTACCTGCAACAGTGGGAGGGAGCTGTGAAGGAGGAAACGTTTCTACCCACTAGAAGCCCCTTCGTGGGCGGAGACTGCGGGTTATGGAGGGGGAAAGCTTCAGACCCGCTGAGGAAAGCACAGCAACAGGGGTGCGGGGGGCAAAGCGGAGAGATTCCCGCACAGAGGATCCATTGCGACCATACTCACCAGCCCGAGAGGCTTGTCTGCTCACCTGCAGGGGCGGGCGGGGCTGGGAGCTGAGGATTGGGCTTCGGTCGGAGCGCAGGGAGAAGACTGGGGTTGGCGGCGTGAACACAGCCTGCAGGGGGTTAGTGCACCATGGCTAGCCGGGAGGGAGTGCGGGGAAAAGTCTGGACCTGCCGAAGAGGCAAGAGACTTTTTCTTCGTTCTTTGTTTCCAGGTGCGCGAGGAGAGGGGATTGAGAGCGCTGCCTAAAGGAGCTCCAGAGACGGGCGCGAGCCGAGGCTAAAAGCGCAGACCGCAGAGACGGGCATGAGACGCTAAGGCTGCTGCTGCCGCCACCAAGAAGCCTGTGTGCGAGCACAGGTCGCTGTCGACACCCCGCTTCCGGGAAGCCTGTGCAGCCCGCCACTGCCAGGGTCCCGGGATCCAGGGACAACTTCCCTGGGAGAACGCACGGCGCGCCTCAGGCTGGTGCAACGTCCCAGCGGCCTCTACCATCACAGGATCGCCCGGCACGCCATACCCCTCCCTCCCCCCGGCCTGAATGAGCCAGAGGCCCCGAATCAGCTGCTCCTTTAACCCCGTCCTGTCTGAGCGAAGAACAGACGCCCTCCGGCGACCTACACGCAAAGGCAGGGCCAAATCCAAAGCTGAACCTCGGGAGCTGGGTGAACAAAGAAGAGAAAGGGAAATCTCTCCCAGCAGCCTCAGGAGCAGTGGATTAAATCTCCACAATCAACTTGATGTACCTGCATCTGTTGAATACTGAAGAGACAACGAATCATCCCAAATTGAGGAGGTGGACTTTAGGAGCAACAATATATATAATTTTTTCTCTTATTGTGACTGCGTATGTGTATGCTTCTGTGTGTGATTTTGTCTGTATAGCTTTGCTTTTACCATTTGTCCTGGGTTCTGTCTGTCCAAATTTTTTTTAGTGTTTTTTTTCTTTTCCCGGTATGTGGGCCTCTCACTGTTGTGGCCTATCCCATTGCAGAGCACAGGCTCTGGACGCGCAGGCTAAGCGTCCATGGCTCACGGGCCCAGCCGCTCCGCGGCATGTGGGATTTTCCCGGACCGGGGCATGAACCCGGGTCCCTTGCATCGGCAGGCGGACTCTCAACCACTGAGCCACCAAGGAAGCCCTAATGTTTTTTTTTTTTTTACTTAAAATTTTTTTTAATTGTTATTTTAATAACTTTATTTTACTTTATTTACTTTATTTTATTTTATCTTCTATCTTTCTTTCTATTTTTCCTCCCTTTTATTCTGAACTGTGTGGATGAAAGGCTCTTGGTGCTCCAGCCAGGCGTCAGGAATGTGCCTCTGAAGTGGGAGAGCCAAGTTCAGGACACTAGTCCACAAGAGACCTCCCAGCTCCACGTAATATCAAACGGTGAAAATCTCCCAGAGATCTCCATCTCAATGCCAAGACCCAGCTTCACTCAATGACCAGCAAGCTACAGTGCAGGACACCCTATGCCAAACAACTAACAAGACAGGAACACAACACCATCCATTAGCAGATAGGCTGCCTAAAATCATAATAAGGCCACAGAAACCCCAAAACACACCACCAGACATGGACCTGCCCACCAGAGAGAAAAGATCCAGCCTCATCCACCAGAACACAAGCACTAGTCCCCTCCACCTACAAAGCCTACACAAGCCACTGAACCAAAATTAGCCACTGGGGACAGACACCAAAAACAATGGAAACTATGAACCTGCAGCATGCAAAAAGGAGACCCCAAACACAGTAAGCTAAGCAAAATGAGAAGACAGAAAAGCACACAGCAGATGAAGGAGCAAGACAAACACCCAACAGACCTAACAAATGAAGAGAAAATAGGCAGTCTACCTGAAAAAGAATTCAGAATAATGATAGTAAAGATGATCCAAAATCTTGGAAATAGAATGGAGAAAATACAAGAAACATTTAACAAGGACCTAGAAGAACTAAAGAGCAAACAAACAGTGATGAACAACACAATAAATGAAATTAAAAAGTCTCTAGAAGGGATCAATAGCAGAATAACTGAGGCAGAAGAACGGATAAGTGACCTGGGAAATAAAATAGTAGAAATAACTACTGCAGAGTAGAATAAAGAAAAAAGAATGAAAAGAATTGAGGACAGTCTCAGAGAGTTCTGGGACAAAATTAAACACACCATTATGTGAATTATAGGGGTCCCAGAAGAAGAGAAAAAGAAAGGGACTGAGAAAATATTTGAAGAGATTATAGTTGAAAGCTTCCCTAATATGGGAAAGGAAATAGAATAGTTAATCAAGTCCAGAAAGCACAGAGAGTCCCATACAGGATAAATCCAAGGAGAAACACGCCAAGACACATATTAATCAAACTATCAAAAATTAAATACAAAGAAAATATATTAAAAGCAGCAAGAGAGAAACAACAAATAACACACAGGGGAATCCCCATAAGGTTAACACCTGCTCTTTCAGTGGAAACTCTGCAAGCCAGAAGGGTGTGGCAGGACATATTTAAAGTGATGAAGGTGAAAAACCTACAACCAAGATTACTCTACCCAGCAAGGAGCTCATTCAGATTTGATGGAGAAATTAAAGCCTTTACAGACAAGCAAAAGCTAAGAGAATTCAGCACCACCAAACCAGCTTTACAACAAATGATAAAGGAAGTTCTTTAGAAGGAAACACAAGAGAAGGAAAAGACCTACAATAACAAACCCAAAACGATTAAGAAAGTGGGAATAGGGACATACATATCGATAATTACCTTAAATGTAAATGGATTAAATGTTCCAAGCAAAAGACATAGATTGGCTGAATGGATACAAAAACAAGACCCATATATATGCTGTCTACAAGAGAGCCACTTCAGACCTAGGGACACATACACACTGAAAGTGTGGAAATGGAAAAAGATATTCCATGCAAATGGAAATCAAAAGAAAGCTGGTGTAGAAATTCTCATATCAGAAAAAATAGACTTTAAAACAAAGAGACAAAGAAAGAAACTACATAATGTCAAGAGATCAATCAAAGAAGGTGATATAACAGTTGTAAATATTTATGCACCCAACATAGGAGTACCTCAATACATAAGGCAAATACTAACAGCCATAAAAGAGGAAATCGACAGTAACACAATCATAGTAGGGGACTTTAACACCCCACTTTCACCAATGGACAGATCATCCAAAATGAAAATAAATAAGGAAACACAAGCTTTAAATGATAGATTAAACAAGATGGACTTAATTGATATTTATAGGACATTTCATCCAAAAACAACAGAATATTTGAGCACTTGAGAATGTTCTTCTCAAGTGCTCATGGAATATTATCCCAGATAGATCATATCTTGGGTCACAGATCAAGCCTTGATAAACCTAAGAAAATTGAAATTGTATCAAGTATCTTTTCCAACCACAATGCTGTGAGACTAGATATCAATTAAAGTAAAAATCTGTAAAACTACAAATACATGGAGGCTAAACAAAACACTACTTAATAACGAAGAGATCACTGAGGAAATCAAAGAGGAAATCAAAAAATACCTAGAAAGAAATGGCAATGAAAACACAATGACCCAAAACATATGGGATGCAGCAAAAGCAGTTCTAAGAGGGAAGTTTCTAGCAATAGACTCCTACCTCAAGAAACAAGAAACATCTCAAATAAACCACCTAAACTTACACCTAAAGCAATTAGAGAAAGAAGAACAAAAATACCCCAAAATTAGCAGAAAGAAAGAAATCATAAAGGTCAGATCAGAAATAAATGTAAAGGAAATGAAGAAGACAATAACAAAGATCAATAAAACTAAAAGATGGTTCTTTGAGAAGATGAACAAAATTGATGAACCATTAGCCAGACTCATCAAGAAAAAAGGGAGAAGACTCAAATCAACAGAATTAGAAATGAAAAAAGAGAAATAACAACTGACACTGCAGAAATACAAAGGATCATGAGAGAGTACTACAAGCAACTATATGGCAATAACATGGACAACCTGGAAGAAATGGACAAATTTTTTGGAAAGCACAACCTTCTGAGACTGAACCAGGAAGAAATAGAAAATATAAACAGACCAATCACAAGCACTGAAATTAAGACTGTGATTAAAAACCTTCCAGGGCTTACCTGGTGGTGCAGTGATTGAGAGTTCACCTGCCGATGCAGGGGACACGGGTCCGTGCCCCGGTCTGGGAGGATCCCACATGCCACGGAGTGGCTGGGCCTGTAAGCCATGGCTGCTGAGCCTGCACATCCAGAGCCTGTGCTCTGCAACGGGAGAGGCCACAACAGTGAGAGGCCCATGTACCGCAAAAAAAAAAAAAAAAAAAAAAAAAAAACCTTCCAGGAAACAAAAGCCCAGGACCAGATGGCTTCACAGGCGAATTCTGTCATTTAGTGGTGAGCTAACACCTATCCTTCTCAAACTCTTCGAAAATATAGCAGTGGGAGGAACACTCCCAAACTCATTCTATGAGACCACCATCACTGTGATACCAAAACCAGACAAAGATGTCACAAAGAAACAAAACTACAGGCCAATATTACTGATGAACATAGATGCAAAAATCCTCAACAAAATACTAGCAAACAGAATCCAACAACCATTAAAAGGAACATACACCATGATTAAGTGGGGTTTATCACAGGAATGCAAGGATTCTTAAATATACACAAATCAACCAATGTGATACACCATATTAACAAATTGAAGGAAAAAAATATGATCATCTCAATAGATGAAGATAAAACTTTTGACAAAATTCAACACCCATTTATAACAAAAATCCTCCAAAAAGTAGGCATAGAGGGAACTTACCTAAACATAAGAAAGGTCATATATGATAAACCCACAGCCAACATTGTTCTCAATGGTGAAAAACTGAAATTATTTCCTCTAAGATCAGGAACAAGACAAGGTTACCCAATCTAGCCACTGTTATTAACATAGTTTTGAAAGTTTTAACCACAGCAATCAGAAAAGAAAAGAAATAAAAGGAATGCAAATCTGAAAAGAAGAAGTAAAGCTGTCACTGTTTGCAGATGGCATGATACTATACATAGAGAATCCTAAAGATGTTACCAGAAAACTATTACAGCTAATCAATGAATTTGGTAAAGTAGCATGACACAAAATTAATGCACAGACATCTCTTGCATTCCTATACACTAATGATGAAAAATCTGAAAGAGAAATTAAGGAAACACTCCCATTTGCCACTGCAACAAAAAGAATAAAATACCTAGGAATAAGCCTACCTAAAGAGACAAAAGACCTATATGCAGAAAACTATAAGACACTGATGAAATAAATTAAAGGTGAAACAAACAGATGGAGAGATATACCGTGTTCTTGGATTGGAAGAATCAACATTGTGAAAATGCCTATACTACCCAAAACAATCTACAGAATCAATGCAATCCCTATCAAACTACCAATGGCATTTTTCACAGAACTAGAACAAAAAATTGCACAATTTGTATGAAAACATGAAAGACCCCAAAGAGCCAAAGCAATCTTGCAAAAGAAAAATGGAGCTCGAGGAATCAGGCTCCCAGACTTCCGAGTATACTACAAAACTACAGTAATCAAGACAGTATGTTACTGTCACAAAAAAAGAAATATAGATAAATGGAACAAGATAGAAAGCCCAGAGATAAGGCCACACACATATGTTCACCTTATTTTTGATAAAGGCGGTAAGAATGCACAATGGAGATAAGACAGCCTCTTCAATAAGTGGTGCTGGGAAAACTGGACAGCTACCTGTAAAAGAATGAAATTAGAACACTCCCTAACACCACACCCAAAATTAAACTCAAAAAGGATTAAAGAGCTAAGTGTAAGGCCAGACACTATCAAACTCTTAGAGGAAAACATAGGCAGAACACTCTATGACATAAATCACAGCAAGATCCTTTTTGACCCACCTCCTAGAGAAATGGAAATAAAAACAAAAATAAACAAATGGGGCCTAATGAAACTTAAAAGCTTTTGCACAGCAAAGGAAACCATAAACAAGATGAAAAGACAACCCTCAGAATGGGAGAAAATACTTGCAAACTAAGCAACTGACAAAGGATTAATCTCCAAATATACAAGCAGCTCATGCAGCTCAATATCAGAAAAACAAACAACCCAATCCAAAAATGGGCAGAAGACCTAAATAGACATTTCTGCAAAGAAGGTATACAGGTTGCCAAGACACATGAATGGATGCTCCACATCACTAATCATTAGAGAAATGCAAGTCAAAACTAAATGAGGTTTCACCTCACACCAGTCAGAATGACCATCATCAAAAAATCTAGAAACAATAAATGCTGGAGAGGGTGTGGAGAAAAGGGAATCCTCTTGCACTGTTGGTGGGAATGTAAATTGATATGGCCAGCATGGAAAACATTATGGAGATTCCTTAAAACCTCAAAACAGAGTTACCATATGACCCAGCAATCCCACTACTGGGTATATACCCTGAGAAAACCATAATTCAAAAAGAGTCATGTACCACAATGTTCATTGCAGCTCTATTTACCATAGCCAGGACATGGAAGCAACCTAAGTGTCCACTGACACATGAATGGATAAAGAAGATGTGGCATATATATACAATGGAATATTACTCAGCCATAAAAAGAAATGAAATTGAGTTATTTGTAGTGAGGTGGATGGACCTAGAGGCTGTCATACAGAGTGAAGTAAGTCAGAAAGAGAAAAACAAATACCGTATGCTAACATATATATATGGAATCTAAGGAAAAAAAAGTCATGAAAAACCTAGGGGCAAGACAGGAATAAAGACACAGACCTACTAGAGAATAGATTTGAGGATATGGGGAGGGGGAAGGGTAAGCTGTGACAAAGTGAGAGATTGACATGGACATATGTACAGTACCAAACGTAAAATAGATAGTTAGTGGGAAGCAGCTGCATAGCACAGGGAGATCAGCTCGGTGCTTTGTGACCACCTAGAAGGGTGGGATAGGGAGCTTGGGAGGGAGGGAGACACAAGAGGGAAGAGATATGGGAACATATGTATATGTATAACTGATTCACTTTGTTATAAAGCAGAAACTAACACCTCATTGTAAAGCAATTATACTACAGTAAAGATGTTTAAAGATATATATATATATATTTAAGTTGTGGAATAGTACATATAGTATGATACCATTTTTATAGCATTCAAAAGCAAGTAAAAGAGAACAAGATATTGTCTAATAAAATATGAATATATTGCAAAACTATTTTTAAATGACCAAGAGATGATTAAGACAAAATTGAGGCTGCTCATTATTTCCAGGAAAAATAGAGGGGTGGGATCTATGTGGTCTCTCAGTGCCCCTGGCTATATTCTAGTTAGATTGGTTGGTAAGATCAGGAGTGCTTATTTTATTAATGTGCTTTATCAATTATACATGCTACTTGAGGCCATCACCTTTTAAATAGTATACATTTTCAGGAAATGAAAGAATAAATGAATGAGTGAATAAAAATGAAAGTTACAATATTTTCCTCCACATAACAATGGTCACAGTAAATACTCCACTTATGAGGCCATTTGTCTAGGATCTTAGATTTTAGTTAAGAAAGTAAGAGATAGTATAAAATAAATAGGTTAAGTCTAGTTGAAAAGCCACATGAACAGGACAAACATCATAGGTTGATGCTAAAATAATGAGAAAGAAGGGAAAGGAAGGAGTTGATGAATCATGCAATTTATCTGCTTATGTTTATCCTGCATAATTAAATACACGCTTGTTCTTAGAGGCAAGACCTTACCTCACTTACATAATCAGTAACATGAAGCAGAGCCAAAAAGTTTTTATTAAATGTGCAAATTGTAATAAAAGCTGTATCATAATTACTGTCTAAGTAAATGCTGAACAAATGTATTCAAATTAACAACAAATGTACTTGTTAACACTACACTGATTCATGTGTTTCTATATCTTATTAACACTTATTGGCCGTCACTGTACCAGGCACATGGTTAGAAATGAGGTCATGTAAGAAGAAACACAGTCTCAGTCTTTGCAAGTGTGTTAGACAAGAGCGAAGCCTGATAAATATAAAGAACTGGTAATCTAGTGTGACAGGTGCTAAAACAGCAGTATTACCTATAAAAGGCTGCAGGCTGCAGGATGGAACCACTCTCCAGTTCACAGGAAGGGATATGAAAGCTGCAAAGGAAAGGTAATGTGGAAGCAATCCTGAAACCAGAGCAGGACTTTTACAAGTAGAGAGAAGAGGAGGAAAGTCTGTGTGAAGTCAAATAAGTGCAAGTGGCCATGGCATATTTACCAACTTGTAAGAAATGTTAAATGTGTAGGAAAATGAAGCAGATGAGGAAAGACCCCAGGATGATGCTGCAAAGGCAAAAAGGGTGAGACAGATTGTGAGGCTCTTTATATTACTGATATTGGTAAGGGTTTGTCAAGCCGAGTGATGAGAACTACCACTACATGCTGAGCAAAGAAATACCATGTTTACCCAGAAACATGACCACTCATCGTAGTAGCATAGACAATAGAGGGAAGAAACTAAGTCTGGGAAGCCACTGATTACACCCTTAAATGGGGATGAAGGTTTAACTATGAGAAATGAGCAGCAGGTGACAATCTGACAGAAGGAAACACACAGTAGAATGTGGAAATAAGCTGGGGGTGAGGGAATGGGAAACATCACACTGGACTTAGATGATGAACATCTAAGGAGCAACTGAAACTGCAAGATTCCTACTGTATCTCATAAAACGAGTTAGCTGTCCTTCTTTACAGAAAAGTTGGGAGGTTACCTCTGTGAGGGCATCAGGCACAGCTTATTGTAGCTACAGAACATGAAGAGCTTGATTAACAATCTACTTACTCTTGTCTCCTTTCCCCTCTTTGTTTGCAGAACACTGGTTGTAGACCTTACGCTCTCCATGAAGGAAAATTTAGGACTCCCCTCTCAAGAAACAGATGAGACAAACTTCCCATGAACATAGAAAATATTAAGAATTAACACTAGATTGTTTCTCTTTCTTGCTTCTTAATGTAAAAGTTTATTGCTATGAACTTCCCTCTTAGAATGGCCTTTGCTGCATCCCATAAGTTCTGGTATGTTGTATTTCCATTTCCATTTGTCTAAAGAAACTTTTTTCTTGCCCCTATAATTTCTTCTTTGAGCCATTGGTTGTTCAGGAGAGAATTGTTTAATTTCCATGTATTCATCAATTTTCCAGTTTTTCTTTTATCGATTTCTAGTTTCATGCCTTTGTGAGCAGAGAAGATATTCACTTTGTTGTACAGCAGAAACTAACACAATATTGTAAGGCAATTACACTCCAATAAAGATATTTAATTTTTTTTAATTAAAGAAAAAGAATAAATAGAAATTTAAGAAAAAATAAATCTCAAAAGAATTGGAAAAAAATGCAAGATATAGTGAGGAGAAGAACCTAAAAATATACACATATTCTTAGAGATGTGAAAGTAGATAATGTGTCTACAAAAAAAAACTGAATGCTTTTTTCACCTAGGATAATAAAAAAATAATCTCTCAAATACTAAAATTAGATGGTAAAATTAAAAATTCAATGAAAAGATTGGAAGATATAATTGATCATATTTCCTAGAAAGCATGTGATATAAGAAATAGGGAAAAAAACAGTACAATTAAAACATCAATCCAAAGTGTTCAAAGAATAGAAAACTCCAGAAAAAAAGAAAGATAACATAAAAATAAAGGAGAAGAAATAAAAGAAAAAGGGCGTAAGAAATTTCCTTGGAACTGAAGAACATCATTTGTCCGACTAATGATTCCTCTTTATTTCCCAGCACATTTGAAGGAGAAGGACCACACACCAAGGAAGATACATCATCATAAATTTCAAAACACTGGGGGAAAAATAAAGTCCTAAAGTCTTCCAGAAAGAAAGGAAAATGGGACAAACAGAGGATGTAGACAAGAATGGCTCTCACTTCCACCACAGCCAGCCTGAAACTGAGGCATTGTGTTCAAAAGTTATGAGAAATAATTTGTACACAATATTTTTGTACCCAGCCAGAATGCTAATTAGGCATAGAGATTTGTAGCCTCTCAAGAATTTTAAGTATCATGCTGAAAGAAGACATACTCCACCGAAATGAGAAAATAAACTCAGAAGGACATGAACTATAAAAAAAAGTATAGATACAACCCAGAAAAAGAAGATGAAAACCTTAGAATGAGTGTGAAGGGAAACCTTTACCCCACAGCTGCACAGCAGACCTACAGGTGACCCATTTTTAAGGCTAAAATGAGAATTATGGCTCATGTGGATACATTTAAACATATTAGAAGGAGACTTACATTCTAGCATTGAATTTATGGGTTAAATAATTAATTTTTTTTTAAATTAAATAATGGCTGACCCCCCCCCCCCAACAAAAACAAACAACAAAAACACTAAGCAAAAAGCTAAGTAGATAAATAAGATGATTATTGACCTCCAGGAAAGCAAAATACATTGTACAAAAAAGGAAATAATGTTTTAGTACACTGGATATCTAGTTAAAATAGCATAAACATTATTGATTTAACAAAAAAAAAGTGGTATATTAGGTTAAGGAAAGGGTAAGTGAGGAGAAGATATAAACCACTCATGTGTAGGAAGTCAACCAATAAAAGTTGAAATTTGATCCTACCCTGAAACAAGTGTGTCCAGAGCTTGACCAGCATCTTATTTGTGCATTACAAACCTACAGAACCTCTGTGATTATGTGCATGTGTAAGAAGAAGAATTGTTATAAACCCAGAAGACCTCTGCCAAGGTTATAAATTTGAGAATTTTCAAGATACTAGGAAATATTGGTGAAATAACCAGGAAGAGGGACCTCCCTGGTGGTCAAGTGGGGAGGGGGCACAGTTTCCCTGGTTAGGGAACTAAGATTCTGCCTGCTGTGTGGTGTGGCCAAAAAATAATAAAAAGTAAATAAAAATAGACTCCATAACCAATATTAAAAAAAAAAAAAAAAGAAAGAAGCATGAAGATTACAAGAGTAGGATAGCACTATGATTAAAGACAGAATCAGATGTAATGGGCTAAATGGTGCCCCCTATCCCAAGTTATGTGCACATCCTAATCCCTAGAACCTATGGATGTGTCTTTGATCACAAAAGATGTGATTAAGTTTAGGAACTTGAGAGGAGGAGCGTATACTGGGTCATCCGGGTGGTCCTCCTGCAATCAGGCCTTTCCTCATAAGAAAGAGGCCTAGAGAGTTTTGAATCAGACACACAGAGAAGGCTATGAAAAGAAAGAGCAGAGGGAGAGATGCCACCACAAGCCAAGGAAAGCTGTTTGCCACCAGAAGCTGGAAGAGGCAGATAACAAATTCTGTAGATCCTCCAGAAGGAGTGTGGCCCAGCCAACACCTTGGACTTTTGGCCTCAAAAACTCTGAGATATTAAATTTCTCTTCTTTTTAATCCTCCAAATTTGTGAAAATTTGTTACAAAACCCGCAGGAAACTAATCCACCAGGGTGCACTCCTATTTTAAAGGACAGGACAAGTGATGACAAGACAGGCATGGAAAAAGGGTTTTTAGTGAAGGTTTTTAGGGTGTCATGGACGACTTTCATAAAACAGAGGCATTGGAATGGTGAGGACACCAGAAAGGCAGGAGTGGGTGAGCTTAGACGTGAGGTGAGACTAGGAGGCAGTGACTTCAAATATCTGTTAGTATTTTTTAAGGCTATAAAGAGGATAGAAGTAGGACAGAAAAAGGAGGGGACTTTCAATCCCATAAGCTAAAATCAGAATTATTTTATAATTACACCTAATTCTATAATTACACATAGGGGAACAATGAGGGGTAGGCAGTCAGACTGGGGAGAGAAATACTTGGCTCAGAACCTGTCTGGCTCTCCCATTTACCAGCTTATGAGCCAGCCTTTCCAGTTAATCTCAGCTCTGTGACCCTCTAGGTCTTCATCTGTATATTGAAGATAATAATACCTATCTGTATAAACAGCTCATTCACCTCAATATTAAAAATAACAAACAATCCAATCCAAAAATGGGCAGAAGATCTAAATAGACAGTTCTCCAATGCAGACATACAGATGGCCAAGAAGCACATGAAAAGCTGCTCAACATCAATAATTATTAGAGAAATGTAAATCAAAACTACAATGGGGGGGCTTCCCTGGTGGTGCAGTGGTTGAGAGTCCGCCTGCCGATACAGGGGACATGGGTTCGGGAAGATCCCACATGCCGTGGAGCAGCTGGGCCCGTGAGCCATGGCCGCTGGGCCTGCGCGTCCAGAGCCTGTGCTCCACAATGGGAGAGGCCATGGCGGTGAGAGGCCCGTGTACCGAAAAAAAAAAAAAAAAACTACAATGGGGTATCACCTCATACCAGTTAGAATGGCCATCATTAGAAAATCTACAAACAACAAATCCTGGAGAGGGTGTGAAGAAAAGGGTACCCTCTTGCACTGTTGGTGGGAATGTAAATTGATACAGCCACTATGGAGAACAGTTTGGAGGTTCCTTAAAAAACTAAAAATAGAATTACCATATGATCCAACAATCCCACTACTGGGCATATACCCAGAGAAAACCATAATTCAAAAAGACACATGCACCCCAATGTTCATTGCAGTACTATTTACAATAGCCAGGACATGGAAGCAACCTAAATTCCCATCGACAGATGAATGGATAAAGAAGATGTGGTACATATATACAAGGGAATATTACTCAGCCATAAAAAGGAACAAAATTTAGTCATTTGTTGAGACGTGGATGGATCTAGAGACTGTCATACAGAGTGAAGTACGTCAGAAAGAGAAAAAAAATATCGTATATTAATGCATATATGTGGAACCTAGAAAAATGGTACAGATGAACCGGTTTGCAGGGCAGAAATCGAGACACAGATGTAGAGAACAAACGTATGGACACCAAGCGGGGAAAGTGGCGGAGTGGTGTGGGTGGTGGTGTGATGAATTGAGCGATTGGGATTGACATGTATACACTGATGTGTATAAAATTGATGACTAATAAGAACCTGTTGTATAAAAAAGATAAATAAAATAAAATTGAAAAATTAAAAAAAAGAAACTATCCATGAGGTCAGTAAGTTCCTTAAGTAAAGCAATGTGTGTAGAACGTTTGACATGTTGTCCCCTGTATGCCGAGTCCTTAAAGGTGTAAGAGTTATTATTCCTGTTTCGTTGTGAGTTGTCACTGTTAGTAGTTTTATGTCAGAGTAAAAGAATGCAGAGATGCTCTATAAAAATTCACATTAATTGCAAAATACTCAGACCAAAGGCACTACATATTATAGATGACACACGTCCCTGAGTTGGTAAAGCTTTTGAAAACTCAGTGCAGTTAACTGAGAGGTAAATGGAGAACTTTATTATAATAGAGCGCTAGTAGTCCACTGACCATCTTCAACAGAAATCTCAAAATAAAACATAAGGTGTGCCTTCTCTTTGAGGAAGCAGGGAGTAACTGCTTTACTCTTGTTGTGACTGGGTATTTCTATTTCTTAATGAACATGTGTGCCAAAGAACTGAACATTTGTCCCCACCCAGTTTTCTCACTACAGAACTTCGCTAAATTATACATATTTTATCTCAAGCAAGGGAAGCTTCTTTGCCAGGAGGTGGGACTGAAATATCTAAATACCTACAAGAGGTCAGTGCCTACCTCTTAGTAGATAACTCAAAGGTCTGGATACATTCAGAGATAGACTTCAATATCAAATTCATATTTCTGTTCTTTTCTGAACTCCTGACAGTTTTTACCCTGGAAAAGAGCAGACTTAGAGAAAACATGACAAGGTGCTCACATACCTAATGGGCTGTCAGGTAGGAGATGAATTGTACAGGCATCCAGTAGCTGTATGTGGAAGAACCTTGAAGAACTGGAGGGTCATGCTCCAAACATGGGAAGAAAGAAACGTCTGCACTATTACAGGTTTCTGGGTGAAGGCAGAACACAAGGGCTTCCCAATAATCTTACCACAGCCAGGCTCTTTCTGCCATTGATAGACACCTGACTTTGTTTATCCATAAAACTAGAAAATCCAGGGGTAGGAAGCCTTCAAATATAGCTGGATCTAGGGTTTCCAATATGCTTACCCTGGAGAAGGATGGCATATCTCCAGACAATTGCATGTGGACAAAGAAAGTTGAGGTTCCCAACTTTGATCTTTGGCTGCTGCAAAGATCACAGAATACTGGATAAAAATACTGAGGACAGATGGTGTCGGGTCTCCATCCTAACTAAACGCAATCATCTTCTGGAATGAAGGGACTGACACAAGTATATCTGGGCCTTACTCTCAGGTATTCTACTTCATCAGTCTTAGAGTATCTGCACCAGAGTATCTGCATTTTTAACACGTGCCCTTTCTTGTCTTATAGGACTGTTTGAGCGTTCAAGGAGATAGTTTATGTGAGACCACTTTGATAAATGCCATGGAAATGCTAACAATCATTCATCTAATTTACAGTGAATTTGCCAAGATCATGGAAATAGTTAGTGACAGGGCCAAGAGCCAGATCTCCTGAGCTTCCAGCCAGAGTTCTTTCTAGTACTCTACATTATACTGTGTGCTCACACAATATGTGTGAGTACTTGTGCATACACACACACATATATGTGCATGTACATGTCAGTATGTGTATATCTACATACACAGGCATGTGTGTGTACATACCTGTATTGTGTGTATGTCTCTTTTACCGAATTTGAGTTATAAAGCTCACAGCCATGTATCAATCATCCGGTACTGTACAAAAGTCACTGGATGTACCACCTTCCTATTTCACACTCTGAGACACCGTCCAAGGGAATTTTGTGTAATGCCGATCACAACTGCAAAAAGTAAAACACTGAAAGGAAACTTCCAGACACCAACATTTTACAGTGGATGAGATAGAGTGCTTTGGTTGCAAATAGCAGAAGAAGACAGCTTGACCAAACTTAATGATACATGTAATCTGTTGGACTTTGTGTCCTAACACACAGCTTGTTTAAGGCAAAGCTTGATTCAGCTGGTCAGACTAAGTCATTTGAGCCTGGTTATCTCTCGTATTTCTAGATCTGCTTCCCCACTATTTGCTCTGTCCACTCCAGTCTCACGTCTTATTGTCCCAGATGACTGGCAATGGCTCTACAGCTACGGGCTCCCGGCATTCAGACTCAGCACGTGCCCATCTCTAAGCCAGTCACTATGACTCTCGGAGGATGCTTATCAGCTTGCAAGATGGCCGCCACCACAGCATCCACTGCCGTGAGCAGAGTGGGGTTTGCCTTTCGTCATGCGTAGGTGGGAATTCGCAAATGTAGGAAGGCGTTCAGATACATGTGGCAAAATGGATTTTCCTGCAGTGCATCCAGAGGGACACGATGACTACTTTAATCTATGATAATCTAAAACATATTTTATATTGAAATAAATGTGAGAATATTATGGTAGAAAAACACAAATTTTTAATAAAATAAAAGGCCTCAAAATTTTTGAAGCTGAAAATAAATACTTCATACTCTGTATTTAGGCAACAACCCAGGCTGTCCCTCACTCCAGCCAGGGTGAAAAACTCTGTTTTCCCAGCGTAGAGGTTCTTGTGTGGAAACAGTTCAGTTGCCCGTCTTTACAGCATCAGAATCGATGTGGAGACAGTCTTGCTTGAGGCTTGATAATTTTGTAGGAACCATTCTCTTCATTGTTGGAATGACAAAAATATAAACTAAGTGCAAACTGAAAGTTATCTGAGAGAGCATATTACTTAAATATCAAAATAACCACATTATAAAGATATCAAGTTGTAGGTATTTCTACAGTATGGATTCAAAAGTTAAATTTCTATAAATAATGTTTCGTGCATGCCCTATTGGGGGACTTTCTTATTTATCTTCCTTCATTATTCTTCTACCAACAAAATCCCACATATACTTTCTGGGCCAATTCAATCCCATGTCCAGTGTGAAACTTTTTCTTACCAATTCTAAATACACCTGTAGCCCCACCCAAGTCTGAAGGGATTACTGTTTCCTTCAACAGCTGTATCCTACAGGGAAAACAGCATAGCTTCTGGCCTCAGAACGCTTGAGTTCAAGTCCATGCTCTCTTTTTTCAGCATTTTACAGCACCATTTAGTTTTTCTGTGTGTTCGTAGTAAAAAGAGGACACTGGATGGTAGACGTGAACATTTATCTGTACTTGATGCACTATGCAAACATAAGGGGACAATTGATTCCTACATCCCTGGGGCATTTATGGGGTAGTGCATTGGAAGGTGTGTGAGCTATCCCATCAAAGAGCCTAGTGTTGATTCCTGACTAGGACAGCTTCTAGCTGCACATATTTGGGGAAATCATTTAATCTGTATAAGCCTCTTTTCCTTATTTGAAAAATAGGATTTTTGTGAGCCCAGAGTAAGGTAATATGTGTAAAGCAGAGGGCCCGGTACATAATGGCGTTTAAAACATTGTGGCTATTACTCTCCTAATTCAATACTGTAAATATATACATATGCTACCATGTGCTTTCTCATGTATTTCTTGCTGTCATAAATGACATATGTCTGGAGGGAGAACCCAGGCCTTCAACTCCAGGGCTCAGTTCAGTGTGTCTGACCATTGACTTCCAGTGTCTGGTCCTGTCTCCCTAACTCTGAGATTAATGAATTGGATATGAGCTTCTCTAGGTCGCCCCATCCTGCATCTGACGCACTTGTGCTTTTGTCCTGGTGCTATGGCCTCATTGCCATGGCATCCTGGGTGTAGCCCCCATGTCTCTGATGCAGTTTTCTACCCAGCATCATTTCTCATCAATTTCATGACAGCCAGGAGAGTGTGATGTAGATAAGCCGCTCTGCTTGATTACAAGGTCGATTCTAAGGGTCCCTCTCTCTTTCCATAATCAACTATCCTATTTAGAAGAGTCTCTATAGTGCCGTGGTTCCCATCCCTTGTAACAGTTTTGCAATATATCAGCAGTAACGTTTTAAAAGCATGGGGGAGTGGGAGGGAAAGAGAGAGAGATGGACAGAAAGAGAGAGACAGATTAGTTAAATAGCTTGCCAACACCACAAAGCTAGTGACTGAGATCCAAACCTCAGCCTATAAACCACAAAACAAACCACTCCTTGCTTTGTTGCCGTCAACCTCACGTTGATAGCATGGGAATCTCATGCTTATTAGAAGCCTTGATTGTCAGTTATATAGTGTTTGATGAATGAAACATGAGATAATAAAAGTGTTATTACTTGTAAAGTGCAGTTGAGTAGACAAAAAATTAAAATATGGAGGTTTTGGGGATCGTGAGAGCAGGTCTTACTGGTGGAAGGCTCAGAGCACTCGCATTAAATTGACATTGGTCTTGTACATGTCCACCAAATGATCAAGTGAGGAAAAGAAAGGAATCCATATAAGAAAAATACTGGTTTAAAAGTGGTGCCTGGGGCTTCCCTGGTGGCGCAGTGGTTGAGAGTCCGCCTGCCGATGCAGGGGACGCGGGTTCGTGCCCCGGTCTGGGAGGATCCCGCATGCCGCGGAGTGGCTGGGCCCGTGAGCCGTGGCCGCTGGACCTGCGCGTCCGGAGCCTGTGCTCCGCAGTGGGAGAGGCCATAACAGTGAAAGGCCCGCGTACCGCAAAAAAAAAAAAAGTGAAAGTGGTGCCTGAAACTCAAAATACTGACCGTATTGTAACAAGATCACCAAACCTCCTTGGACTGTCTTTCAAGCAACATTTTCCTGATGTGTTGGTACAAACCTCCATGGAATAAATTTATTGGTTTTCTATCACCAACTTCTGATAAATCCAGAGAATATTGATGCTGGTTTTTCTCCCCTCCAAGTACTTATAGCATCCCAATTCTTCAACAATACATTCATTACAGAAGAACTCACCAAACAAACAAACAAACAAACAAACAAAAACTAATTAGAAATTACATCAAAACAAATTTCATCATTAGGCAGTATTACAGCTACAGTCTGTGATCTCTTATGAGAATGTTTAGGTAAAAAAAAAAAAATCAACTTTTTATTACTGCTGTCTTTGTATTCTAATAGATTTTAACAGTCTCTGCTCCTCCTAGGATTTAAATAATTATCCTGCTCCTCAATCTGCCATAAATCTGGCCAGAGCAGGACTTCCACAGTTTTTGAAGAAAGGATTAAAAACTTCACTATTTCTAGACAAAAGTATATATTTGAATTACAGCTTATGCGAAAAATCCTCATAATGAAATCTTGCTGTGCATTGTTATGATTGAGAGAAAACACACCAAGCTAAAGGGGAAGAATCCATAATTCTCCCACAATTCTAGAAAATAGATTGAGGTAAAAGTTATAGATTGAGGTAAAAGTTACAAAAAAAAGAGAATGCTTTCCAACCAGCAGTATAATATTATCTTAGTTTGATTTTTTGAAACATTCAAGAATTGTAGAAATTTCTTTGGTAGTCACTCTGTGCCAAAAATGATGTCAAATTACTGGCACCCTGCCACCTGAGGGCCACCTGGTGATCGCATCAGCTCTCAAGGACAAGACAAGGAGAACCTGTTTCCTGACCACCCAGCTCAGGACGAAAAAGACATCTGATGATGGTCATTCTGGGACCAGAAGCTGTGGGGCTATGTGGAAGTGAGCTACTCTCTCCAGCCTCCTTTGTGCGAAACAGCCAACAGCGTAAACCCCACCTGCTGTTAATTATAACTTCAGCAGTTGCATGCAGGCATGAGGTATTTATTTCCTAATCTGTGCTTTACAAAATGCTAACCAAATGCAGCATTTTTATTTCCTGGTGTCTCTCTCATAAAAAAAAATAATGTCAGCAAAAAGGAAGGAAGAGAGAGAGAGAGAAAGAAGAAACAAGAGTTCTACTTTACTACTGACTAGACTTAGGACCTGTTCTTTTGTTCATTTCTTCATCTGTGTGGGTTTTGTGAATGTGTGTTTGAAGAAAGTAGTATTTCTTTTGTGATTTTCTTTGTCACCAAATACTATCTACTATAAAGTCAATTCAAGAAAATCTCTTTACATCTATCATACTCAATTTGCTCCTTTGCCTTCCTAGGTTTCACATGTGTTGACACACTTGATGCCATGTTGCTACATGAGAGGAATCAGGGGCAAAGTCAAGAGCATGAGAAGTAGCGTGTACAATGCCAGCCTCTCCCTTATCAACAAGATAAACTTGGTTATTTACTTTCCCTGAGGCTTAGCTGTCTTATCTCTAGAATGGGTACCATAAGACCATCCATGCAAATTATTGGGATAATTGGATGAAATATTTGAAAAGACCCTGGGATGTAGCAAACACAACAAATGTCAGCAAACCAGATTACTTACTGTTACAGACTAAGGTACCTGCTCTTCCTGATCTGGACCTTGAAGACATTATCAGTTTACTTTCACACTCCTTGGATCTCACTCATAATGTAGAGTTTTCTTGTTTGTATCTCAAAATTCTATAAGTGTCTTACTAGTTTGTTTTACATAGCCTATATGTTTTTAACACACAAAAAAGAAAACATCCTCAGTGTGAAAAGTCAATTCGCCAGCGCCTGCTAAACTCTCCTTTGTGTTCTGCACCAGTAATCTAAGAATTCAACACAACCTCCACACACGTAAGAGAGGTTGTATTATGTAACTGTAGATATTTGTGGTGGATTGATTGCATTAATGGCCCCAATACTTCCCCTCTCCTTTTATCATGACTATTGCCACATGCCTTTTCAGTTTCTCTCACAAAAGAGGCAGTCTCTTTCTCCAGCCCTTGAATTTGGGTTCATCCATGTGACTAATTTTGGGCCATAGAATGAGGTGGAAGCAATAATAGTCCATCATGAACTAGGCTATAAGAGGCCTGTGTGTTTCCACTTGCTGTCTCACTCCTCTGCCTTCCCTGTGAGAAGATGTCTGAGTTGTCCTTCTGGAGAACAAGGCAGGTGTAGAGCAGGGCCAAGTTCCCCTAGTCTCCCTGCCAAGGCCATCCTAGATCAGCTGACTCTCAGCTGTTCATCAGGTAAGTGTAGGTGCCCAGCTGAGAGGGAGCTTTCTATCCAAGCCCAATCTAAATTGATGGTGTTGATTCTGGATGGCACTATGTTTTTTTAGTGGTTTGTGACGCAGGATTCTTGTGGCGTTAGATAATTGCTATCATGTTGCTATTTGTTTTTTCACTTAAGGTGTTTTTAAATATATCTCTCTGTTAATATATGTGGGTCTGCTTCCTATTTGATCATGAATTATGTAACAGTATATATTAGCATGCTTATTTAACCATTCCCAGCCTTGCTGGGAAACATTTAGATGTTTCATATTTTATTACAATTATAAATAATGTTGCGGTGAACATCTTTAACCATGCCTCTGTGTGCACATGTGTAGGTATTTCTCCAGGATTCACAAAGAAATGTAGCATTTCATTGTCAATAGATATGCTTGTTTTGTTTTATATTAGATATCACCACAGTGGTGCTATTACATTTTGATACAAATGTAATGGTTTCATAGTGGTCAAAGAACATACTGCAAATGGTCTAATTCTTTTACATTCGGTGAGGCTTGTTTTATGGCTCAGGAGGTTCTCTATCTTGGTATATGTTTAAGAGCATTTGAGAAAACTGCAGGGTCTGCTGTTGTTCGGTAGAACATGCTATAAATCTTGATTACTTCTTTTGATTGGTCATATTGTTGACTTTGTCTCTTTTCCGGCTTATTTTCTGTCCTATTGTTCTATCAATTGTTGAGAGGGGTGTTAAAGTCTCCAACTGTGATCATGGATTGATCGTTTCCTTCTTTCAGTCATAAGATTTTGTTTTACATAATTTGCAGCTATGTTATTTGTTGCATGCACTTTTAGGATTGCTGTGGCGTCTTCATGAATTGACACTGTCATCATTAAGTAACGTCTCTCTCAGACTCTGGTTATTTTGTTTGCTCCAGAGCTTACTTTATCTGATAATATTCCACATTTTTCTTTTGATTAATGTTTGCATGGCATACTTTTTCCATCCTTTTACTCTCAACCTACCTATATTGTCATATGTGAAATGAGTTACATATAGATAGCGTATAGTTCGCTCACGTTTTTAATCCACCTTACCAATCTCAGTATTTGAATTTGTATGTTTAGACCATTACGTGTAATGTAATTATTGCTATGTTAGGACTTGAGTCTATCATCTCACTTTTTGGTTTTCTATTTGTTCTTTCCGTTTTTCATTTCTCTGTTTTCTTTTTTCTGCCTTCCTATGAGTTACTTGAACATTTTTTAGAATTTTATTTTTATTTATTTATTGTGTATGTGAGTGGATTTGTCTGTATGGCTATTTGGGTAGTTCTCTGGGTTTTATACTATATAATTACTTATAACTGCCTATTAATTTTGACATTTTCCTTGTTCACATGAAGTATAAAAAACTCATCTCCCTTTACATCTCTTTACTGTTCGCATAACATTTGTAATATAATTGTCTTAAATATTTTTTCTACACATATTTAAAGCCATGTCTGTGTTATAATTTTTGTCTCAACCATCAGACATAATTTAGATAACAAAAGCAGAGAAAAATGTATTTTCCCACATTTTTACTTATTTTGTTGTTTTTCTTCCTTCCTGGTGTTCCAAAATTCTTTCATTTTTCAATTGTCTCTGTCTAGAAAACTTCCTATTTAGATTTCCCCTATATTGCTGAATAATGTTTTTGTTGGATATAAAGTTCTGGGTTAAAATTTCTTTTATTTTGGCACTTAAAAATATTGTGCCTTTTCCTTCTGGCATCCATGGTTTCTGAAAAGAAATCTGCTGTCATTAAAACTGATTTTTCCCTACTGATTAGGTGTCATTTCTCTCTCACTTCATTCAAGATTTTTTTTTTGTCTTTACTTTCAGAAGTTTGACAATGATATGTTGTGTTGTAAATATCTCTTTGGGATTCACTCAACTTCTTGAACCTGAAGGTTTATGTTTTTTGCCAGATTTGGAAAGTTTACAGCCATTATTTCCTTGAGCACCTCTTCAGCCGCTCTTTCTCCTTTTCTTCCTAGCCACTGAGGATATAAATGTTATATCTTTTGTTAAGTTCCTTTAATTTTTTTTCCAATCTATTTTGATCAGATTTTTGTTGCTCTGTTTTCAAGTCCACTGATTCTTTCCTCCATCTATTCTTCTGTTAAGCCATTCAGTGATTTTTTTTATGTTGTTATTGCATTTTTCACTTCTAAAATTTCCATTTGGTTCTTCTTTATTTCCCTGTTGAGACCTTGCATTTTTCCCCCTTTGTTTCAAGCATTTTCATAATTACTCATTGAAGCATTTTTATCTTAGCTGCTTTAAAATTGTTATCAAATAATCCTAATTTCTCTGTCATCTCGATGTTGGCATCTATTCATTGCCCTGTTTCACTTGATTTGAGACTTTTCAGGTTCTGATATGGTGACAGATTTCCAGTTGAAACCTAGACATTTTCAGCATTATGTAATGAAAATCTGGATCTAATTTAAGATTTCTGTTTTAACTAGCTTGCTATGAGACCACACTGGTGTAGGGGTAAGGGTGATGACTTATTCTGTCACACAGGGGTAGAAGTCCATATTACACTCTGCCTCCATCAGTACCCAAGGTATGATGGGCTCCTCATTACTGCTGGGCAGTGGTGGACATTCCACACCCTCACTAGGATTTTGCTGATACTCCCTAGGGCGAGGAAGGGTAGGAGCATCTCATTAATGCTTCCCACGTGACCGTTGTGCTGTGGATGGAGGGGTCTGGCCTTATTACCACCAACTATACTCCACTAGGCTTCCTATGACACCACCCCAAAAGGGAGGAGGGGGTACCTCAATACAGTGGAGATAAAAATCTCCACCAACGCTACAGTGAGGGACGAGGACCTAGTTAACATCTGGTGTGTGAAAGCCCAGCTCCCTACTTGGCCTTCTATAACACAGCCTTGGGGCAGTTGTTGGGATTCCTGGTTACAGTCTGGTGAAGGGGGAAGTCTAAGTGCCCCCACTCAGCCATTCCTGGCTTGGGAAAAGGTGTGGCCACAGATTTTTCTGGTGTTTCTCTGGAGCAGAATAGTTATTGGCTGAATATGTTCTGTCTTGCTAAGGTGCCCCTTCCGTCCCTTTGGAGAGAAGCAGATTTCTGTTGGGGCTTTTTTTCATCTGTGCTCATTGGTGTTCCAGGTTACTGGTTTCTTTAGCTCCAAGTATAGAATACATGATACAAGACAAGAGCAAGGGACTCATAACAGCATTGTTTCTTGGATCCTGACGTCCCTAGCTGATATGCATTTTTTTGGTCCATGTTTCGGCCTTATTTATTTGTTTATATTTTTTATGTATAATATTCATGGTTTTCAGTTATACTTAGCAGAAGAAAGAGGGAAATTGCATCTATTTCACCTACCCAGAGGTGGTATTCTTTTTTTATTTATTTTTACTCCAAAATGAAACAATTATTATTTCAAAATAGATAAAATGCTAAATGAGCCTTATTGGTTACCTACTGTTACCCTTCTATTGCATTTATGAGGAACATAAAAAGGTTTAAATGCTACAATTTATCACTAAACCCAGATATTTTTTGAAGTACCAAACCTTAAAGATAATTTGAATAATGCCACCACACTTTCCTGAAAAAGATGTTATTTTTTTAATATGTTATTTTAAAATATTGAAAATTAGCAGTGGAAAGGAACAATAACATACCAAATTGTTGTAAATAGAGTACTCTCAATGTTTTTTCCAATTCTTCTTTTAAGTGACTGAAAGAACTCTGAATGCTTCTCTTGAGAAACTGAACAAGGATGCCATCCCTCTGGGATACAGAGAAAGCAGTGATGCTATAGAAATCCACACACTTGTTTAATACAAGACAGAATCAATGCTGATTGACTAGGGTTTTTTTGTTTGTTTTTGTTTGTTTTTTCATTATTGGATGAAATTTAAAATATACTGCATAAAGAGATCAAAGATAAATGAATGTAGTGATAGGTCAAGACTCTACCCACTGACATTGGTATACACAAATGAATTGTTATGATTAAAACTTTTTTTAAAATAACAAAGAATTCTGATACATGTCACAGTTACTTGACATTCATCTAAGACAACAAGAAATTTTACAACATTTTAAAACAGGAAAATGTAGAATTAACCCTTACTGAATATGATATATGGGCAAGTCTTTCCCTTTTTCTTTCCTTCTCAATTATCTTAGAAGAATACAACTATGCATTTTTAATTCCTTTTAAATACCACTCTCGTGCCCTGCTGTTTGGACCATGATAGTATAGGCTTCCAAGAAAGCAGCATGGCAATGTGTTCCCATCTTGACCAGATAATTGCAGTACTAGGAATCTAGGCTAAGAAAATACTTGTAAGTACATGGTGGAATTTATGTATATTGAACTACTCATTAAAGTGTAAGTTATGTAACAGTAGATTCAATTGAAACTCTTCTTTTCTCAGGAACAATGGAAGCCTCTTGAATAGAGAGCAAAATGGTAGGTGCCAAGTACACCCCATCCTGAAGCTGAGTTATACTCCCAGTTCAGGCCTTGTCTCCTCATGCTGACCCTGAGAGGGCCAGGTTCTTTGGTGATGTGCTATGTCAGAAGAGGGTTCCTCTTCTCTGTGCTCTTATGTTGAGGTGTATGTGAATATTTTTTATTGTTTGGGTTCACCACTAGACTGTAAGCTCCTCAACAGCAATATACTTGGTTAAATATACTGCATTTATCATCCGTAATCTTTACCATCTCAGATGGTGGGTACATTGCACCATTTTTACTGTTAAGGCAACTGTACTTATAATTGTTTCAGGAGATGCAGATCCAGTTACATCTAACTTCAAAACCTATGGTGTGAGATATGGACCTATTTTATCCATTTCCCAAATGTCTACCCAGACCTGAGATGTCATTTCCAGCCTCGAGCTTTTCTTAGTTTCCTTCTATTTTTTCCTTCAACCCAAAGCTTAATCGTCCCAGCTGTACTCACCTTGCTTGGGAATGTCCTATAGTTTATTCCCACATCTTCTAGAATTTAGCCCTGCCACCATCCTAGAAGGAGAACGTGTTCCCTCCTCCTCTCTACACTGTCACGGGAAGTCCAGAGTAAAGCCTGGTCACAGCCTGAATTGTGGAGGTGTGGCTAGGTCTATTTACTGTCTTTTATTATTGATTACAGGAGATGATTTTCCTACTTCTGCTGAATATTTTATTTAATCTTCTAAAGAGTTCTATGCTCCAACAGTTGACTTTCAGGAGTGGTTAATACGTGTTGCTCTTAGTGCTAAATGCTTTGCCTGAGCATTACATTTAATGGTCCAACAACCAGAGAAGAAAGCCGTTATTATGATTCTTTCCATTTTACAGATGAAGAAACTGTGGTACACATCAGGTACCACAGAGTAAAGATTAGCATAGCCGGATTAGAAATAGGATGGGTCTGGTCCTAGTGCCCATGATTTTAAGTGCTGCATGCATGTACCTCTCAGGAATGATACCTCCTAACCATCTACAGACCTGTTGGCTCTGCGATTATTCAAGGCAAGTGCTTATGATAGAGAGTGAAAGTCACTGGGAACAGGAGCAAATGCATCGATAGAGAATAGAATGCACAGAATGGGAAGACCCAGCCTTGACCAGCCACCTCCCTGAGAGCAGGGTGATGCCTGACTGTCCATCGCCCAGCCCAGGACCTGGAGTACTGTGCACTCAGGAAGCAGTTGTTGCATGAGGAGTGAAACCTAACCGTGGTGGAGAGTCCAGCCCCAACCCTACACCTTCTTCCTTGACATCTGCACTGATATTCTACTCCCTACATTGTATTTCCATTCTGGGTCCAGGGTCCAGAGATCTCTGCATTAGCCCAGCCACTGCAGGAACAATCCATATTTCCTTCTTCACTCTCACATTTGCCAGCATACGTAGGACACAGGGTCCAGATAGCAGCAAGTAGTGTTGTCACGTCAGACTGAAAACCCTTCTGGGGTCTGTACTCTGAACCCAACTCCTTTTGAGTAGAAATGACAAAGGCTTCATACCTTAAATCATAAAAGAAGCTCCAGGGAGTGGGAACAAAAATAATGCTTTAATACAAGCATCCTTCACAAGAGCTTGCAGCTTGGGAACTCTCAGAACAGCAGGGAAAGAATACATGAATATAAAGGAATGCGGCTGCAGCCTTCAGAGGACGTAGCTATAAGTGTTAATGAGCTGTTGTCTGACAGCCAGGTACAGTTAATTACCCCAAGTCCTCCCAAAGTCACTGATGCTGTGGTTAGAGACAGGTGTCCAACTCCGCAGTCACCTTCTCAGTGTTGTAAGCCTTGCGCAGAAAAGAATCTGCCTGACTCCAAAGCAGGACAGCTTGAAAGAGCTCTTTGTTACTGGGGACTGCCTGTCTGGGACAAAGCAGCTGGGACAAAGCCATGGAGAACAGGTCTGGTATTCTCTGTGGTGGCCGGGGCTTTCATGCTTCTGCATGCCTAGGGAGAAATGGGGTGTGCAGCTACATGCTAGAGAAAATCACCTCGTGAATAGCTTTATACCAGGTGCCTGGTAGGTGTGTGTCACTCAGCAAGATCTCCACTGCTCCTGGAAGTTGTGGATTAAATATTCTGCTAAGTAAAAACACAGGCTGCAACTCCAGGTCCCAAGACACCCTCCAAAGATGTAATGATTCTGCACCCTGACATGAAACTGAATCGGTCAGTGGAAGCCAGCCGACAGCAGCACAGCAGAGGCAGATGGGAATTGGTCTGCCCGTGGATCTATTTTCCCCAAGTGCTTAGTCAGCCCAGGCTTCCCAGTCTGGGGCAGTGCAGACCTATTGTAGGGCTCTAACTGAATGAACCGAACACTACATTTCAGCTTCGTTTTTAACAGAATCACTGTGGTTTGGTCCTTGCAGGGCGATGTTGGTCTCCATGTCCACCCCATTCATTCATGAATTTGTTCATTCAGCATAAAATTACTGAGAGCCCACTACATGTCAGACACTGTTCCAGGCCCTTGAGAAGCGTCACCCAACCAAACTATGAAAGCAGTACCAGATCCTCATGGAAAGTGCATTCTAATAGACGGAGACAAGGCAGACAGACAATGAGGAATATGTGTGATATTTTTAGAGTCACTCTTAAGGTATATAAAAGAAGGAATGAGGGCTGTGGGTTAGAGGGAGAGAGAGAAGGAGAGTGTGACAGTGTGAGAAGGGTCAGGGGACCTCAGGTGTGTGAGGGTCAGCAGGGGCACTGAATGTGTCAGAAAGCCTTCTGCAGCCTCACCTCACCTCCAATGAAGAGGGAAACTTGGTATGGGAATTTTTAAAGTCCAGGATGAGGCTTAGATGGGGAGGTTGATAATACCCTGTCTGTGAGATGAAGCATCCTCCTGTAATGGCAGAAGAAAACTACAACCCCAAACAAAGCAAACAACCAAACAAGTCAACTATGACAAAGACAGGGTTTTTTTCTTCAATTCCAAACAGGTTATCTTGACTCACTTATTTTCTGCACTGCACTGGCTGGTATCCAATAAAATGTTAAATAGAAGCATTGAGGTTGACCATCCTTGCCTTGGCCTCATCTTAGAGGAACAACTTCTAGTATTTCACCATTAATTATGATGTTGCCTGCAGATTTTTGGCAGGTGCCTTTTATCAGGTTGAAGGAGATCCCTGTAATCCTAATTGACTGTGAGGTTTTATCATAAATATGAGCAGAATTATCTTATATGCATTTTCTGTATTTATTGAGATAATCATAAGTTTATGCTTTTCATTTTTTATTCTGTTGAAGAAGTGAGTTGCCATTATTGATTTTTTGACTGCTTTACCTACCTTGCATTCATGGGATAAGCCACACTTGTTTGTTTGCTGATATTAAATTAAGGATTTTGGTATGTATGTTTACAGTAGTTATTGGAAAAGATAACTACTACAGATAACTACAGAAAAGATATTTAATGATCTTTTCTTCTAAGTTCATTTTAAAGATTTTTGTGTCAGATTTAAGTTGGCTCCATAAAAAGAACTAGAGCAAGTTTTCCCTTCTTCTTTATTTCATGAAAACCTTTGTGGAAGATTGGTATTATCTCTACTAATTTTTTTTTTTTTTTTTTTTTTTTTCGGTACACGGGCCTCTCAGTGTTGTGGCCTCTCCCGGTGCGGAGCAAAGGCTCCGGACGCGCAGGCTCAGCGGCCATGGCTCACGGGCCCAGCCGCTCCACGGCATGTGGGATCTTCCCGGACCGGGACACGAACCCGTGTTCCCTGCATCGGCAGGCGGACTCTCAACCACCGCGCCACCAGAGAAGCCCTCTACTAATTTTTGATAGATTCAATCAGTAAAACTTTTGTACCTGAAGTTTTCTTTGTAACGAGGTTCTTTTTCTTTCCTAATGCCTATTTGATAGTTCATTAAGTATAGAGCTATTCTGATTTTATTTCTTCTTGTGTCAGTTTTGGTAAATTGTTCTTTCAATGTATTCATTTATTTAGCATAAATTGTTAAAATTTATTCATATAAAGTTATGATACTGAATAATTATCTTTGAAATTTCTGTAGGATGTGGCATGATATTTCCTTTTCCATACCTGATATTGGTAATTTGTGTTTACCTTTTTTTTCTTAAGCATTTCTGCTTGATCAGTCATCATAGAGTTAACTTTTTAATGTGTTAATTTTCTCTATTTTTATTACCTGACTGTATTCTATTTTACTGATCTCTGTTTTTATCTTTAGTATATTCTTCCTTCTACTTACTTTGTGTTTAAATTGCTCTTATTTTTCTGGCATCTTTAGATGAAAACATAGATCGTCAGTTTTTAAACTGTTCTTTTCTAATCTAAGCATGTAAATCTATAAATGTTCCTCTAAGCACTTCTTTAGCAGAATTCCACAAATGTTGATATATTGTATTTTTATTATAATTATGTTAAAGTATAATATTATTCTCCTTGTGATTTCCTTTTTAACCCACATCTTGGATTGTTTAATGTTCAAATACCTGGAGATTTTCTAGGTCTCTTATTATTATTGAATTCTAATTTTATTCCAGTGTGGAATATTGTGATTCATATCTATATACTTATTAATGTTTTACCTTGTTCTGTATATTACTGAGAGTGAAGTGTAAAATATTCAACTATGATGTGGACTTCTCTATTTCTTCTTTGAGTTGTGTCAGTTTTGCTTCATGTATATTATTTCTATATGTATATATTTATTGAAGTATAGTTGATTTACAATGTTGTGTTAGTTTCAGGTGTACAGCACAGTTGATATTAACGTATATGCCCTACTATAAATATAAAATAGATAACCAGCAAGGACCTACTGTATAGCACAGGGAACTATACTTAATATTTTGTAATAATCTATAAGGGAAAATAATCTAAAAAAGAATATATATGTGTGTGTGTGTATATATATATATATATATAACTGAATCACTGCTTCATGTATTTTAAAGTACTGTTATGAATGCATAAACATACTTGATTTCTGTCTCCCAGATGAACTGACTCCATTACCATTATGTAATGTCCCTTATTTGTCTCCATTAATACTTCTTGCCTTGAAGTCTTCTTTGTCTTGTATTTATATATCCACCCTACATTGCTTATGCTTGTTGTTTGCCAATGCCTTTTCTAGGACATGATCCCTACACCTAGTACACAGACTTGCTGGAGTCTTAACTAGATGCCTGATGTGCTCAGTGAGGTCTCTCCACTGGGAGGGTACACCTGACCTCAGCATCTCTGTTCGGTTCTCAGTTCTGTTCGGCCTTGGGGAACATTTCCTGGGCATGCACTGGGCAGCCTTTATCCACTGAACTGCAGTAAGTCCCTGCACAGACTTCTAGGGTCTCCAATCTGCCCAGAAACCTCTTCTTCTATGCACTGCCCTATAGATTCTCAATCCTGCCACATCCCAGGACTCCATTTTTTACCTTCTCAGCTCAGCCACACAGTTGCTGTGTTTGGGTTCCACTTCTTTCCACAGAAGAGGAAAGGTATCCCCAAGTGGAAAGCTAGTGTTGTTTTAGTTTTGCTTTGTGCTCATTCCTTTTCCAATGACCATGATCCTGCACTGCCTGGATGCCTGAAAGTATTCACATCACATCTGTTGCCCACGTTTAGTGATGTTCACAGTGGGACGAGAGGTTCAATTGCTTTATGATGAGAAGCAGAGGTTGGAGGACTTATCTTGAATCCAGAACCGTCCTATGTTCTGAGACTACAATGGTGAGAAAAGTAGATTTAGTGTCCTCTCTCAGGAATCATATAACATAATGGGGGCAGAAAGACTTTAAACCAAGACTTGAGATAATAAAATATCAGTTGCATACAAAGGAATATGGCAGCAATAGAACCAATAATGGAGCTTGAAATAAATTTAGGGCTGGAGGAGGAAATTAGGAAAGCTTCTTTGAGTAAATTATTATTGAAGTAAGATTCAAAGGATGAGTATGAATTAACAACATTATGGATGGGTCAGATGAATACTAGACTGAAAAATGGCCCTGTGGTAGGAGGGTGCCTAGAGCATACCTGTAGCTCACCAAGATGTGAAGAAGGCCGGGTGGCCAGCACAGACAGAGGGGGTGAGATGCAGACATGGGAGGTGAGGATGGGCATATAGACTGCACTTGCATCCAGCAGGGTCTGCAAGCTGTATTGGGGGTATAGGTTTCACAATGGGAAAGCAGCAATCTTTAATAAGAAGGCAGGGATTGGAAGGGAAAGACATATGTTCATTTTTAAAGTTTATTTTTACTTTATTTTTGAGAACCTATTGGAAGAGTTCCGACTGGATAAAGTTATACCAAACAAGATATTATTGCTATATTGATATATTACTCCACATAAATTTTTGGGAATGAATTTCTCAATATTTTATGTATGTATATATACACAATGAAAGCCTGATCTATATTTCAGGAGCTAGTGAATTTTGTGAAACCAAAATTTACTCATTCTTATTTTCTGAAATATCTGTTGAGAAAGTTGAGCTAGTAAATCACTGAATGAAAAACAGAGACAGATCTCGGAATTTTATGCAACGATTCACACATATCATCAAAAAAGTGGCTCAGTCTGTCTAATGGTCTTTGCAATCTCTGCTTTCTTTCATTTAAAAATAAAATGAGTGTGTGTCATTAGCCTAACAAAGATGTTCTGCCACACTTGTATCAGTTAGTTTTTGCTATGTAACAAATAACCCCCCAACAAACAAAGGTTTAAAATAGACACATGTTACTTGTTCTCATGATGCTGTGGGTCAGCTGGCCTTAGTCTAGGAATACTGACTTCAAGTGTTGGGAAGTAAGTAGGCTATTTTATCTAGGGGAAACTTCCCTGGAGAAGGCTCCCCTCTACTCCATGAGGTTTTTGTTTCCTAGTATGCTGGCATAGACTTCTTACTGTGGGGTCTCAAGTTTCCACAGAAACACAGGAGCAAACAAGACCTGATGCATAAATGCTGTTCAAACCCCAGCTTGAGTCCTGATTGCTAACGTCCTGGTGGCCAAGCCCACATTCAAGATGGGAAAAATTTTCACTACTTTTACAACCTGCCATTCAGGCTCCTGGAGAAAGGGCTGGGGGTTGCAACAGAAGAGTATCTACTTAGTACCAGACACTTTTAATTTGTCCTCTCACTTGAGCCTCAAAACAACCCTGAAAGGCAGTTACTGTCATCACTCTCATTTTACAGTTGAAAATAGTGGGGATCATAGAGTTTGTATTATGTCAAAATTCAGAGGCAGAATACCTCCCAGACATATCTCACTTCAAAGCCCAACATGTTCAAAGAAGGTAAACCTTTCAGAAATGAGATTGGAGTGCTCGAAAAAAGTGTAACAGACATTTTTCCAAAGAGAAAAAGCAGATGGCCAAGAGGCATATGAAAAGATGCTCAACATTGCTTATCATCAGGGAAACACAAATCAAAACCACATTAAGATATCACCTCACATAAGTCAGAATGGCTATCATCAAAAAGAACACAAATAACAAATGCTGGAGAGGGTGTAGAAAAAAGAAAACCCTCCTACACTGTCAGTGGGAATGTAAATTGGTGCAGCCACTATGGAGAACAGTATGGAGGTTTCTCAAAAACCTAAAAATAGAACTACGATATGATCCAGTAATTACACTCCTGGATATATATCCAAAAGAAACAAAAACAGCAATTCAAAAAGATACATGCACCCCAATGTTCATAGCAGCATAATTTACAATTGCCAAGATATGGAAGCAACCTAAGTGTCCATCACAGATGAATGGATAAAGAAGATGTGGTATATGTATGCATATATATATATATATATATATATATATATATATATATATATATATACACAATGGAATACTACTCAGCCATAAAAGGGATGACATTTGGCCATTTGCAGCAACGTGGATGGGATTGGAGGGCATTATGCTAAGTGAAATAAGCCAGAGAAAGACAAATACTGTATGATATCACTTATATGTGGAATCTAAAAAAATATAACCAACTAGTGAACGTAACAAAGAAGCAGACTCACAGAGATACAGAACAAACTAGTGGTTAGCACAGGAGAGAGGGGAGAGGGAGAGGGACAAGGTAGCGCTGGGATAGTGGGAGGTACAAACTATTAGATATATAATAAGCTACAAGCATATATTGTACAACATGGGGAAAACAGCTTATATATATATATATATATATATATATATATATATATATATATATATATATATATATACACATCTTTATTGGAGTATAATTGCTTTACAATGGTGTGTTAGTTTCTGCTTTATAACAAAGTGAATCAGTTATACATATACATATGTTGCAATATCTCTTTCCTCTTGTGTCTCCCTCCCTCCCACCCTCCCTATCCCACCTCTCCAGGTGGTCACAAGGCACCGAGCTGATCTCCCTGTGCTATGCGGCTGCTTCCCACTAGCTATCTATTTCTTGTTTGGTAGTGTATATATGTCCCTGCCACTCTCTCACTTTGTCACAGCTTACCCTTCCCCCTCCCCATATCCTCAAGTCCATTCTCTAGTAGGGCTGTGTCTTTATTTCTGTCTTACCCCTAGGTTCTACGTGACATTTTTTTTCTTAGATTCCATATATATGTTTTAGAATACAGTATTTGTCTTTCTCTTTCTGACTTACTTCACTCTGTATGACAGACTCTATGTCCATCCACCTCACTACAAATAACTCAATTTCGTTTCTTTTGATGGCTGAGTAATATTCCATTGTATATATGTACCACATCTTCTTTATCCATTCATCCAATGATGGACACTTAGGTTGTTTCCATCTCCTGGCTATTGTAAATAGAACTGCAGTGAACATTTTGGTACATGATTCCTTTTGAATTATGGGTTTCTCAGGGTATATGCCCAGTTGTAGGATTGCTGGGTCATATGGTAGTTCTATTTGTAGCATTTTTAAGGAAGCTCCATATTGTTCTTCATAGTAGCTGTACCAATTCACATTCCCACCAGCAGTGCAAGAGTGCTCCCTTTTCTCCACACCCTCTCCAGCATTTATTGTTTCTAGATTTTTTGATGATGGCCATTCTGACTGGTGTGAGATGATATCTCATTGTAGTTTTGATTTGCATTTCTCTAATGATTAATGATGTTGAGCATTCTTTTATGTGTTTGTTGGCACTCTGTATATCTTCTTTGCAGAAATGTCTATTTAGGTTTTCTGCCCATTTTTGGATTGGTTTGTTTATGTTTTTGTTATTGAGCTGTGTGAGCTTCTTGTAAATTTTGAAGACTAATCCTTTGTCAGTTGCATTATTTTCAAATATTTTCTCCCATTCTGAGGGTTGTCTTTTGGTCTTGTTTATGGTTTCCTTTGCTGTGTAAAAGCTTTGAAGTATCATTAGGTCCCATTTGTTTATTTTTGTTTTTATTTCCAATTCTCTAGGAGGTGGGTCAAAAAGGATCTTGCTGTGATTTATGTCACAGAGTGTTCTGCCTATATTTTCCTCTAAGAGTTTGACAGTTTCTGGCCTTACATTTAGGTCTTTAATCCATTTTGAGCTTATTTTTCTGTATGGTGTTAGGGAGTGTTCTAATCTCATACTTTTACATGTACCTGTGCAGTTTTCCCAGCACCACTTATTGCAGAGGCTGTCCTTTCTCCACTGTACATTCCTGCCTTCTTTATCAAAGATAAGGTGACCATATGTGCGTGGGTTTATCTCTGGGCTTTCTATCCTGTTCCACTGATCTATATTTCTGTTTTTCTGCCAGTACCATAGTGTCTTGATTACTGTAGCTTTGTAGTATAGTCTGAGGTCAGGGAGTCTGATTCCTCCAGCTTCTTTTTTCTTTCTCAAGATTGCTTTGGCTATTCGGGATCTTATATGTTTCCATACAAATTGTGAAAATTTTTGTTCTACTTCTGTGAAAAATGCCATTGGTAGTTTGATAGGGATTTCATTGAACCTGTAGATTGCTTTGGGTAGTAGAGTCATTTTCACAATGTTGATTCTTCCAATCCAAGAACATGGTACATCTCTCCATCTATTTGTATCATCTTTAATTTCTTTCATTAGTGTCTTATAATTTTCTGCATACAGGTGTTTTTTCTCCTTCGGTAGGTTTATTCCTAGATATTTTATTCTTTTTGTTGCAGTGGTAAATGGGAGTGTTTTCTTGATTTCACTTTCAGATTTTTCATCATTAGTGTATAGGAATGCAAGGGATTTCTGTGCATTAATTTTGTATCCTGTGACTTTACCAAGTTCATTGATTAGCTCTAGCAGTTTTCTGGTAGCATCTTTAGGATTCTCTATGTAGAGCATCATGTCATCTGCAAACAGTGACAGCTTTACTTCTTCTTTTCTGATTTGGATTCCTTTTATTTCCTTTTCTTCTCTGATTACTGTGGCTAAAACTTCCAAAACTATGTTGAATAAGAGTGGTGAGAGTGGGCAACCTTGTCTTGTTCCTGATCTTAGTTGAAATGCTTTCAGTTTTTCACCATTGAGGATGGTGTTGGCTGTGGGTTTGTCATATATGGCCTTCATTATGTTGAGGAAAGTTCCCTCTATGCCTACTTTCTGGAGGGATTTTATCATAAATTGCTGTTGAATTTTGTCGAAAGCTTTCTCTGCATCTATTGAGATGACCATATGGTTTTTCTCCTTCAATTTGTTAATATGGTGTATCACATTGATTTACATGTATTGAAGAATCCTTGCATTCCTGGAATAAACTCCAATTGATCATGGTGTTTGATCCTTTTAATGTGCTGTTGGATTCTGTTTGCTAGAATTTTGTTGAGGATTTTTGCATCTATGCTCATCAGTGATATTGGCCTGTAGTTTTCTTTCTTTGTGACATCCTAGTCTCGTTTTGGTATCAGGGTGATGGTGGCCTCGTAGAATGAGTTTGGGAGTGTTTCTCCCTCTACTATATTTTGGAAGAGTTTGAGAAGTATAGGTATTAGCTCTTCTCTACATGTTTGATAGAATTCACCTGTGAAGCCATCTGGTCCTTGGCTTTTGTTTGTTGGAAGATTTTTAATCACAGTTTTAATTTCAGTGCTTGTGATTGGTCTGTTCATATTTTCTATTTCTTCCTGATTCAGTCTTGCCAAGTTGTGCATTTCTAAGAATTTGTCCATTTCTTCCAGGTTGTACATTTTATTGGCATAGAGTTGCTTGTGGTAACCTCTCATGATCTTTTGTGTTTCTGCAATGTCAGTTGTTACTTCTCCTTTTTCATTTCTAATTCTATTGATTTGAGTCTTCTCCCTTTTTTTCTTGATGAGTCTGGCTAATGGTTTATCAATTTTGTTTATCTTCTCAAAGAACCAGCTTTTAGTTTTATTGATCTTTGCTATTGTTTCTTTCATTTGTTTTTCATTTATTTCTGATCTGATGTTTATGATTTCTTTCCTTCTGCTAACTTTGGGGGGGGGTTGTTCTTCTTTCTCTAATTGCTTTAGGTGCAAGGTTAGGTTGTTTGTTCTAGATGTTTCCTGTATCTTAAGTAGGATTGTATTGCTATAAACTTCCCTCTTAGAACTGCTTTTGCTGCATCCCATACGTTTTGGGTCATCGTGTTTTCATTGTCATTTGTTTCTAGGTATTTTTTGATTTCCTCTTTGATTTCTTCCATGATCACTTCATTATTACATAATGTATTGTTTAGCCTCCATGGGTTTGTATTTTTTACAGATCTTTTCCTGTAATTGGTATCTACTTTCATAGCATTGTGGTTGGAAAAGATACTTGATACAATTTTGACTTTCTTAAATTTACCAAGGCTTGATTTGTGACCCAAGATATGATCTATCCTGGAGAATGTTCCATGAGTGCTTGAGAAAAATGTGTGTTCTGTTGTTTTTGGTTGAAATATCCTATAAATATCCATTAAGTCCATCTTGATTTATGTATAATTTAAAGTTTGTGTTTCCTTATTTATTTTCATTTTGGATGATCTGTCCATTGGTGAAAGTGGGGTGTTAAAGTCCCCTACTTTGAAAGTGTTACTGTCGATTTCCCATTTTATGGCTGTTAGTATTTGCCTAATGTATTGAGGTGCTCCTATGTTGGGTGCATAAATATTTAGAATTGTTTTATCTTCTTCTTGGATGGATTCCCTTGATCATTACATAATGTCCTCCTTTGTCTCCTCTAATAGTCTTTATTTTAAAGTCTATTTTGTCTGATATGAGAACTGCTACTCCAGCTTTCTTTTGGTTTCCATTTGCATGGAATATCTTTTTCCATCCCCTCATTTTCAGTCTGTATGTGTTCTAGGTCTGAAGTGGGTCTCTTGTAGACAGCATATATATATATATATATATATATATATATATATATATATATATATATATATATATATATATATATATATATATATATACGTGTCTTGTTTTTGTATCCATTCAGCCAGTCTGTGTCTTTTGGTGGGAGCATTTAATCCATTTACATTTAAGGTAATTATCAATATGTATGTCCCTATTCCCATTTTCTTAATTGTTTTGGGTTTGTTATTGTAGGTCTTTTCCTTCTCTTGTGTTTCCTGTCTAGAGAAGATCCTTTAGCATTTGTTGTAAAGCTGTTTTGGTGGTGCTGAAGTCTCTCAGCTTTTGCTTGTCTGTAGAGGCTTTAATTTCTCCATCAAATCTGAATGAGGTTGTTGCTGGGTAGAGTAATCTTGGTTGTAGGTTTTTCTCCTTCATCACTTTAAATATGTCCTGCCACACCCTTCTGGCTTGCAGAGTTTCCACTGAAAGATCAGGTGTTATCTTATGGGGAGTCCCTGTGTGTTATTTGTTGTTTCTCCCTTGCTGCTTTTAATATTTTTTATTTGTATTTAATTTTTGATAGTTTGATTAATATGTGTCTTGGAGTGTTTCTCCTTGGATTTTTCCTGTGTGGGACTCTCTGTGCTTCCTGGACTTGATTAACTATTTACTTTTCTGTATTAAGGAAGATTTAAACTATAATCTCTTCAAAATATTTTCTCAGTCCCTCTCTTTTTCTCTTCTTCTTCTTGGACCCCTATAATTCAAATATTGGTGCATTTAATGTTGTCCCAGAGTTCTCTGAGACTGTCCTCAATTCTTTTCATTCTTTTTTGTTTATTCTGCTCTGCATTAGTTATTTCCACTATTTTATCTTCCTGGTCGCTTATCCGTTCTTCTGCCTCAGTTATTCTGCTATTGTTCCCTTCTAGAGTATTTTTAATTTCATTTATTGTGTTGTTCATTGTTGCTTGTTTCATCTTTAGTTCTTCTAGGTCCTTGTTAAATGTTTCCTGCATTTTCTCTATTCTATTTCCAGGATTTTGGATTATCTTAACTATCATTATTCTGAATTCTTTTTCAGGTAGACTGCCTATTTCCTCTCCATTTGTTAAGTCTGGTGGATTTTTATCTTGCTCCTTCATCTGCTGTGTTTTTCTATCTTCTCATTTTGTTTGGGATCTCCTTTTTGCAGGCTGCAAGTTCATAGTTCTCGTTGTTTTTGGTGTCTGTCTCCAGTGGCTAACATTGGTTCAATGGGTTGTATAGGCTTCCTGGTGGAGGGGACTAGTGCCTGTGTTCTGGTGGATGAGGCTGGATCTTGTCTTTCTGGTGGGCATGTCCACGTCTGGTGATGTGTTTTGGCGTGTCTGTGGACTTATTATGATTTTAGGCAGCCTCTCTGCTACTGGGTGGTGTTGTGTCCCTGTCTTGCTAGTTGTTTGGCATAGGGTGTCCAGCACTGTAGCTTGCTGGTCGTTGAGTGAAGCTGGGTGTTGGTGTTGAGATGGAGATCTCTGGGAGATTTTTTCCATTTGATATTACATGGAGCTGGGAGGTCTCTTGTGGACCAGTGTCCTGAAGTTGCCTCTTCCACCTCAAAGGCACAGCACTGACTCTTGGCTCCAGCACCAAGAGCCTTTCATCCACACAGCTCAGAATAAAAGGGAGAAAAAGTAGAAAGTAAGAAAGAAAGAAAGAAAGAGGATAATAGAAAATAAAATAAAGTAAGAAAAAATAAAATAAAGTTATTAAAATAAAAATAATTATTAACAATTTTTTAAAGTAAAAAAACAGAACAAACAAACAAAAAAAAAAACGGACAGATAGAACCCTTGAACAAATGATGAAAGCAAAGCTATACAGACAAAAATCTCACACAGAAGCATACACATACACACTCACAAAAAGAGGAAAAGGGGAAAAAATAATAAATCTTGCTCTCAAAGTCCACCTCCTTAATTTGGGGTGATTTGTTGTCTATTCATGTATTCCACAGATGCAGGGTACATCAAGTTGATTGTGAAGCTTTAATCCGCTGCTTCTGAGGCTGCTGGGAGAGATTTCCCTTTCTCTTCTTTGTTCTCACAGCTCCCAGGGGCTCAGCTTTGGATTTGGCCCTGCCTCTGCATGTAGGTCACCAGAGGGCGTCTGTTCTTCGCTTAGACAGGACGGGGTTAAAGGAGCCACTGATTCGGGGGTTCTGGCTCACTCAGACCAGGGGGAGGGAAGGGTGCAGATGCAGGGTGAGCCTGCGGCGGTAGAGGCTGGTGTGACATTGCACCAGCCTGAGGCACGCTGTGTGTTCTCCTGGGGAAGTTGTCCCTGGATCCCGGGACCCTGGCAGTGCGGGCTTCACAGGCTCCCCGGAAGGGGGGTGTGGATAGTGACCTGTGCTCACACACAGGCTTCAGCCTTAGCGTCTCATGCCCGTCTCTGAGGTCCGCATTTTTAGCCGTGGCTCGCGCCCGTCTCTGGAGCTCCTTTAAGCAGCACTCGATTTAATCCCCTCTCTTTGCGCAGCAGGAAACAAAGAGGGAAGAAGTCTCTTGTCTCTTTGGCAACTCCAGACTTTTTTCCCAGACTCCCTCCTGCTAGCCGTGGCACACTAGCCCCCTTCAGGCTGTATTCACGCCGCCAACCACAGTCCTCTCCCTGGGATCCGACTGAAGCCCAAGCCTCAGCTCCCAGCCCCTGCCCACCCCGGTGGGTGAGCAGAGAAGCCTCTCAGGCTGGTGAGTGCCGGTCAGCACCTATCCTCTGTGTGGGAATCTCTCCGCTTTGCCCTCCGCACCCCTTTGGCTGTGCTCTCCTCCGCGGCTCCGAAGCTTCCCCTCTCCGCCACCCGCAGTCTCCGCCCATGAAGGGGCTTCTAGTGTGTGGAAACCTTTCCTCGTTCACAGCTCCCTCCCACTGGTGCAGGTCCCGTCCCTATTCTTTTTCCTCTGTTTTTCCTTTTTTCTTTTGCCCTACCCAGGTACATGGGGAGTTTCTTGCCTTTTGGGAGGTCTGAGGTCTTCTGCCAGCATTCAGTAGGTGTTCTTTAGGAGTTGTTCCACGTATAAATGTATTTCTGATGTATCTGTGGGGAGGAAGGTCATCTCCACATCTTACTCTTCCACCATCTTCCCCCTCTCCCGAACCAGTATTTTATAACTCTAAATGGAGTATAACCTTTAAAAATTGTGAATCACTGTATTGCACACCTATAACTTACACAATATTTTACATAAACTATACTTTAATTGAAAAACAAAAATGTGCAGCATAAAGGCAGCAGACAAGATGTACAGGCGTGTGACTCTAGAAAGGGAGATTTTGTTTTGAGGGATAATCAAACAAGAAATTGCATACAGATAATAGCAAATCAGTGGAACATATTTCAAGGTCTTTAGGAAATCAGAGAAGAGAAAGTTATGCAAGGTCAAGAAAGGTTTCTAATAACTAGACCATTAGCTGGGCTTGAAAGGGTGAAAGTAATCTGAAAAGATTGGAATGAACATTCCTGGGGAATAGCAACATCCAAGATGCATGCAAGGAAAAGTATGAGTTATATACAGAAAAGAACTAAACGTATAAGCACCCCAGGTGGCCTGGAGGGTGTCCTCTGGGGAAAAGATGTTTAAATGTGGATCTTACCCAAGACAGTGCAAAGGATCACATCCTCTTCAGTTTCTAGCTGTTTGAGTTGCACAGCAAGGCCCTCAAATAATTTTGTTTTTAATTTTTGTCCAGTTTCTAATTGTTATCTGTGAGATGTTTACCCCAACAGAGCACCTCACCTTTACTCCAAAACTTGCCTTTTAAAGAAGACTGGCCGGGACTAATTGTGATTTAAAATAGACTTTCTGACAGTACCTGGGTGGCTGGCTTGCATTCACTCTGTCAACAAAAGATTATCTGTAGAGGCTTTGAAATAACCCATCTTGCCAGGAAATGCAAAACATAGGGCAGAAAGCCAGATAAATGGAGATCAGATTTTCCTCAGACTGATAAATAAAGAATGAAAAGTTAGTAAAGAAACAAAAGTCTTTACATGATTGAGCATGTGTACGTGTGATATGATGATTCAATTTTCAAGCCAACTTGTGCAACCAAGTTTTATACTAACTCTTTAGGTGATTTTTTCCCTTGTAGTCCATGTAGACAAAAGAAAATACATTTCTTTAGTGTAAATGTCTCTTAATCTTTTCTAGATTATCTTTGGGTATGAAATATAATCTTGTGTTTTATCTCCTAGGAAACCTGAACTTACATTGTTTAAAATAATAGAATTTTCAAGTTGGAAAGAACTTCTAAAAATAAGCCTATCTATCCCCATTTAATTTTTCAGAAAGAAAGAGAGAGGTTTATTGAGTGATTCAAGGTTTCATGGAAAATGAATATAGAACAAGGATTATATTTCCTTTAACTTAGTTCAAAATTATTTTCTTACATCAAAACATCCATTTTTAAAAGGCCACCCAATAATGTAATGTAAATTTCTTTCTACACATGTACTTGCTTCTTTAATGCATATGTGTTACAATTATACCAGCAGACGTGATTGACTTCACATAATTTTCCTGGGAGACTTTCAATGTCAAACAAATGAACAAAAATCAAAAAGTCAATGTCAAAAATGGAATGCAATTTGGTTCTATAAATAAGTGGATGATCATCATAACTATACTTCAGGCAAACGTTCTCTAACCCTCCACCTGTTATGGATTTATGGCAATGTCTCCAAGTGAAATGTGATCCCCTCTGGAAGGAGATCTTTATGTCCCTCCTTATCACCCTCCTTGGTTGCTCTTGACTCATCAGTGGTCTAAGGTCCAAAGGAGGTGCTGGCCAAGTAGGCTAAGGTGGTGGGCCAGGGCTGGATCTTGAGTGGCAGGGTACATCTTAGCAGTGGTTGGAGCCAGAAGACAGTAGTACAACTGCATTCAAGAGGTAAATTTGAGGCAAAATTGGGAGAAGCAAAATCTCCATCAGGCCCAAGCAGTTAGCACACATGTGGAAACATAAAGTGAGATAAGAAAATGGAGAAACTAAGAGTGGAGAGGCCAAGGATTTTTTTCAGCAGACAGGGTCAGGGAGACTAAATCTCCTTTGTCTTAGATGCCAGAAGTAGACATGCAAATGGGTAAATATGGTTTAAATGGGAAGGGTGCCTACCTCCTGAGCTGACCTCTTCCCCGTTCTTGTAGCCCATGTCTCCTTCCATCTCAAATTCCTGATCTCATGTCTAACAAATAGGAGGTCCTGTTTTTTGAGATTTTGAATTAATTTGTAATAGATAATCAATTTACCCTAAAATATTACAAGGTTTATATTCATTAAAAACACAATCTATTCTTTATTGTCTGTCCCCCAAAATCGAACATAGACTTAGCACATGCAATTACAAAATTAGCTTCTGTGAAGGACCCTTACAGTTTACTGTCTATATTGAAATTCTTTGTGCTGCGAGGAGATAGAGACTCACATAGACCCAACAGTTTCGCTAAATCTCACCTAAGTCAAGCATTGTTGTGAATCTCCTGTGACTAGGGAGTATTTCCCAATAATTTAACTTAGTGTGATCTTTATTAAGAATAACCTTGATTAACACAACTCCTTTGATATGAAAGGCACTCAGATACCTCTCATAAATCCAAGTGTCAATGCTTATGTGTTTTTTGAGGTTATTCCAGTTTGTACAGTACCCAAACTCCTAGAATATTATGGATACTTAGTAATTTTTTTATGAATCAGTTCTTCCATGCTCAAAGATATAATTATGTTATGAGATATTAATGATTTAAAAGGATTTCTCCATATTCATAACATCTGTTTTGAAGAACTGCAAGGTTTTTTTTTGTTTACTTGTTTCTTTCCTAAATTATTCTATATATCTGAAAAAAAATTTCCTTATAATGAAATATAAGTAAAGGTGACAAAATGGGTCTCTCTTCTATAATTATATTGGGTTTATCCAGCTCATTCAAATGTTATTTAATTCCAGAAAAATTAGTTTGACACCAGCTCATCAAAGGCTACTTATGCCAATCTTTTCTGAACTACTGACTAGATTTTTTGGTAAAAACTATAAAAATCTGAAAAGCCAGGGATGTTTTGTCACAAATGGCTCTGAAATAACTGGACATCCACATGTAAGAAAATTTATCCAGACACAGACCTTACATCTTTCACAAATATTAACTCAAAATTAGTCACAAACCTAAATGTAAAACACAAAACTATAAAAATCCCAGAAGATGACATAGGAGAAATCTAGATGAATTTGGATATGGCAATGACTACTTACATACAACACTGAAAGCAAAATTCATAAAAGAAAGAATTGATAAACTGCACTCAATTAAAATTTTTAAAAATTTGCTCCACAGTAGACACTGTCAAGAGAATGAAAAGACAAGCCACAGATTGGAAGAAAATATTTTCAAAAGATGTATCAAATAAAGGACTGCTGTCCAAAATATACAAAATCTAAAACTTAACAGTAAGAGAACTAACAACCAGATTTAAAAATGGGCCAAAGACCTTAACACACACCTTACCAAAGAAAATATACAGATGGTAAATAGCATATGAAAAGTTGTTCAACATCAAATATTATTAAGGAATTGCAAATTACAGCAATGAGATACCACTACATACCTATTAGAATGGCCAAAATCTGGAACACTGACAACACCAAACACTGGCAAGGAAGGGGAGCAAAGGAACTCTCATTCATTGCTGGTAAGAATACAAAATGGCGTGGACAGTTTGGAAGACGGTTTGGTGGTTTCTTACAAACCTAGAAATACTCTAGCCATATGATACAGTAATTGTGCTCCTTGGTATTACCCAAACAAGTTGAAAATTTATGTCCACATAAAAAATTGCACATGAATGTTTATAGCATCTTTATTCATAATTGCCAAAATTAAGAAGCAACCAAGATGTCTTTCCGTAAGTGAATGGATGAACAAACTGTGGTCCATCCAGACAATTGAGACATGAAAAGACATGGAAGAAACTTAACTGAATGTAACTAAGTGAAAGAAGTCTGAAAGGGCTACAAACTGTGATTCCAACTATATGACATTCTGGAAAAGGCAAAACTATAGAGACAGTAAAAACGTCAGTGGTTGCCAGGGATTGGGATGGGGGCAGGGAGAGAGATGAATAGCTGAACCAGAAAGAATGGTTAGGGCCGTGAAAATACTCCATATGTTGCTATAATGGTAGGTATGTGTCATTATACACTTGTCTAAACCCATAGAATGGACAACACCGAGAGTGAACCATAATATAAAATATGGACTTTGGGTGATTATAATGTGTAGATATAAGTTCATCAACTATAGCAAATGTACCACTTTGGTGGGGATATTGATAATAGGGAGGCTGTGCATGTACGGGGACAGGGGTATATGGAAACCTCTGTGTCTTCTGCTCAATATCACTGTGAATCTAAAATTGTTCTGCAAATTGTTTTGTTTTGTTTTAAAGGCCAATGCTGAGTCCAGAGTCTTAAGTCTTAAAAGTCTTAAGTGAAGCCACTTTTCTTTCTTTTTAGAAAACCTGGTTTTCACTTAAAAAAATAAATAACTATACAAAAACAAAGTTAATACAAATGTACATAATAGGCATTTCTCCATGATTTCACTGAATTTTAATAGTACATTTTTTGCATTTTGAAAGCTCTGAAATCTGGAAGGATCTTATCATTAACATCAACTTATATTTATACTCAGTAGGCATTTTTCTTTCTTTTTTGCCTTATTGATTCATAAAATCATCGTGTATCTAAAGAAATGATGGTATCTTCTTTTTAGCAGTGTGACTTATGTTCTGTGTCCAGTGCAGTCCTGGTGTATTGCAGTGGGTCAGTAAATGTTTGTGGAAGAGGTGTTCTATACAGACACGTGTATAAATCCACAACTAGATTTCAGCGTTTCATAAGCTTGAATTACCAAAGGAAATCTGGTCCAAGGGGAAGAAGAAAGGAGCTGTCTTAGTGACTGAGAAAAACTCATTTCAACACAACTAGCTTTCTGTAAGAAAAAAGAAAGTTTACTGGCATATATGCCAGGTCTCGTGCTCAGAGAAAGCAAACCCCTTCACAGGTAAGCCTTTTGCAGGCTTCTCTCTCAGTGGTTTTAGAGACTTCCTGACCAATGACTACCCACAAAGGTAACATTTATCAAGTTACCCAGGTGAAGTTCAACATTAAATTTACCATGTTCTTTCTCCCAGTCTCCTGGGTTTTGTTTAATGTTACAGACAGATGGTGCTGAGGAATTTCAGGTGTTAGTTGATGACATTTTGGTTTTCTTAATATGGCTCGAAGATTTTTTTTTTCAAGTAGATTAAATCCAGTACTAAATCACATGTGCCTCTCAGCATCATGGTCTTGATGGCTTCCTAATGCCTGCACCGAATATTTGATCCTTCAACCGTAATCACACTTCCTGCTCTGCCTACAAGTTCTGCCTTTAGAACACCAGGCACCATCTGTTAAAGGATGTGAGGAGGAAATGAGGAACAGTTTTATGAATGTTGCAACTGATTAGTTATCAAGTGCTATCTAATTACTTCATCTCTGATTATCATGTAATTAAAGATATCTATCATATACATAGCTCCACGCTAGCACCAAATATTTCTCTTTGTCCAAAGTCAGGAAGGACAATACTTCATCACAGCACAGCCTGGGAAGGCCAGTTGTGCCCCCAGCTCAGCAGTTTTTGCATGGAGTCCTTTTTCATGGTAACTGAGTATTTGAGGCATCCCCCTCTTAAAGCCTTGCATAAAATCACGTCTCACATTTGCTCTGAGGCAGGGTGGAGGCAAGTGAGGACTGTGTGTTCTCTGTTGTCTTTATATCATCCTGGCCTCAGCTTCTGGCATCTCCTGGAAAACAGAGATGGTGTGAGGCCAGTCGTTTCTCTCTCTTCTGCTCCAGGGAGAGGCTCCCCATCGCTGCAAAAGCAGGGCGTCCAGCAGACAACAGAGAACAAGCATGGGAAAAGGGAGTCTCACGTTTCCTTTCCTCTTTGAGTTCTTCCAGAACTAAGCGTCGAGTGGTGCTGGGGAGAGGGATACCTCCTAGTGAGTTCACAAGTAAAGACACGTCACCATCACGACCACAGCAATTCTTGTCTGTATTTTTTTCTTGAAATCTAGACATTTTAGGTAATATATGTTGTAGCATCTCCAGATTGAATGATTTTGTCCTGAGAATATTTTTGGTTCTGTCTCCTTTACTGTCTGCGGTGCTGATGTCTCTCCTGTTTTATTAATTCTTGTTTTAGTTTATCTTGATATCTAGTGTCCAGCACTGTGTCTAAATTGCTAAGTGGCGAAGCATCAGCTGGGAAATGCTCTGCACACGTCTGAAGTCCCTGAAATGTCGACCCTGTCAATGGATCTGTCTGTTCTGGAGGGATGAGCATCTAACTTGCAGGCTGTCTTCCATTCTTCCTTGGATTTTTATTTCTGCCAGGACTGCCTTCTTGCATCTCTCCTGCATACATCCCTGCTTTGGGGGTCAACCAGCAAGGTTTAGAGAGCTCCTATGGCCCTCCAGGGTGCTCTTATTTTCAGAAGCTTCTCATTATATCCCCAACTGGCCTAGCACTCATCCCAACCAGACTCAGCTTCAAACTAACAGAGCCTTAGAGTTTCCATTCATTTCCTACTAATTTTGTTACTTTTACTGACAATGTTATTGGGGCATAGATTTTCACCCTCTGCTCTAAATCAAGTCTGCTGCCTCTGGCAATGAATTTAATAATGCTTTGGGGGACCAGTCTCCTTCTTCCTCCCTGTGACCCCACAAAAATGTCACCAATTCTATCAACCAACCTAGTTAGAGGTGGAGGAATGGGAATAATCCCAGCCAAAAAGGCCATCGACTTTTATTGATTTTACCCAAATTTGTAACAGTTTTCCATGAATAAACATTTGTCATCTTGTTTTTCTCTAGAAAATTTCCAAATCCCTTAAATGATTGTTTTTTTACATGCATCCTTAAATGAGGAGACTTGTTTCGAGGAGAGGTTTGCCAGTCTTTTTACTCTGTAATTGCCAAAACTCCTGCCTTAAGTAAATTCTACAATTTCATGTGGCCTTGATTTCCCACTTTTGTTTAACTTGCCTTTGTTCTATTTTCTGAGTAGATGGTAATCCTTTTAGATAAGTATTAATCTTTGTGTTTTATATAACATCTATTGCAGTGCTTTACAAACTCCCAATAACCTTAACTGATTGGCTTTCAACATCAAAATTTTTCCATTAGGAATAGAAGGAATGAAGAGATTAACTCAAATGACAATTTAAAAAGATTTCACTACAATTTTTTTTTCATTGATCAAAAAAGAGAAACTTTGCAGTTTTAATAGTCATCAATGCGAGAGTAATGATTGATTAAAAGGTTATTAAAATACTTGTTTTCATAGGAGGAAAACAAGTGCCTAAAACTGCTCAGTGAAAGCCATGACAATCTCAGGATGTTCTGTATCAAGTTGAAGGTATGTTAGAGCCTTCCGGCCCGGGACATCTGTGTGGGTAGGACCACATTTCAATCTGCGATACTATTTTCTACAGTATATGTATAAGAGGCAGGATAACAGCTCGTAAATTCAGAGCCTCGTGGGCCAATTTCCAAGTCAAAATGGAACTTTCAGACTATTATTCAGGAGGCCCACATAAGTGTTTACTTTTATATTGGAGTCTGGGTTCTCTCTGATAGATGTTTATAAGGCCCACGCTTGCTGCTCTCTACAAAGCCTATTTATAAAAACTTCCCTCTGCATTTCCTATCTAATCTCCAGAACGATATATGCTGAATTCTTTAGTTCTTTTTATCTTTTCATAAAGAATCATTCATTATATTTTACTTCAGTTTTCAGTACAGAAATAATTCAATAGAACTTATATACAAATCTTCAGAGTAACGTATTTGGAGAAAGAATCTGCCTTTCATTTTAATCTCATTTTCCCCAATGACATTGGTAAAATGAAATAGAATAAAATAAAAAGTGAAATCAAACAAACAAACAAGCAATAAATAAACAAAGTCATAACAGCACGTGAAACTACCTGTCAGGTGGCAGATTAATGGGTCTCGCAGGAAGCAACACCCTTCTTTAGGGCCACAGAATAGAATCAGTCCCTTATTAGTCTGACCAAAATTCACATAGTAACAAAATTTGCAGAACTTATTAGAAAAGCAGTGGTGGGGAATGTTTGAGGGAACCTATATAAATCCATGTATTTTATTAGATTTACAAAAACATCAAAGACATGCTACTCAATAAAGATATTAACAATGGAGTTTATTACTTTTAAAATGAGTATCCTACTATTGATTTCCATTTACAGCCCCTCTCTTATTAAAAATTGCTTAGCATCTTTTCCTCCACAATTCTAATGTCACCCTTGTAAATTTGGTTATTGATTTAAACAATATGCCTACTTAGATCACTTTGGATGTCTTTATCTGACTCGTTCTCCAGCTAATACTTTTTAAAAATATTTCTCTACTATCTTAATCACAGATTCTGGGTTATCACCATAATCCCAAAGATTTAGAGTAGAGATTATAGGAGGTGAGAAAGGTTTTGCAAAGCTGCTATCTAATCTATTTGGATAGCATGAACAGATTTGTCCCAAACTCCCACCCCATTCATGGGATATATCGCCTCATTCAGCATATGACAACTTCATGCCAAGCCATATTACCTCTATATATACATGTATCCAAATCAGACAGTAGTTCTCAGACTCTAGTTCTCTTATTTGTGGCTTTATTTCTCCCCAACCCATTTGGTCAAAACTTCTCTGATTCTAGTTCCTAAGAGAAAAAACTTATCTTCTGTTTCTAAATCCAACATCGTTTTTTTTTATTTTTTTCTTTTCAAAATAATGAAAATAGTTGCAATTCACAAATTGTACCATTTGTGCATGTGGTAATCAAATCCCCAGGTTCCTTAAAAAATAGACAGAGATAAACCTGGCACACTAAAATTTGGTAATTTGGGTTATTATTGATTGAAGAGGGATTATGTCAGACATGAATGAAGAATAAAACAAGAGCGCCAAAATTCAAAGGATTGTTAATAGTGACATAGTTTATATTTTGTAAAAAAGTTGCATTTTCTGTACATCAAAATGCTTTTCTTCTCTTCGTTTAATCTCACCACAACCCTAATAAAAAAGCTTAAATGTGAGAAATGCCTTTCATTTAGACTGCCATTTAAATTTATATCTAGTTCTGGCTTCCCTTGAAATTTTTCTCTAACGTTTCTCATGAAACCTTATTTCCTTAGTCAAAATCCCACATCCTTTCTAGCAGCCATTCCAAAAAAGAACTAACGCATCACAAATTTAATGGAGCTATACAGACTCTGAAGTTAAAAAGATGTTAATACTATCTAATCTGTATAATCTAATCTTTTAAAAATCCAACAGAGCTTCGGTGATTTTCTCAACGTCACATTGGTAGTTAAAATAGAAACACAACTGGAATCCTGGTGTTCCAACCATGAATCCAGGGCTGATCCCTACTGAGTTTATGTTTTGGTACTGGGTCCTGCAAAGACATCAGACCTTCATAAATGTGAGTAACCTCAATTAAAATATTTGTTCAGAAATCAAGCAACCAAAGACACTGATGAACTCCTGTCCTTTGGAAATAACATCATTACTTTCTACAATTTTATTCAGCATTCATATATCACAGTTCATCATAAAGTTAAGTAAAATGGGTTGATGCTAATATATCAGTAGTGAAACTTAAAGAAAAAAAAAAAATAGAAAAAGGATATGATGTCTTACAGGGCAAGGAAGGCCCATTTTGTCCCTGAGGGCAACTTTGGATTTTTAAAGACTTTGGTCCCTCCCATCCCTTGAACTTCAAAGAGTCTGTTGTTGGGGGGCTTCCCTGGTGGCCCAGTGGTTGAGAATCTGCCTGGCAATGCAGGGGACACGGGTTCGGGCCCTGGTCTGGGAGGATCCCACATGCCGAGGAGCGGCTAAGCCCGTGAGCCACAACTACTGAGCCTGCGCGTCTGGAACCTGTGCTCCGCAACGAGAGGCCGCGATTGTTGAGAGGCCAGCGCCCTGCGATGAAGAGTGGCCCCCACTTGCCGCAACTAGAGAATGCCCTCGCAGAGAAACGAAGACCCAACACAGCCATACATACATACATACATACATAAAAATAAAAATAATTTTAAAAAAAGTCTGTTGTTGGAGGATTGTCCCTTGAGAAGTCCAATTCACTGTTTTTGCAGAACCACAGGAAGGAATAAGAAGTGGGTTTGTTTTTAATCCTCCATCACATTCTTCTGCCATTTACACTTTGTTCTACTTCTCTCTCTTCTTTGTGGATGTTTTTCCCAAGATGTTCTCTGGCTATGTGAGAATGAAGGAAAGATTTGGGGTGAAGTGAGGCAGGAAAAATTACTACTATAAGGTTTCAATTGGGGAGCAAAGCTTGGCATATGGGAAAAATAAAATGAGCTCAAGAAAAATGCTGGACCTCAAAGCAAATATTTATTCTAATTTTTAAGAAGCAAATATTATTAATTCTAATTTTCTAACTTTTAAGACATGGGCTGATGAGATGAGTCAGGAAGATGAGTTCTCAAATATAACTTGATAAGCATCTCCAGTTCTATGGAGAGAACTATACCTTAGTACAATAATGGGGTCCATAATTCCCTGGTTTAGAACAGAGGGTCTGTGAGCATATTTAATGAATTCATTAAGCAAATATTTATTGAATAAATCTTATGCATCCAGAACTGGCCAGGCATGATTATAAAAGGGTGAATAAGACAATCACCCATTGGGTCCAAGAGATCCAACTGACCCAGGCAATCGTCCAGTGACCGAAACTAACCCTCAGCCAATCTACAATAGCTGAACCAAAGGCTTCTCTTGGAAGGTAGTTTTATTTGCTTTCTCACAATGAACTGTGATCATAAATAAAGGATGCTCATCAACCCTAAAGTGGCAATGGATGAAAAGTTAGGATTCTCTGCTCCATACTTATGCATCTTTGCTTTGGTGTCCATGACGATCCAAGACAATTGAATGTTCCCTGAATATCCGTCAGCACTTCTGAGCATTACCTGCCTACTCTTTTTCCACAATTACATTTCACCTAATAGCCCCATGTTCACATGGTCACCATGTCTTATCCATTCTACCTTCTCAAAGTTTCTTGAGAATGGTTTCCACTTTTTATTGCACCAATGTCACTGCTACTGCCTACATCCAGGCTCTCATCATGTTACTCACAGATTATTGGTACTAATAGCCTTCTATATGCCTACCACTTCTAAGCGATCCCCCCTACAAATACATCCCAGAAAATGTTGTCAGAGTGGTCTGTCTGAACAGCATAAATAATCATGTTTCACCTCTGCTGAAAATCCACCACTTGCCCCTCTCTTCTACTTCACATCCACTCTAAGTATCACATCCATACACTTAAGCTTAGCAATTAGCTTTGCAAACAGATCCTATCCTGGTCTTGCTGCCTGCATGCATCATTTCCCTCCTGTCTTGCTTAAATATTTACTGTTTCTTGTTTTTCTTTTACACAGGCTGTTCTCACAACAGGAAAGTCTTTTTTCAAATGCCTACTCCTATTTCAACTCTAAGCAAATATCGCCTCTTTCAGAAAGTTTTTCTCTACTCATTCGGTGATTTAAATGATTATGGGTTTACATAATACCCAAAGGAACAAAGTTGTTATAAACTTCTCCTACTTCTTTGCATTCACTAATGCATTTGCCTGTCTTTCCACTAAATAGTATGGAAAATAAAAACTATACATGATTTTATATTGTCTCTCTCTCTCTCTCTCTCTCTCTCTCTCTCTCTCTCTCTCTCTCTCTCTCTCTCTCTCTCTCTCTATATATATATATATATATATATATATATATATATATATTCTACCCTCCTTTTTAAAAATTTGGAGTAGAGAAGGAATGACTGCTTAAAGCCAACAAACAGACCCTTAAAAATGAGCAGTGCAATTCTACGCTGGTAATTCCACACTTTTCTAGAAGGCTGAGAAAATGTAAGTGTTTGTTGTTTGGAGAAACATGTTCCTCCTTATCCTGCGTCCGGTGGGTCATTTTCCTGATGGAGAGTGATGGACCACAGGGGACATTCAGAGTGAGCCAAGGTCACGTGCAGGAAACATATTGGCTTCATCTCAGAGGTTCTCCAGCTGAGTTGAATAAATGCTGCAACTTTATACATTTTGCTCTTGAAAAGCCTTTTTTAAAATAAGACTCTTCAATCCGGATTCTAAAACTGATGAGTATTGGCCTGTGTGATGCCCAAGGACTTTTATTTTTAGCTGAGCCCCAACATCACCAGTGCTCACAGGGTACATAAAACAAATGATCCTTCTAGTCCACACCCTGAATTTTACAGAATTAGACACTTTTTCTTTCTCCTAGGAAGACTGCAAATTTATTACATCTAGTTCTCAGAAACATGTCCAGCTAAGCATGTCATTTTCTATTATGTGTCATTTCAATTCCTATTGGTACTTCTCTAAGTTTCCAATGAGCCGAACCTTCATAATAACTTTATTAAGATATTAGTAGCTCACATTTTTCTCTTATTACTAAGCCATAATACAACTGCCATGTAATTGGGTGAAATGAGAGAGAATTTAGGTAGGCAGGAAAGTGAGGCACTGATGTTCTTTCTATATTTTCTTGCTTGCCTATCCTTGAGAGAAAGTCTTCTAGCACAGAATATGCAGTTTAAATAATAGAAAAGTGGAAAACTTTATCCAGAAAGGGTGAAGAAATTATCTTATGCAATGACTTTGCTTCTTAAATAAAAAGCCAAATCAGAGAGGGAAAGTCATTTTTCCGTGATCACACAGCAAGCAGTGGCAGAGCTAGAAGCAGGATCCTGACTTTTCATCCCACTAAATACCATTAATTCAAGAGGTCCAGGAAGATCCTAGGATAAAATAAAAATCTGTGAAGTGTGCATGTAGAGAGAGCATTCTAGACTCATTAATTTCAAAAATTTCATAACCACATAAAAGATTAAAAGTTATATTAAAAGATCTTTTAAGCTAGAGGCACCTGTTCATCTACAAAATGCTGCTTAGGCTTGGGTTTTCTCTAGTGTAAGTTCAAAAGAGAGAAACGGTTAGAATTGGAGGACGGGGTGGTCCCATTTGAGAAAGTGGGAAGTTCTGTGCATGAGCATGTGTCCTCAAGGGTATGGGAACAAGAGCCACCGCCTGCTCCCCTCACTAGCTATGTCATATTTCCTCATGGGCTGTCACTCAGCTGAGGTCTTAAGATGTCACGTCTGGGGTATCTGGTTGATACTGAAGAAAATGATAAAAGGATGATAAAAAAAAATCTATAGGCAATTTTATGCTAGTTCAGATACCATTTTATATGCAGTTCTGGAATGAGCAAGAGGTTTTGCAGAGCCATGGTTTGAGATGGAGTATTGTATCCACTAGCAGCCCTCCCCGGCCCCAACTGTGAAAAGGTTTCCCCTCCTCTAATGTTTCAGAAGATGGATCTTCAACAACTTCCAAGAGAGCAGGGCTTTCTGGGAGCATGCTGAAGGGAGTCATGCTATCTGTTGTGGTTGTAATTGGAAGCCAGACCATACACAGCCAGATGGTGAATTCTCAACAAAACGGGGACTGGATTTAGAAGACCGGGGCTCCACACTATGGGACTTCCACATGGAACCTAGTAATCAAACTAACCTTAGGAGCTTCAGGTGTCAGCACACAGTGATCTTGGTTTCAGCTGGAGCTCTACATATCAACCAGCCCTGCATCCTCTGCATTTAGCACGTGCTGAGAGCAAACAAATCCTGCCCAGCATGAAAGACATCATCTCAAGAATCTACAGTCTGGTTTAGACACCAGTCTAGAGTAAAACTAATGTCTCCCAAACGTCCTCACCTAGTTCTTTCTTTTTCTTCCTTTCCTCCTATGCTAGTGATTTCCCCCTTATTTCTACTTCCAGGAATAATCATTGTAATTGCTATTGTAATAAAAGCTCACATTGACTGAGTACTTATTTTTAAGGCCAGGCTCTATCTTAAAAGTTTAGAGAGGGTTGGTTCATTTAATCCTCAGAATAAGTTTAGGAACTATTTTAGGGTTATTTCAGCCTATTAGATATTTTACTTCCAATAGGAGTCAAGGGGGAACAAAATGACTTGCCCAGAGTCCCAGGAGTAAGTGGGCGGAGTTGGAATTCAGACCCAACAATCTGACCTCACAACTTGACCTCGTAAGGACACCTGTCCTCTCTGCCCATTGCCTTATCATCCCAGCCCATGCATGCCACACTTAGAGCTGAATCCAACAAGAAATCCAACTTCTCTGTGGCCCACAGAGCTTGTAAAACACATCTTAAGGTCTTGTCTTACACCTGACTGCTGAAATTGTGGTTGGTCTCAGGAATGGCAAGAATGACTCTTCACTCTTGCTTCACCCAAGCTTGACTTTCAATGACACACATTTGAGTCACCAATAAAGACTTTGTGAACTATCTGTGATGATTAGGAGGGTTTTAAGGCAGATTTGTCTTCTCACAGGCTTTAAGAATAGCAAAATATTCTAAATGGACCTGAATTGTTATACACACTATAATTTAAATTTTGAGGCAATATGGCAGGGTTGTTACATCCTAATCCTAACCAATTTTCTCCAGTGGGAAGAAGGAACGTCTTGGAATACAAAAGGGCTAACTTCATGTTCTACAGAGATTCTATGCCTTCTCTTTATAGATAGGCATGTAGTTCTGGCCATGATATGGAAAGCCTGAGTGAGACACATGTGAGGTTCAAATCCAGGGCCAACTGAAATGGGGGAAAGTGTTTTCCAGATCCACCTACCACAGGAAGTGGGCTCATGTGTGTAAGAACCATTTCAGAGAAGAAATGTGGATTAGGTCACTAAGCTTTGTAGCAACAAATCAAACACCTAGAAAGAACCAAGAGCACAATGATGAAGAGGTCATCCAGCCCAATCTTCCAACCTCCCCACACCCCACTACCTGATACAGCAATTCCTTCTTGTATCTTAGCAACCTTGTCATCCAGCCTCAGCTTGAAGAACAGTAGCAGCGAAACTTGCACTAACTCATGCACCCACAACTGCCACTTCTGGCAACTTCAGTTGCTGAAATATCTATTACTAACCACTTATTAATAAGTGATAGGGTCTAAAAATCTGTCTCTGTAAGGATTCTATCAACTGATCTTGATATGCACATCTGAAGAAAGAATCACTACCTTCGCATATTTTCTGAAGGACAAATATCCACTGTGTCAAACCGTCCTTCCTACAGTTTGTTATCTGTAAGGGTCTCACCAAGGCTGCTATACTCCAGTATTTTACTTTATTAAGTTCTGTCTTGCATCCCAAACTAGTTTGTATGGCCTTTGGAGTCAAAGAGCAGGCCTTTAATTTCTTTCTATGACCTATAGTGCCCAGCAAAAAGTTTGGTTCTATAGATTTGTCTTAAAACCAGCGTAGCAGAGTAACAAGTGCAGTGCCACAAGATCCAGGGTCTAACCCTGGCTCCAGCTCTGAACAGGCACCTGTGGATAAGTCTTGCATGTCTCATCCTAGTGTATCAATTGTTTAGATAGTAGAGAAAGAGCTGGAGAGAGAAGCCAAGAGTACATTACGTTCTTTCTAGCTGTGGAGAAATTTCATGGACACTGAAGTTGGTAGACCCAGAAGCCTAGACTGACTCAAGTCTGCAACTCGCTGACCTCAAGAAATGGCTTGATCTCTCTGAACCTCATTGTTCTCAGTGTTAAAATGGGACTATTTATAACATTTGTATCACAAGATTGTTTTGAAGATGACATGAGATGATATATACATATATAAAGGGCTCAGCAAAATGCCTGGCACATAGTAATATGTTCAATAAATGTGAGCTATTTTAAGAAGACCTCTAAGATGTGGCAGTCAAGCAGTGTTCTCTCAAGCAGGTTTTGCCAGATGGCTTCCTAACTGGGAGTTTGGCTCCTTCTTGGGCATGGGTTCAGTGGAAAAAAAAAAAAATCCAACAAGTCAATTAACAAACATCAACCAACGTTTTCTACATGCAGCACAATGCTTCAGGCTCTGTGAATGATCCAACAGGAATAAGGCATGGTTCCTCCCCTCGAGAAGATAATTTAATTAAGAAGATAAGACAACACATGAAAACAGAAAAAAAATTCAGAGTGGTAATGGATTCTCAATGGGTAACACACACTTTATTTCCTAAAGGAGTACAATAGGAGATTGCTTTCTAGCTCAGATTGTTAGGGGAAGCTCCTTAGGGAAGGGGAGGTTTCAATTAATGTCACTTCCACCCCACCTCAAAGGAGTACCCTGTCTTCCCCCCCAGTTCCACCCAAAGCAAATCAAATTAAAAACAAAGTAAATTCCTTCTTCTAGATGTTCTGTCTCAGTAAAGGGCATTATTACCTAGATAGAATTCCAAGGAGCAGTCCCTTTTATAAAATCCTCTTTTCTTCATCAGCCATTTGATCCTGAATATCTTCCACATCCAGACACGAAACTACTCAAATTCAAGTCCTTCTCTCAAAATATTCCTTGTCAGTTGAAGTCCTCATTGCCCTTGGGTCTCTGAATTGTTCCCATTCCTTCGCTTTCCCATCACACCTGTCCATTTGTTCAGGTGGTGACCACTGTGATTTTTTTTTCCCGAGAGTATATCTTGACCTCTTGAGGTCATATTACAGTAACTGTTGCTTTGCCAATCTTTTCACCCTGTCTCTTGGCATCCAGAGCACAGTTTTATTTCAGTTATATTGCAGCTGTTTACTATCCCTTGACTGTCATGCTTTTCCCAGCCTCCATGGCTTCCAACACTGGGAATGCCTGGTGCATCAATATTTCTCCACCAGGAATGATAACCCTCCTGTCTCTTCTAGGATAAGTGGGAGATACATCATTCTTCAGGTCTCCATTCAGTGACACCTCTTCCAGGAATCCTGGGCTGGTACCTTCCCAGTCTGATTTAGGTATGCCTTCTCTTGGCTGATCTAGCTCCCTGTACAATTACTTCTCTTAATTATATTGAAATTGTCTATGTTTATCTGACTTGTCCCTAGCTACTGAGTTGCTGGGTTTTTTTTCTTTTAATGCCAATCAAGGGGGCATCTATTTCTATTTTTCCTGTGCACAGCACAAGAGAAGGTCTCACTAAACATTTGTTGAAAGTGAACTAGTATATCTATGTGACCACTGAAAGAAGAATAAAATTTTGCCATATTTGCTAAATTTGAGAAGTATCTGCAATGAAAAGGCATAGACAGATAGCATTGTCACTTCAAAGAGGGCTAGATGTGTTTGGTGACATTAAACAATGACATGCTGTAAAATTGTCTTATCATCCACATGATTTATTTTTGAAATTGTCAACATTGCAGAATCACTGAACCTAGTCCTTCCTACGCCCCCCGGCTGAGAGTAAAGTTGCTTAACTTCTTCATTATTAATCCATGTTGAACGTTCTCCCCTTTCGCCTCAGCACCTCACAGCTCCTCTGAAAGCCTTGGTCTTAGCATGGAGTCCCAGATGTATGCAGCAGCCCTTTGCACTGGTGATATTTTAATGGAGTTGTGAGGGAGAAGGGGTGTGTGCAACAGAATGCAGCAATGCCTTAAACATTCTTCTTTCCCTTTCCATCCCATCAAGAATATTCTCTGTGAACAAATAAGACACAGCCATGGAGCACAGCAGAAGCATTTTCCACACTGCACACATTGAAACAAGAATAGCGTTTGAAAGTGATCTGTTTTTCAGGGTGAAAGTAGACCAACAGCCACTGCCCAGGAAAAAAATATATCTGTAGTATTTTTTAATATCAGTTTGATGAGATCTAGGTTATAAACACGTCTGGTGCCATGTAATTTGTAACATAATTTCATTGTCTGTTTATCTATCCATCCATCCACCCATTCATATGTATATAACATAGGCAGGAAATCTGGTGTCTGTTGCTAGTTCATAAATCAGTGTCTGCTCTCAACAACATCTGAATACAAATGTGATTAAATTTGATACCAGGCCCATTTTTCATTTATCAGATTTCAGAATGTGATGCCCTGGCAGCTGTCCTATGGTAATGTGTTTTGTGTTTAACCCCCTGAGTCCCAATTCCCTTTGACATATGAAGCCCCTTGCAGAGATATTGGAAATTCACTGTATAGAATATCTACATAACACAGAGAAAATGTTCTTCAGCATATCAGGGAAAGAAGAATAGGAAAAGAGCTGGGAATAGCATTGGAATATGGAAGGAACACTCAGAATTACTGTATTTTTGAGATGGAAGAGAATTTAGAGCTCATTTAGCCCCATGCTTCTCAGAATTTTGTGTCCTATAAATCACCTAGGATCTTGTTAAAGTGCATTTTCTGGATCAGCAGTTCTGGGGTGGGGCCCGAGACTCTGCATTTCTAATAAGTCCAGGGGAAGCCCTTACCACACTTAGGCAACAGTCTCATTATTCTACGATTTCCTAAATTTGGTAATCGTCCTACTGAGTCATGTAATAAGCATCCTCTCCAGAATCACTAATCAGATTTTCCTGGAAAATGGTCTTACAGATGTATTTTTAACAGTCAGCTCATACGACTGGCCAAGTTTGGGAAACCTTGAAAACCAAAGCCCCAAAGGAGAAGTGAATTGCCGACATGGAGACTCGAACACAGATTCCCAAGCAAGTGCTGTTGTCACTAAATTTACCACAAGAGAAATGAAATAATCAGAATGGAGAACAATCCATAATGTTCAAAACAGGTTAAAGAGAAGTGATTCTAATACAAATGGATTATTCAGAGTTTGTGCTGTAGAAACTTCCAAGATTACCAAAACAGGTCCCAGAAAAGGAAAAAAGTATCCAGCAGTTCTGTGAGGAAAACAAAACAAAGTAATGGCAATAAGATACCTTTACTAACATACAAGATGATGTTGAGAGAGCTCATTTTCCCTTTATCTTCCTTCATTTGCCTTCTGAGAACCTATTTACAAAACCATTAGCTACTCAGTTTTGAAATCTTACTCTACAGAAAGGTAAATGCATCATAGCTCCCCAACCCGCTAGCTACCACAGCTTCCCCAGATCCACTACAGCTTCCCCAGACCCACCATGCCTTTCCCAGATCCATCACGATATCTCCAGACCCACCAAGGCTTCCCCAGGTCCACGTGGCTTCCCCAGAACCTTTCCCGCACACACAAGCATATCTTCAGCTCACCAATGATGTCTAGATGGCCACAGACCTGCCAGAATATGAACATTCCACCTTGGGATGTTCAACAAGGAAGAAAGACGTAAAATCCTATCTGTTATTCTCCTTGTCATAGATGAACCATTGGTGAGATTTCTTTCAGAAAATAAGATAACAAGCATACAGAGGAATGTGGGTAAGTTGCAAACTCCTAAACATTCATGCCTACATGTAGGGTGAGAAAGTGAGTAGATCAAATAAGCACTGTGCATACCTCTGTTTCCTTTTCAGGGAATAGAAAACACATTCACTGTTCAAGTTAAAGTGCATAAGTATTTTTTAAAATGCAATACTTCAAACACATAAAGCTATAGAAATAATTCACCCAATTGCAGGAAATAATAACCAGTTAAAGCTCAGTTTTTTTTAGGATGAGCTAAGGGTGTTTCCTGCACCCTGGTGGGTGGGTTGGAGAAAATCAAATGTATGCAACTGGCTTAGATATGCTATGATCACCTGAGCAGAAGTCCTTTGTTCAGTGCTGGCAAGGTTGCTTCAAGGCCATGGTTTCAGAGGATATCAACAGAGGTGACCTGCTATAATCTTCCTCCATAACTAATTGACATATGTATTAAGAGCCTCAAAAGTGCTCAGTGACTGGGAAACTTTTGGCAGTCTGGTCTAAGGAATAATTAACTTTGTACCCAAAAGATATCCATAATGCTATCTTATTTGCAAGAAAAAAATTTTGCAAATACATAATTATCTAAAAATAGAGAAATGGGTAAGCATCTCATGTTGCCCCTACAGTTATATATTTAAAACTGTGGTGTGTAGAAATATGGGGTTTTTCACATTGTCAAGTGGGAAAAGAAGACTGTAAGATTTAATAAACATAACCTAAGTACACTTAAGTACCCACAGAAAAAGGACTTGAAAGGAATATACGAAAGCTTTCCCTATTGTTCAAATGAAGAGAACAATAAAATATTCTGGGGCAGTTGTAGGAGGTACAGGTTAGCTCTATGGAGTATCAGCACGGTGCTCCCTAACTTACCTATATTATTAAATATAATCAGTGATAATTACATTAACCACCATAATTAACTTTTGCCAATGGATGGTGGGATTATGGGGTTTTTTTCTCCTGTTTTTCCTGTTTTTTCCTTGAGTGTAACATAATAAACAAATATTGTTTTTAGAAACAGAAATGTAATTAATTTCACATGTAAAAACCATTCTGTATGGAACCTGTCTGTTCTCCCTTCTTTAGCTGATTCTAAGGATATTGACAAGGATACATTTCTCTGGCTTGATCCCTCAGTCCTCTGGCATTTGTGGGGTTAACAGCCAGCTCCTCAGCTTGCCTACCCAGACAAGCTGTGATTATCTCACTGGCAAGTCCATCCCCAACCAATCCCTAGACACAAAGGCCAGAATTAAAGAAATGGGGGTGGGGCAGGTGCCATGCGGCGGCTTTTCCCTGCTTTTCAATATAAAAATGAGAGGAGAAAGCAAAATCTCCTTCTGAAATAATACATGCTAAATGCCGGGCTTTCCCCCCCCACCCCGAAGTATCTGGCCCTATAAAGTAGGATTCATCAGTGTTTTCTGTTTCCTCAAGTAGGATGCTCTTTATTGTGTGCTCAAAAGCAGATAAAGCCACAGATGAGTTTCCTGGTCACTCCTGCTGACAGAAAGGTTTCGGATAACATGCAAGAGAGACCCTTCTTTCCTGCTCACTGGACCCGGTTTAAATGGTCTTCAATCCCTATGTCACAGTTACTGGTTTATAGTTAAGCTGGGTGTAGTGGGCAAAGTTGTTGGTAGAGGATTGGGGAACAGATGGTGGGCTGGTCTCTGACTCTCCCCCTCCTCCTCCCCTCCCCCCCCTTCTCTCTCCCTCTCAAGTCTCGACCTTCTGACCTGGTTAGAGACTCACAGACCCCTGACCCCCCATGTTGCAGTCTGTGCATATGAATCTCATTGGATTTGTTTATATTTTCAGCCTTGTGAAAGAAGTCTAGGATCTAGGAAAGCAACCTCACCTTCAAGTTTCTACAGAAAAAAAAGGATATAATTCCTATTTAAAACAGAGCTTGTCATAATTGGGAAAAGATTTTCCTCCCTGAAGCACTTTGAGTCAATTAATTGGGTTTTTTGAAGTGTTAATAGGGAAAAAAATTTTTGACCTTTATGGGACTTTTTTATGAAGCTATTCAAGAAAATTGCTGGGCTATTATCCAAACCAATTCTGGGACCACAGAGCCCCCCAGAGCTGAGTGAGTCTGGGAATGGCTGAAATACAAAACATATATAATTCATTACTCATATCAGGAAAAAGTACCCATTTGATTGAGAGACTACTTTTGCACTGGCCCACAAGCCTGTACGTGAGTGAGTGAGTATGTATGAGAGTGAGGGGGAGGGAAGAGAAAGGGGGGAGGGGATGACAATGGTGCTGTGATATTGCAATTTGGAAATGAAAGGCATATTGACAACGATGTTATAAATCTAGACAACACCAAAGTGACCCCCTTGAAAACACCCAAGTATGAAAAATGGAAACAAAGCATAGCAAGAACATATTCAAAGAAACTGACTCTCTCCACTTAATTTTTTTTTTTTAAGTAAAAAAGAAAACTATTAAGAAACCAAAGTCAAGAGAAGAGAACTCAGGAACTGAGATCTGAGAGACATCACTCTGGTTCAGGCTTTTCCAGACCCCCAGATTACCCACAACATGTTAAAGATAAAATGGGTGCAATTGGTGAATTACTATCTGTAGACACATGCTGCTTCATTTTAGCCTCAACTAGGACAGAGCTGAAAAAGTATTTTCAAATTCTCTCTGTGTGCTAATTCCTTAGGTACCCATGAATACTTAAATACCATTTTCCCTTCTGTGATAAACACACACACACACACACACACACACACACACACACACACACACATGAGCAAACAATTACAGAGGAAGACAACCACACTTTCACCATTGTTTTTTAGGTTTGTTTTGTTTTTTTTCTCCTATAGCTCAGGCCTCTGCTCTTGGTACTTTGAAGGCAAATAACCAGAGCTGAATAAAACTAGCAGCAGTGCCAAAGTTGTGTGGGCTTCATGGGACACTCTCTTACTGGAACAGATGGCTGTATAAATAAAGCACTTCATTCAAATACAAGGAAACTTCCATTCATCTCCCATAGATTGGAAATGGGTGACTGGATTAATTAAATATTCTGGTAAGCAGAGAGGCTCCAATTATCCATGACGGATTTCCATTTGTAAAAATGTACATCATGGATAAGTACACTGTGAGTGGGCTCAAAGGAACACAACCTCATTCTTCACAATGTGGCTCAGAACGGACCCCAGGCTCATCAGTCCAGGGACAGCTGGGCCAACCAGACCTAACTGATGCACAATTCCATTTGGTGAAGGCTGGACTTTCATTGTACTGATGTAGGGAAAGCTTCAGAGAGAGTCCAAGCTGATTGTACTCTAAAGAAAGGTCTGGGAAGGAAGAAGCACTTAGATGCATTTCTGGGAAAGGAGAAGATTGATAAAAGGGAAGGGAAAAAAACAGAAGAGGTAAAAGCTGAATTCTAACAGCTATAAAAAACTGACAGCTAACATCATACATAATGGTGAGAAACTAGAAGTTTCTCACCAAGATCAGGAAAAGATGTCTCTCTCACAATTCTTTTCCAACTGTGTACTGAAGTCCTACCTAATGCAATAAGAGAAGAAAAGACAACAAATGGTATACAGATCAAGAAGGAAGAAATTAATCTGCCTTTGTTCACATATGACATGATTATCTAAAATCTGAAAGAACAGACAAAAAACTCCTGAAACTAATATGCAATAATAGTAAGCTGGTAGGATACAAGATTAATATACAAAAGTCAATCATTAAAATACCAGCAGTGGACAAGTGGAATTTGAAATTAAAAATGCAGTATCACTTATATTAACAACTAAAAATTAAATATTTAGATATACATCTAATTAAATACATACAAAATCTAGATGAGGAAAACTACAAGAGCAATGAAATAAATCAGAGAACCAAATAAGTGGAGAGATATTCCATGTTCATGGATAAGAAGACTAAATATTCTCAAGATGTCAGCTCTTCTCAAATTTATCTATAGATTTAATTCAATCCCATTAAAAAATATCAGCTAGTTATTTTATGTCTCTCAACAAATTGATTCTGAAGTTTATATGGAGATGCAAAAGACACAGAATAGCCAATACAATATTGAAGGAGAAGAGTAAGGTCAGAAAACTGATACTTCCCAACTTCAAGACTGACTATAAAGTTTCAGTAGTTATAATGGTGTGGTCAGGTGAAAGAGTTATAGGTCAGCAGAATGAATAGAGAGCCCAGAAGTAGACTCTTATAAATACAGTCAACTGATCTTTAACAAAGGAGCAAAGGTGATTCAGTGGAACAAAAGTTAGTCTTTAGAACAAATGATGTTGGAACAACTGGACATCACATGTAAAAAAATGAATCTAGACACAGACCTTACACTCTCCACAAAAATTAAAATGGACCTAAATGTAAAACACAAAACTAAAATTCCTAGAGGATAACATAGGAGAAAACATAGATGGTCTTGAGTATAGTGATGCCTTCTTAGCTGCAACACCAAAGTCACAATCCATGAAAGAAAATAATTGATAAGCTGGACTTGCTTAAAATTAAAAACTTCTGCTCTGATAAAGACAATATCAAGAGAATAAAACAAGCCACAGACTGAGATACAAAATTTGAAGAAAGACAAAAAAAATTCTTATACAAAATATACAAAGATTTCTTTAAATAATAAGAAAATGAACAACCCAGTTAGAAAATGGGCAAAAGACCTGAACAGGCACCTCACCAAAGAAGATACACAGATAGCAAATAAGCATATGAGAAGATGCTCCACATCATATGTCATCAGGGAAATGCAAATTAAGACAGTGATAAGATACCACTGCATCCCTATATGAATGGCCAAAATCTGAATCACTGACATCAAATCCGGTGAGAATGTGGAACAACAGGAACTCTCATTTCTTATGGGAATACAAAATGGTACAGCCACTTCTGAAGACAGCTGACATACTCTTACCATATAACTCACCAATCATACTCCTTGGTATTTACTCAAATGAGTTGAAAATGTATGTCCACATAAAAACCTGCACATTAATTTTTATAGCAACTTTATTCCTAATTCCTAAAACTTGAAAGCAGCCAAGATGTCCTTCAGTTGGTGAATGGATAAATAAACAGTTACATCCAGACAACGGAATATTTTTCAAAACTATCAAGCCATAAAGAGACATGGGGGAAGCTTAAGTGTATATTACTAAGTAAAAGAAGCCAACCTGAAATGGCTACATACTGTATGATTCCAACTAGATGACATCCTAGAAAAGTCAGAAACATGGAGACAGTAAAAAGATCAGCAGTCGCTAGGGTTTAAGGGGGGCAGAGGAATGAGTAAGTGGACCACAGAGGACTTTTAGGGCAGTGAAACTATTCTGTATGATACTATAATGGAGGGCACATACCATTATACATTTATCCAAACCCATAGAATGCATAACACCAAGAATGAACCATAATGAAAACTGTGGTCTTTGGGTGATTATTATGTGTCAATGTAGCCTAATCAATTGTAACAAATGTTCCACTCTGGTCTGGGATATTGAAAGTGTAGGGGCAAGGGATCTATGGGAAATTCCTGTACTTTCCGCTGATTTTTTTTGTGAAGCTAAACTTTTTCTAATATATAAAGTATACAAAAAAAAAAAAAACACCCTGAATTCTCCCCTGGTCCAGTAGGATACTGGGAAGAGAGAGAAGAACTGTCAAGATTATAGGAGGTGTAAATGGATGTGTCTGACCAGCTTCTACATTTCATATCCTTGGAGGGTATCCACTGCAGAGTGAGGGACAGGAATATAGGTTCCACGTTCCAAGGAAGGGCATGGCCCTCCCAGCACATTTCCTCGAGAACCCAGCATGTGTGTGATTCCAAAGCCAACTGTGGGGATCCTAGTGGGGATCAGCGCCAAGGAATGGCTACAGGCATGATGTGAGGGTCTGACCACCTGGGTCTGAATCCCTGATGGACCTGAGTCAGTCAGGTTGCCTCTCCAAACTTTAGCTATCTTATATATAAAATGAGGCAACAGTACAGACTTTCTCTGAATTGTTGAGTCGGGAAAACAGAATGAATGACACAGGCAGAGTGCTGAGCACAGTGTCAGTGGACCTTTGCTCAAAGCTGGCGGCCTCGTTCTTCTCCATGTGCAAGGACGGCAGAAGGAGTAGCCCCGGCAGCAGGAGGTAAGGTACACTCCCCAGGTGCCAGGTGTGCCATTTGCATGGGTATCGAGAGATCTTGGCAGGCAGATGTTTTTGGGCATGGCCTGCATGCTGCCGTGACTAAGCCCCATGTTCCATCAGGGCTGAGGCCTGGCCTGCTCCTGTCAGGGTGGGTCCCAATGTTTTCCTTTCCTCCCAGCCTGCCCTCCTCTCCCTGGATGCCATCTCCTATTGTTGGGCTTCTGGAATGCAACTGCTGAGTTCCCATTCCCCTTTCCCTGCCACTCAGCGGCAGTCTGCTAGCAGAGCTGGGCTGGATGGGGACAGTGATGAGGTACTTCCCCGCACCCTGTGTTAATGCAGATGATTCTCACCCCCAGCACTGCATTTTGACCAACACACAGTAGTTTTCCTTTCTTTGGCCTTTGTCTCTTGCTGGGTACCACACACTTTAACACATTCCAGCTGGTGTGATCTTTTCAACCACTTTGGAGATTGGTAGTGTTGTTTCCAATGTAGAGGTGTGAACATCAAAAATTTGGAAAAGTGAGAAACTTGACCAACGTCACAGATCCTAAGGGGCAGGGGCAGAATTTAACCAAATGTATCAATATCTGCCCCTAAGCCCACGTTCTGCCTTCGGTGGAGAGCTCTCTTCTGGTGTCTGGCTGCCCCCAGTGGCCCACTACTGGCTCCTGGGCCCTGGCGGGCAGCTCCAGAGAAATCACTCTATGATGCTTTAGTGGAAAAAGCACAAAGCAGGCCCCCCTCAGTACGCTGGTCTCAGCCGGTTCTCAGGTAGCCTGTGTCAAGTTCAGATAAAGGAAAAAGACAAAGATGAGAAACAGTCACCATGAAATACCTCCTTTTGGTTTCTAATGACGTGTCTATTTGCAATTCATCCTGCTAGTAACTGGATCATAAAACCCAATCGTCGGCTGGCCCCATGTCCCTCACGATGAAAACACCGGGAAAGTAACCAATGGTGTACCGCTGCCCGCCCCAGAAACCCGCTCTGTATCGCCAGAGTAAGAACTTCCCATAAGAGGTGGGAGCTATAAAAACTCATGAGAAAGAGATAAACTTAGGCCACTCTGACACAGACGGGCACTTGTGCTGGGAAGAATCAGCTGGGGAGGGAAGAGAACCGGGCTCTTGGGTTGTTTACGGAACAGCTACTTACACAGCACCTTGAACTTCTGTACCTTTGCTCAATCCAAGCCTGGAAGAGCATCTCTCACTTTTCTGGAGGATTTGAAATGCAGTGGGAAAGGCACAGTAGGATGTGGCAGAAACTCTGTGGGCTCTGGAGTCAGTCAAGCTGGGAGTCACGAGGTAGGCCTGCACTTACCCCCGGTCAAGTCACGGAAACTTCCTGGGTCTCTGTTTCCTGATCTGTAAACTGGTCATGATGTATATTTAAGGTGATGCCTCAAACTGTACGCTCTCCATGCTGCCCACCGTCACACACGTTCTGTCGTCACCATTTCACGGATGTTGGATAACCACCGAGAGGAGGAGAGGAAGGCATTGGGTGGTCGAGAAGGAGGACTCGCACGGACAGGGCTGCTCAGGGGAGTTGAGGACCAGTGGGACGTGTGGCCCCGGGCCCCTCTCCTTTCATTCAGTCTCAGGGAAGTGTGTGTGTGTGTGCGAGCACAGGCTTGGAGGAAAGGAACAAAAGGGCATGCAGTCCATCATACACAGTGAAAGCACAAACCAAAGCAACATGTGAGCATGGGGACCCCAAAAGGAGAGGCCCATGTGCAGACGACACTGACTAATCATCCTTTTCCAAGGACCACCCCTAAGAGGGCAGAATCATGCAGCCCTTAAAGATCATTGTGTCTACCTTGTTGATTTTAATGAGAGAAAAAAGTCAAGTCCCAAAGAGGGAAAGTGATTTGTGCAGAGAACTTGAGCTGCCAGTGAGGATAGAGTCCTCTTCCCTCATCCTTTCCCTCCCTCAGTCATCATCCTTCCCAACACATAGTTACCGAGTACCCCAGTTTGCAGCAGACTAAAGAGGACACAGGAGCAATGAGGCTGGCGGACACCATCTGAACACTACGCTCTACTCTGTACTGCAAAGCTGCTGCCTGACCACCGACTCCCAGCTCTGCCCAGAGGGGAGAAGCCGGGCTTGATAAGCGAAAATGCTTACGACATAGAATAGGTTTTAGAAGGGGGTGAGAGCAGCAGAGTTGGGTTGAGGTGCTCACGGAAAGCTTTTCGTGAGAGGAAGGGCTTGAGCTTGTGCTGAGCACCCATTGTCCAGGCCCAGACTGACAGGTTAGGGATGGGAGCTCACCAAGGGCAAACTGCCTGCCCCTGGGGCATTCCTGCACCCACCCAGCCCCCCCCCCCCCACCAACAGTCCATCACTTGAGCAGAAACGCAGTACATTTCCAGAAAGTCACCAGCAACAGAAGTTGGATAAGAACTGGGGACGGGGAGTCCTTGTTCATTAAGGAAGGTACTAGATAAGTGTGATGCCTTGACACCAGGACTGGGTACAATCAGCCCAACTTCAGGAAACAAGGAAGTCTTTATACAGTGCCTCCTTGAGGTATGAAAAGCCCACTTAGAACAGAAATGATGATCTGCTTGGGGAGACATGATAAGGCCTCTCCAGGGGGGTGCCAGGAAGTCAACCTGCCTCAGTCACATTTGCATCCCTGGGAGACCCTTAGGAGAAATTCAGTTAAAACCCATGACTTTTATCAAATCTCTATGGCCCATTTGAAAAGACTAATTCTTAGGAAGAGCTGACTCCAGCATTATATGGTTTTAGCTGAGCTGTAATGAAAAGAATAAAACAATAGAGAAAAAAATTGCCATGTGCTTTTATTAAAACAAAAATATAACAACAACTTAAAGCTGCTTTTGGAGATGCTGCAGGTAAAGCCTTCTTTCCTCTTTGGTCTCACGTCTCCCTCTCCTGCTCTGCCTCCTTATTTTTCTCTCTTCTTCATCCTGAGCCAAGAAGTTCACAAGATTCCAGCTTTCTGTAGGGGACACCAACTGGGCTTTAGTGCCCTTCCAGGGTAGGATGGTAGCAAAGACACTGAGTGTTGTTTTTCATTGATCCTGGAATTTCCACAGGACAAGAAAATAAAACATGGTGCTGCAGTAAAAAAGGCAGATCAGGAGTCAAGGATGGGTGTAACTAATGATGAAGGAGTTAGAGCTACAGGCATAATTTGTTTCTTCTGCACCTATACAATCCAAAAAGATATTGCAGAACAGGAAGTGCTAGAATTGGAAAGAATTTGAGAAATTATCTAGTCAAGGGATGACAAGATTCCATGTGAAATACCAGCTCTAAGCTATTGACTTTGATAAACCCTTCTTTCTGGAACTTTGCACTGAGTAGTATTCTGAGTCCCAAGCTGAACTCATCAGGACAGTCTGTTCTGATCTGAGGGCAATGCCTGGCATGGGAGAAGGAGGAAGAAGGGTCAGTGGTGATGTCTGGCATTAACATTCTGCATCTAGTCCAACACTCATTATACGAAAGAGAAACCCAAGACCCACAGAGACTGGACAGTCTGTCCACAGTCACATGGAGACAGTGTTTTACATCGCAATTCAAATATCGGTCCAGAGAAGAGAAGATGCATATGTCCCTGTTTCAGTGATTTCTTATCACCCAGCAAGCTACTCCCAAATTTAGTGGCTGAAATACCAATGATCTATTATTTTCCTTTTCTGTTGAATGGGAGCTGGGGATGGGGGAGTTGAGTGTTTTCAAGAAAACCCAGGCAGGGCTTCCAAGAGAGCAAACGTGGAAGCTTCCAGGTCTCGTCAGGCCTTGGCTGGGATTGGCACCACCTCCATCACATCCCATTGGTCAGAACTGTCCTTACCTTTGAATGTACATGTAGGGATCAGGGCAATTGGACCATCTGTGCTGATAATCTGCCACAGTCCCTCCTCCATGCTGTCAGCATCCAGCAAGTGAGGATGCCACAGACTGGGTCACCTAGGCAGGTGAGTAAAACCTCCGCAGCCTCAGCAGCCCAATCTGTGAGGAATAATCCTGATCTCACAGCATCACAGTGAACATCAGCGCATCAGTGAACATGCTGAAATCTTTTAAAAGCGAAGGACAACGACCAAAACAGTGCTGATTGAAATGAGCTGAGAACATGCACATTTTTCAACTCAGAAAAGCAATTCCACTGTAAATACTTCATGTCAGTGAAGCCCTGCCTTTGATCTGGTAAAGTAACACTCCCGATGGCCCGGGACTCCGGTGACTAGGTTTCGCATTCCCCGCACAGACAGATTTTCATACTGACTAGACAGGGATTACGAGCTGTGTGTCAACTCCTTACCTTTGGATCTGTTTCTGCATTTCCGGAGAGCACACTCTAAAATTCATGAGATCGGAGGCGCTCTCTGCACGGTCTCATGCAGGCAGCGACAGACGCCTTTAATTTGTAAGCATTAGCAGAATGAAATGCAGTTGCCGAAAGCGTAATTGGATCGGCTTTGTATTTTATGTCAGCGTTTCCAAGTACTGTGAAGATGCTCAGCACCTCCTGAGAGCAATGCAGGAGTTGTGGAAGGCATGACAAACAAGAGCAGAGTCAACTCTTTACTGTTGCATTCGGGCTGTGCTGTGTGCACACGCGTGTGTGTGTGTGTGAGAGAGACAGAGACAGAGACCATGCACATTCACCTTACCAAGGCAGTAGTCATCAAGCAGGAGAGCTTAAGATCTGCTGAGAAGCATAATAGCTTTCAAACCTTTCTAGTATTAAAATGTTCTATAATCACCTTCCATTAGTAAAACCAGAAAAAGCCTGGCTTTAGTGCAAAGCACAAAATTCATTTCCTTTCCTCTCCCCGCCCCCGGTCCCACTCCCACAAAATGTCTTTGTGCCAAAAATATTTCAGATCATTTAGCTCTCAAGAAAAAAAGTCAGTATTTCTGTGTGTGCGTGTGTGTGTGTGTGCGTGTGTGTGTGTCAAAAAAAAAAAAAAAAAGGTCCAGATTTCATGGCTGACAACAACTGGCAAACAGCAAAGTTTGCCATAACTACGTAATATAATTAAGACTGAAAAAAAGAGAAACCAGTCTTGTGCATGCACCTCACTTCATATGTAAGGAAATGCGGTCCCTGTTGCCAAAATGCACCTAGAATTCTAGTTCACTTCTGACCCCCAGATGGTAAGAGGCATGCAAACAGGCCAACACATGAAAGGCAGCTTATAGATCTGGAGACATTTAGCATGGATGAAAAAAGGCTGAAGCAGGAAACAAGAGCTGTCTTTATGGATCTAAAGGATTGCCCCAGAGAGCAGAGAGCAAACTAGTTCTCTGAGCTGAAAGAACAGGGAGACAGCCAATAGGCAAGGTTTCCAGAAGGCGTATCATGCTCTAGCTGAGAGTTTCTCAAAGACTTTCCATTAAACAATGTTGGTTCTATGTTGCTAGTTTTAGAATATGCCATCTGAAAAAGAAAGTCAGTGAACAAATATTTTGGGGAAGGTTGCAAAACATATCTCCATGTTTTAGTTATCACAACGTGTATTAAAAACTTCAGGAAGATGTTAAAAAATGCATACAGGAAAGCAAACATAACCCCCTGTTTTCCCACTGACTCTGTGATCTTGCTTACACTATTGTATCAATATTTCTTTGAGATAGTGTTGTAATAAACACACTTTTGGAAATTTTGAACTTCAGGAGAAGTTCAAATGCTTTATCCTCATATTTAAAATTCAGAAAGATCTGCTCCCGACTTTCTAAACTTTATTTCCTACAGTGTTCTATTACTCCCAACTTCAACATCTTTGCTGTCAACGTATCTTCTACCTGGAATCTTAGGTCATCCTAATATCCTAATAGATAGCCTGATAGATATCCTAATTAGATATTAGGAGATATATCTTAATATCTCTATGTGCGTAAATCGTATTCTGTTCTTATTCAACCAACAATCATTGCCTATTTATTTCTTAGGCTCAGAGAAGTTAGGTGATTTCCCCAAGTTCACACAAATAGTAAGATATAAAGCCAAGTTTCAAAGCAAGTTTGTCTAAGCACAACATCCAAGCATTTTTGAGATGTCCCTCCCCACCTCAGGAGAGGGCTCCAAAAGTCCAAAATCACTATCAATTGCTTCCACAGTAGGGCCACACCAAGGGTACTCAGTGTGGGCTTTGGTAAAATTCACAGCAACTGAAAATTTCCAGAGTGCAGTGCAGAGTGGAGTGCAGGCCTGGAAGCATGCAGTGGAAGCTGAGCATGTCCATTTACCCCACTGCAGAGATCCTAAAAGCAGTGTGATTTTCAAGGACCAAAGTCAGTCCTGTTGACCTTGAAGAAGACAGCCACCATGTTGCCAATGGCCTATGAAGTGGGATACATGGCAGGAAGCTGGGAGCAGCCCCGAGAACCTCAGCGCCTCACCCTAGAAGTGCAGACTAGGAAGTAGAGAACCCAGGTAGCCATGCCTGGGCTCCTGACCAACAGAACCCATGAGATGATGTGCCTCGTTTTAATAGCTCTTTTCTGTAATTCATTATGCAGCAATGGAAAATAAATACATTTGGCCTGGAGACCATGAAAAAAATTTAAGGGAAGACTTTGTGGAGATTGTGTCTTAACGGAAATATATTCCTTGCATCTTCTTTCACCAGTGTCCTACCTGCCTCTTAAATGAATGACTCTTGAGGTTTAATTCCATAAATATTTATTGAGCACACATTATGGTTCAGATTCTGTCTTAGGTACTTGGGTTTTAATGAACAAAAGACACCATGATTTGTGTCCTTGTGGAGCTCACATTCAGTAGGACATGCAAGGACCTTGGGGTCACCCTGGAGTTCTGTCTTCCACCCCAACTTGGGTTCATTCAGCTCGAAAACTCACTGGAACCAAGATTCTTCCAAGATGTGTGACTCAGGATTAAGAGATTTAGCTTCTCTGAGTTTTCTCATGTCCAAAGTGATGATCATTCTCTCTATCTTTCAGGATCTTTGAGAACAGTAAACAAGAAACAAAAACCAGGTGTCTGTAACAATGTTGCCCCTCAATGGAGTTTCTGTTCCTCTGACCTGGAGAATTTGTGACCACCCACATGTATGTTAACAGCAGCTATAGCCATTCCTTTCACTGTAGTTAAAAGATTCATAGTTGTCTCAGGAGGGTTTCCCTAGATGCAGATCCTGAGTGCAGGATTGGTGTGGAAGTGATATACTGGGATATATTGTTTGGAAAGACCATAAGTGTGGTGGAGGAGGGCAAAAAAAGGGAAGGAAACCAAACCATCAGAAACTATCAAGAAAAACTACTGTGGAAGGGGAACCATAGTTCAATTCCACAAGGAAATACTGGAAACAGTGCAGGTTATAAGTCAAAATTGTCCTGGCTGGAGAAGAACAGTCTCGGGAATTTGTCTGCTCTGCCTGTGCTGGTCTTGGGCTACATATAGGCTGACCCCCAAGGGAGGTAAGTTTTCAGACACTCCATGGTGGGAGGTGGGTTCCAAATGTATGGACAAGACACATGGCTCTCAGCAGCCAAAAGACAGATGTAACTAAGACAAGGAGGTGCTGGCTGTTGGGAGTGAAGCACAGAGGGAGCCAGTGGACATGAAACCAGAAAGGGGCTGAAGGAAGCAGAGCCTGGTGTGTCCACTGCAGTGGCCAAGGGAGTCCTGGCCCTAAGCCTGGGAACTGAAAAAGCTTCTCCATAGGGAAGGACAGGATTTCCTTCTAAGTAAGTCTACAGATGCTCACAGAACAAGTAGTATAGTGCAGATGAGGCCTGAAGAAGACCCCACCTTTGGATACACTCTGATGTGATCAGAGCTCTTTCTTCAATATAATCTGAGTCTTCACAATGGTCTTTGTGGTAGGTGTTACCTACACCTCTATTTTATAGGATGGCAAACTGAAGTTCAGCTCAGGTATGAAGCTCACCTGAGATCACAATGCATTCTAGAAGCCAAACCAGGACTCAAGACCTTGTCTTCTAAGTCCATTGATTTTTCTACTAAATAGTCTACTAAATATTAAGCAGAGCCAGAAAACATTTGATCATTAGGAACCATTGTAAGCATGGGGAGAATCCTTGTTACAAAATATATAGGGGAACGATAAAAACACCAGGAGATTCACTACGGGTTCTGCCAGCAAAGTGGTCTCTCTCGCTACTCCTCTATCCTAACCATGTAATGGTTCAGGAACTCATCGGAATGCAACTCACCAAGACTTGGTCACAGGTTGGAGGAAGGATGTAATCCTGCCACACTTCTTAGGAGTCATAAGCCATAATATGTTGTAAATCACCACTCAGGATATGAAGAAACACCTATTGTGTAAAACTAAAGTGCTGAGAATGGATGGGAAGGTGCAGTGTTTCATTGGTAGTAAATATAGCATCTCAACAAGCTATTTTGATGATATTTTAATCAAACTCCAGTATTTTCACTAAATGAATACTGTGAGATATGGGCTAGACCAACACATTGTAAGTCACTTATAAATCCTTTAATTATAAGGCCATTATACTTTTACTAATAAGTCCATACAAGAGTCCTTAAGAATGACTGCAGTCATAAGAAGAACTACATAAACCCAGATGATCTACTAAGAACAACATAAACCATGTAGAAAACAATTCCTTATGTTGGTTTATTTCAAAAAAAAAGCAGAATATTCTATTAAATATTTTCATAAGGAGGCAAAGCTCTTGTGATTCTAAAAACCTTAACATTTACATTCCTTCAGCAAGTAGGTACTGAGTACCAATCATGGACCAGAAACTGGGCAAGAGGAAGAAGACACAGAAGGGAATGAGATGGTGCCTGTCTTCAGTGAGCCCACAATATAGTCCAGTTGGGAAGAGAGACAGTAGATTATTTTAAAGCTGATAGTTGCCTCTGATAGAGACCTGCATGAGGTATGGTGGGAGAACCAAGAGGGGTACCTGCCCTCGCCTGTAAATTTAGGAAAATCTCGGAATAAGAGAAACCTGAGCTAAGTATGAAAGGGAAAGGAGGAATTAACAAGTGAGAGAGAGAATTAACAAGTAACAAAGAACGCTGAGGTCAGTAAAATGGTTACTATGATTTTCCTCATTTTACAGACGAGGAAATGAGACTCAGGACACACCAGACAACTGAGCAATATTTCCAAGTGTTTAAAGAACTGAGCCAAAGGATCAGAGCTGGGCTCCTGTTACTTTAGCATCATGCAGAGATCAGACAGGACACTAGCCTCCACATGCAGGATAACGTAGAGAGGAAACAAACAGCCATCCTCCAGCAGGAGAGTCTAAAAACGTAGAGGCTCCAATAGGTGGTGCAGAAATTGTACAAAACAGTAAGAAGAGAACCTAAAGGGTCTTAGCTTTAGAAGATTTGAGAAAGACAGGAGCTCTTCTCAAATCATCGCTGGCACGTCTAAGAGAAGAGACTAGTTTTGTGTGCTCCTAAAGAGACACAACTATGGCGCTTTTTTTTTTTTAACATCTTTATTGGAGTATAATTGCTTTACAATGTTCTGTTAGTTTCTGCTGTGTAACAAAGTGAATCAGTTATATGTATACATACATCCCCATATCCCCTCCCTTTTGCATCTCCCTCCCACCCTCCTTATCCCACCCCTCTAGGTGGTCACAAAGCATGAGTTGATCTCCCTGTGCTAGGGAAGCCTCCCAGTGGGAGGCTGCTTCCCACTAGCTATCTATTTTACATTTGGTAGTGTATATATGTCAGTGCTACTCTCTCACTTCGTCCCAGCTTACCCTTCCCCCTCCCCACGTCCTCAGGTCCACTCTCCACGTCTGCGTCTTTATTCCTGTCCTGCCTCTAAGTTCATCAGAACCATTTTTTTTTAGATTCCATATATATGTGTTAGCATACGGTATTTGTTTTTCTGTTTCTGACTTACTTCACTCTGTATGACAGACTCTAGGTCCATCCACCTCACTGTAAATAACTCAATTTTGTTTCTTTTTATGGCTGAGTAATAGTCTATTGTACATATGTGCCACATCTTCTTTATCCATTCATCTGTCGATGGACACTTAGGTTGCGTCCATATCCTGGCTATTGTAAATAGAGCTGCAATGAACATTGTGGTACATGACTCTCTTTGAATTATGGTTTTCTCAGGGTATATGTCCAGTAGTGGGATTGATGGGCCATATGGTAGTTCTATTTTTAGTTTTTAAGGAACCTCCATACTGTTCTCCATAGTGGCAGTACCAATTGACATTCCCACCAACAGTGCAGAAGGTTTCCCTTTTCTCCACACCCTCTCCAGCATTTGTTGTTTGTAGATTTTCTGATGATGCCCATCCTGACAGGGGTGAGGATGGCCATCCTCACTGTGGTTTTGATTGGTATTTCTCTAATGATTAGTGATACAACTATGGCTTTTTGAGACACAGTTCATTCTCAGCAGAAGAAACACTTCTTCTGGGTCCCCAGCAGCAGACCCTGTATAGGTGTCTTCTTGAAGAAGTGCTCATGGGAGAACCTGGCAAGACAGAAGGGGAAGCAGGATGGGAAAGAGGAAGAAGCCACGTGAGTGTGCAACCTCAGGCGAAGTGGTCCCAAGGGGAGCATGGGGGTGTCTCACCTGGAGATGGGCTCGCAGGCTCCTGCACCTGCCAGCTTCTGGCTAAGGGCATCGGAGATGCTCTGAGCTCCCACGTTCTCCAGGCAGACAAAGCGGGTAGGAGCCTCAACGAGAGTGGCTGCTGAGAGTTAGAGCAAGTGCACAGTGTGCTGGGCAGGGGAGCGCAGAACTGTAAGAAAGAATGATCCCAGGGGATTTGGACTGAGAAACAGCAGCATGGCTACAAGAACAGTCCCCACATGTGAAGGGACCCTCATCACAGAATGGGACCCTCACAGGTAGAAGCTACTATCGGTGTCCCCATTTATACATGGAGAAGGTGAGAACAGAGAGCTTGAGTAACTCACTCAAGGACACACAGCTACTTATGTTAAAGCAGGCATTCAAGGAGACAGCATGACTCCAGAGCTTATACCCTTAAACACTGAGCCAACTAACTGCCTGGACAAATCATAAAGATTAAACAAAATAAGGAAAGTGAAGTGTCTAGCACAACACCTAGTACATTCATTTGCCTAAAAAAAAAAAAAAAGATAGCTGTTATTCGTTTTAAACAGGCAAGATTCTAGACATTTCAGAAAGAAACCTCCACATATCAAGAGTATTTAATTCATTCATTTATCCAGGTATTGGGCACAGTCATCATTCGAGGCCCTGCAGACGGTGGTGTGTAAAACCAACGTTATTACTGTCTTCATGAAGCATATATGATTTTTAAGATGTTCTCCCATCCAAATTCTGACATATCACGGAAGATGAAATACTGAAAAAGTTTTAAAAAGCTTAAGTTAATGAGCATTAGGGATTATGATTGATTTAAAAGGGTTGGATAAGTCTGGAAGCTCAATAATTAGATGAGGAAAGACCAGAAGACCCAGAGATGTTTAGTCAATTTAGGAATTCCTGTATCAAAGGTAAATATTAACTATGACAGTGATGATTTTAATCCAGTTTTCTTAACTACGTAATCCAAGCTCTTTCTATCATGGCAGGTTGACAGAGAGAAGATTAAGGCAAAATAAACATCAAAAGGGCTATCATGTCATGTGGAAGACTGGGTTTTTGTTTGATGTTGCATCAAGAGAGGTTAAAAAAGAAAAAAATAAATATTTTAAGCTAAAGATGTTAACAGCAGATTGGATTCAGGCAAATGCAAAAATGACCAATTGTTAATAAGGTGTTGGATGGGTTATTTGACCAGAAGACTCTCAGAGTAACTAAATCCTAAAATCATTTGTATATTCTAATAATCTTCAAGAGCAGTACGCCTTTCTTCACATCTTCCCTGGTACACACACTGCATATGGCATTTCCAGATTAACAAGGGAGGGCTTTTAGAGAGGACGGTGAGGACACCCAAAGAGCATTTTGACTGAAATCTCCATTTGTCTGGAAGCCACATTACTCAATACTCTGGCCTCAGGACATCCCCGAGAAGGGATGCAATTTTATTGCAGCTGGTAAGTAGTTAAGTAACAAGTGGCTGGGCTTGAAGACCTTTCATGTTATTTCTACTCTGTCGGGATGATTAAAGTTTGTAAACCTTATAGTTTGCCATCTTCTGGAGTTTACTCTATCCACTTTCCCTCCTCCAAAGCTTGTCAGGACCTATTCTCTTCTCTCTGCTTACGATGCTCTCTGGACATCCTTCTTTTGCTTAACTCTTACTCTTCTTCAAAACTCAACTCCGGGGTTACATCCCTAGTCCCCTGCCTTTCCCATCCCTACATCAGGTTTCAGACTCCAGATCTCTCCCAGAACCTGGACCGCTGCCATCAGAGCAGTGATCACACTGAATTACACTCATCTGTCTGTCTGTCTCCACCACCAGCCTGTGGAACATGCTCTGACCTCTGTGACTCCAGCCTCTAGCTCATAGTGATACCTACAGGGGCATGTCAACGGAGTAAGTGTTCACTACTTCCCTCCCCATCTAAACCTTGAGGTCAGCTCACAGTCCAGTAGCCCTCAGGGGTGTGGGTTCTGTGAGTGCCTCCCAGGAATTGTCTGCTGCAGCATCCAAGTGACTAGATCCCAAGGAAAGGGTATGCTTACATGGATGGCTCTGAGAACCCACAGAAAAAGCAGCTGTTTGAAGATGGGAACATGTTCTAAATGCTTCCATGTTAATTGAGAAGCTTTAACTCCAGCCCCGGAACTCCTGTGCATTGTAAGAAACCATTTCAGTGATTCTCTTTAAAATTCACTGAGCACCTGATACACCTCAAGCAGTGCACTGAAATCTGGTCCAGCAAATGTTTTCACCCTGGACCAGACAGCACTTCTGGTCTGGACCTCCTACACTGGACAGCACTGTCTCCCAGGGGCTGGCACGTGTCAGTGTTCACAGGCTTGATGCCTGTTTCTAGGAGACACCAGAGCACAGCAACATCCTATTGAATTGTTTAACTTGAACAATTTCAGAAAACAATCTTAATGGCACATGGAGGCCCTTTCATTGTCTTGGTTCACTAGTTATAAGTGGATTTCAATATGCATTTAATCAAAATACCCAGCTGCATTCATTTAAAAACGCAGCCCGCAAATAGCATCTAAGTGGGCCTTTTACCTCCCTGCTAAGAAAATGCAGGAGAGATTTCACTAGAATTTAATTTTACAGAAAACTAAAAGCCCCTGGCATCAGCTATTTGTGATGCAAATTTTAATTCTGTCTTTATTGTAACAAAGACAGTTAATAAACGAGTATATCCATGCAGAAGAGGGACAAGGCTGAAGGGAGAAGGGCAGGCAGCAGGTCATCAGGACTCAGCCTCCCCAAAGTCTAAATTCACCACAAACCCTGCAGGCTGACTCAGAAAATCAACAATGTGGAGTACAGTTGCTCTCTCTTCAGAAACAACAAGACGTATTAGACAGAGTTTAGGTTTTAGGGTCCTATTTGCAAGCTAGATGACCTTAGAAGATTATTAATCTTTTCAAGGTTTCATCATCTTCATCTTTAAAGTACATGTAGGAAAGTCTATGGCATAGGGTTTGTTAGGGGTGGAATTTTGTCCCCTAAGCATTCATATGTTAAAATACTATTCATACGTTGAAGTTTCCCAGTGCCTCAAAATGTGACGTTATTTGGAAATAGGCTCATTGAAGGTGTAACTGGATCAGATGAAGTCATAGTGGAGTAGAGTTGGCCCCTAACCCAGTGTGACTGGTGTCTTTATAAAGGTAGAAATTTGGACACACACACATCCAGCGAGAACATCATGTAAACATGAAGGCAGACATCTGGGTGAGTCTACAAACCATGGACCCAAGGAGCACCAGCTATTGCCAATAAACCACCAGAAGCCAGGAGAAGGGCCTGGAGGAGATTCTTCCTCACAGCCTCAGAAAGAGCAAACCCTCCTGACACCTTGACCTCCTACTCTGGTCCCAAGAACTGTGAGGAAATTCATTCATGTTGTCTAAGTTCTCAGTTTGTGAAATTGTGTTATAGCAGCCCTAGTGAACTAATACAACATTGCTCTAAAGACTGGAAAAAGAGCCCACTATGTTAATTAACAAGGTGAGGTGACGGGTGTGTGAATTATTTTGATCTTGGTAATCATTCTACAACATATATCAAATCATCATGCTGTATACTTTTTATACATGTAGTTATATTTGTTGATTATTCCTCAGTAAAGAAAAGTCAGTCCGTAAGGTGCGGGGTGGTGTCAGTAGAAGCATCAAGCACTGGGCTTGGCTCTTAGCAGGTGTTCACAGAAGTTGAGTCCTTTGTCTTTGTACTGGCCAGAGCATGGCTCAAGTGTGGGAGACAGAGAAGCTGAGGACAATGCAGTAAGTTGGGCGTCAAGGCATGCGCTGAATAAACAGCACACCATTCTGCAAACATGAAAACTTCTTACCGGTGTGGGTAGCTGGCTGACTGAAAAAATCCTTTTTGTTTTCTCCCATAAGAAACACTGCAGCATGTAATCTTCATCAGATCTTCTTAATTCCAGAAAGAATTGCTTGAAAGTTGCTTTTAGTTGGGCGAATGTGAGGTGTGCACATTGCCCATGCTAGGCTGTTAGGAGGTCGTGTGGCACTGGGACAGGCTTGCCCCTCTCACCACCTCATGTGTCTGCACAGCTGCTCTACTGACAAGCCGATGCAAATTCCATATGAATGAAAGTGCCTTCTGGAAGGTAAAGGATTGAGGCTCTGGCCCTTTCCATTCTGTGGTTCAATAGTATTAGAACCATTTTGAAGGACCAAGAGGGCTCTGACAAAGCTTTCTAGCAGGAAAGGACATCAGGGCCCCGGAGTGTACATCGGCAGAAGGGAAGGAGGTTTGGACAGTGAGCAGGGCTCATCACCACTTTCGAGAGGAGTTGTGCTCACACACACAGGTGGTGGAGGAGGCCAGACACCAGCTGGGCCTAACCTCCCCCTTCTGACAGGCCGGCCTTGAGAAGGACAGTCGGGGTAATTGTGGACCATTGAAGAAGTGGATGAGTTAGGACCCAGTCAATTACATGGACCCCATTTCAAATGTAGCCCCGTGGCGGCAGCAACAGGGGCCAGAGACCAAGATCTGGCAAAGGACTGATGCCCCTTCCAGAAATGTTGCTTTATTTGCCAAAGGAAAGGGATGACGACACAAAGCTTTGCCTTCGCCTCTTTGCTGGCAGCTTGCTTTTCTGCCCCTTCACCAGCTTTTCTGTGGCAACCACCAGGCACGTAGCAACTACCAGATCCTCTATTTTCCATTCCTTCCCTCTCCTGTGCATCTTCCTCTCATCCCCAGTGAGAACTAAGCTGGTAGCGAGTTGCCTGTTTGGCAAACTGGAAATACACAGCCAAATCATTGGCAATGGGAATACCCTTTAATCCAGCAATTTTACTGCAGAGATGTTCATTAATGTTACAACTGAAAAGAGTAGAAAATAAAACGGAGATAAGTTCCATGCCCAACTTTAAGAAGTTGCATAAATAAGTAATGTACAGTGCACTGCAAACTTACCCTGCTGCTCAAAGAGATGGGGTAGGGTAGGGTGGACAAAGAGCAGCCTAAGAGTCAAGTCTGACCCATGCCTGTGTGTGTGGCTCATAAGATTTGAAAGGTTTTTTTTACATTTTTTAAGTGGTTGAAAAAAATAAAAAGAAGAAGATTATTTGGTCTTACGTGACAGTGTTCATAAATGAAGTTTTTGGAAATACAGCCATGTCTGATCCTTACGTCTATTCTGAGGTTACTTTCATGCTACAACAACATTGTAAAGAGTTACAACAGAGCCTACAGCATTTACTGTTTGACCCGTTACAGACTTCTGTGGTAGAAGAATTATCACAGGGGAAGTTCATTTTCAATGGAAAGGTAGGTACCAAAGCACATAGGTAATACGAAGATCCATGTTTGGAAACATAGACCCTGCTGAGTTTGGGGAGGGGAATATTTGAAAAGAAACTACTGTTTAATCTCTAGATCATGATATTATATGTTATTTTACTCAATCATCATAATTGTTATAAGCATTACTATTTATTACTATTATTATGCTCACTTGCAGTTTCCAAAATTTTTGTATGTATATAATGTTTTTAATAAGATTAAAAGTTATTGTTAAAAAAGATAAGAAAGCTCTTTTCCTCACAAGAGGGTTAGAGAGTTCTGTCCTTCATATTTGTTTTGAGGCCCTTCTTAGACACCTGAGGAAGGTTTTGACATAAAAAAGAGACAGCTGCACATAACCATCTCTGTGTTTTCTTCAATTATCTGGTCACATGGTGCCATGCAGCCAAAGGACCAATTTTCTTGACAACATATGGAAGTTACCTAAACTTCCATAACATTTTAGGCAGAAAGACATATGAGTAGAGCCCGTTTTAAAATATTCAGTAATAATGTTTTATAAAAGTTTCAGACCAAAAATATGGGTCAGTCAACTGCCCAAGTGGTCACAGAATTCCATATAGGTGACACACGTCTCAGCGCCCTCGAGATGCAGCTGAGCAAGACCACGTAACAGAGAACATAGTGTCTCTCCAAACCCCTAGATTAATCTGAGCCCATGCTGTTCCACCAAATTAAAATATTAGAAATGAATTCCCCTGTTAATTTGGGAAAGTTTTTATTTTTTTTAATTGTAAGCATCATAACGAGAGACCCTTTTGACAATAGTACAAGCTGAAACCACTAGAGAGATCAAACCAGACTCTTCAAGTATGATTTCAAAAAGCCTATGAAAAAGGCATTTAACCTTATGTGTCAGGCTTCCCATCGCCAGAGGGAGTGGAAGGGCCCCGCAGAGCTGCAGCGGAGGCTTCAGAGGGAAGGAGAACCTAGTCCACTGTCATGGTCCTCACTGCTCTTCCCTGGGCTGCTGGAGAAGGTGAGCTCTGACCTCATGTCCCTTGTGGCAGGTAGCGGTGAATCCAGTGCAAAGGAAGCAGGGAAGCCCATGGAAGGCTAGATCTGATGTCTCCCTGAGACCTCTTATTCAGTTGTTTCAGTGAAGGGGTCTTTGTTGAAATTTCAAATGCATGAATATCATACGTATTTTTCCCTCTTTCCAGGTCAGTTAATTTTCTGCCTCTGAGATTCGGAATTCAATTAAACCAAAAGTGCAGGATCATTTTGAGAAGGTGGTCATCATGCTTCCTCACTCACACGCATCTCAAAAGGGGTTACGTGGACCAGATAGGGTGAGGCGGGGCACCGCTAAGGGGAAGGCTGCTTTCAGTGCTGTGTCTGAGAGTCACCTGCAAGTGGAAAAGGAGGGACCCTGGTCTTACCCAAAGGGGTCAGACCTCAGAGGAGCAAGGGAAGTTGTCCTCTAGCTGCCCTGGAGAGTAGAAAGTGAATTACATCGGGGGAAAACCATACCCTTGGAGACCTCTGTTAGGTGTTCAACTCACGTTTATCCCTGGCAGATGTATCGTTTCAGGGAAGCATGCTTTGCCTCATTAAAAAGGAGATTGTTTTATAGGTGTCGAGGTCATGACATTCCATACATTGTGTAACACCAGTTGAAGAAATAAAGAATGTGAAGTTATTTGAGTGCTGCCGGCAAGACATACAGGAATTAAAGAAATAAAGCAGTGAACACCCAGGTGGCTCTCCATTCTTGCTGGAATAATTCTGATAACCTCCACTGTCTGGAGAACCAAAGCTCTGAGAAGTAGATTTTACCAGCTACTGACTTTCCACCCTGAGCATGGTACTTCCCTCTCTTACACAGAGTTTCCTGATTTGCATCCTGAGATATACCTAACTCCTATTTCATAGTTTCCTTGTGAAAATGAAATGAGAAAGAATATATATATCAAATATTTCATACAGTACCAGGTACAGATCAATCAATGTAGTTACTTTTATTATCACCAATTCTTACAACAATATTGCAAGATATTATTAAGTTCATTTTATAATTAGAAAACAGTTTCGCAAGTCGGAGTCTTGGGATTCAGATCTCGTTCTTCCAGGTGCCCAAGCCCATGTTCCTTCTAGCCCAGAGCCTCTATGACTTTAGTGGTGAAGTAATTTCCTGTTGTCTTGTTAAGAGGTAGATTCTGACTCAGCAGGACTGGGGTGGTGAGGATGGAGGGAGCCTGAGTTTTCATATTGCTAATAAGCAACTAGAGGATGCCCATGTTGCTAGTCTGTGGAGTACACTTTGAGTAGTGATGTTCTGGAACTTTCTGCTATCGTATCAAGTATTCTGTCTTAAAGGGCAGATGGCCAGGGCAAAACTGAGAGAAGGGCGGATAAAACATTGACGTTGCTTTAAAAGAAGAAGAAAAAGAATAAGAAGGAGGGGAAAGAGAAGAAGAAACACAGTCATGTCTGAAAAGAAATCAGGCTCTGGAAAAGAAGAGGAGGCCCACATCTGTCACGCCTACATGTCCAGGACCACACATGTTCATCTAGCAGCTTTCATTGCATCTGGTATTTTACATGTATGCCAGAAAACTATACTGAAATAAAAAATTCTGCCTTAGTCTTGAGAAAAGAAATTTTCCTATGTTGAAGTATAGGGAAGTCATTCTGGCTTATACATGTTTTAACTTGAACTTTATGCTAATCAGAACAGCCTGTCTTATGGCTTGTCAAACACGCATTGTACATCTGCTTTAATCATTAAAGAAAATAATGCATTTAAAAATCAAAATGGAGTCACTGCATTTCAAGCATCCGTAATGGAGCCGGATGGCTATTGTGGATGTGGTTTTAGACACATTCCTGCATCCCTGAGAACCCCGAGAACTTTTCTGAACTGTGTCAGACTTAAGGACACCTCAAGCTGTTCTCAAAACAACATCGGCTAGCAGCTGCCAGCTGCAACCTCATAGTCTCAGGGTCTCCCCTTGTAACTGTGCAACCATTTCAGACCCCAATCCTTGCTTAACAAGCACGCTTACTTCTTGCCAACTCCAGTTATAACTATTGACAAATTACTTATATAATTTTGTGGGTTTTGCCTTGATAACCATCCCCCAGTTTTTAGTCTGGTGGAACACAATTCAAGTGCTTCTTGAATCTCTGTCTCCCGGGCTATAGTTCTCACTTTGGCTCAGATAAAACTCTTTTCTGTTCCCATTATAGATTGTATATTGATTATTTCTGTTGACAGTCTCTACGTTGTAAAAGACTGAAAAAAAACAGTTTTCTCCTTTGTCCCCGTGTCTCCAACACCCCGATTTCCAGAAAAACAGCCCCATTGATGGGTTATAAAGTCACTGGTCCAGAGCATGACGGCAAGCTAGCACTTTAAGAACTAAATTATTCTCCAAGCGCTGCTCTCAGGCACAGATTTTGCCATTGGACAAATGGGGGTTCACATCCAGGCTCTGCTAACACTCAGATTCCTCCATTTGGAAATAGAAATCATTTTCTTCATCAAATTTGCTGAAGATCACAATGAGTTACTATGTATAAAGCGTGTAGAGCAGATCCTGGCATGAAATAGGCTCTCAACACTTTGAGTCTCCTGTTAGCACTAACGTGAAGAGAGCAGTGGTCTTTGTACTGTCCTTGGTGATGAACACAATTCCTCACCTTTTATTAAGGGCTTACAATGTGCCAGGGTCTGGACCACGTGCTTCACGTGTATTCTCCCCTACTCCTGAGATGGGTTCTGTCATTCTTTTACCGATGCTGTTTTACAGATAAGGAAACTGAGGCACGGAGGGGTTCATTAACTTGCTCAAGTCACAGGGCTATCAGGCGGTGCAACTGATGTTTGAACAGGTGACCTGACTTCAGAGCCTGCCTCTTGTCTGCTGCGCTGGGCTATTGGCTGGCAGTGGTGGTTCCTGCTGCTGTTAGGAGTTAGAGGAAGCTCCCTTGGCTGGTAAAATTCTGGAAAAGCCAATTATTTTTAACCTGCTGGTAGAGGTGATCAGAGCAGTTCATAAAGAGGTGACGTTTATCAGTACAGTCACCCTGAGAACACGCAGAGGGACGGATCGGTGCCCTGGGACCAGCCCGTTAATGACTCTCCTTTGTGCAGTATGCTGATTTGCAACTCCGTCCCCACTGCTGTCAAAACTGATTAAGCCAAACACATGTTCAGTAATGCCTTTCAAAGACTCCTGTAATTGACTGTATGAGGAGAGTTATACATAAGCAACTGGATTAACAAATCTACCCACCCCTTTCAAACAAAGAGCCTTAGAAGAAAATGAGCTAATTCTGCATATGCTCTCCAGACAAGGAACAGTGTGTGAACCAAGATGTCTCTTCATCACAAGGAAAAGTGGCACTTCCCCTAGAGGTCACAGAACTGAGGAAGGGGAAGGGATCAGCGGGGTCCTGCAGCCAACTCCTTCTGTTCTCAGCTATCAGAATGAGGAGATGAACTGAAAATCAAATCACACTTCTGTCTCACTGTGGCCCCTGAACCAAGCACAGTCATAAACACATGCTATGTGATCACTAGGTGTTGAGATGAGCAGGTGAGAAGAGAAATGACAGCCGTCATTTAAGGAGCAGCAACCATGTGCTGGTCTTTGGTTGGGTTCTTTCCCATCATTTTTTTTATTTTTAAATCTCACAAATATCCTGCAAGATTATGGCTCAGTTTGTCAGAAGGCAACCAAGTTTCAGAGCATTGACTAAATGGACAAATAATACAAGCAAATGAAGGTCAACGTGTGCCTGGGACCAAGGGCACCATGTTCTTTCCACTCTGCTGCTTTCTCACTGGCCCTTAACTTCAGGATCCTGCCAGCAGCACTGGGTGGTGGGACTCCAAGATGAACCTCCAGCATCAGGGCAGGGGCTAGGCAGCTGGATATAGGACTGTAAGGAGGAGAGAAAATACAGGGCACAGAAGAATGCCATTCCTTCCAAAGATGTGTGTTTCAAATCTATTCAGGCCAAACAAGCCCGATCTTCATCCTCATGGATATGGCTTGTGAGCCATCAGAGACCCCAGAATATTGCACCCTGCCGGCTCCCCACAATGACATGTTCATATATTGTGTCTGCAAAGATTTGCTTGAAACACTTCCATCAGTGAGCTGGATTTTCTCTAGTTGTTGTCAGCAGCATTTCAAAGGTTTACCCGAGACAAAATGACTTTTACTTCACTTACATATTGCGGAAAGCTGTGATTCTCTACCTCCTAATTCCTTTACCAAGTCCCTAGAAACCAGCCTTTAAGCTACAGAATGAACCTTTCCATTTTTCTGTCTTACAGAGTGAGATCTGTCCTCAACATATCTTCAAAAGGTTAATCCCATGGCAATTGATATATTTCAGCTGGCCAATGATATATCATATCTTGGAAAGAGAACAGGACAATCGATGTACAATAGCTTTTGAGAATCTGGGTGTTGAAAGGATAATCAACTGGCCCAGCTATCACATAAAGCTGTTACGTAGAATTAAAACTGGATTGTAGAATTTTAGAGAGAAAAAGGCCCTTAGAAGTGATCTAGTCCAATCATCATATTTTTGCAGGCAAGGAAAAATTGAGACTTTATATCAGAGAGATCAGTCCATAAATCTCTGGTCTACCATATTCCTGTGTGACTTTGGACAAAACACTTACCCTACTTTTTATTTTTTATAAATATGGATAGGATAACACTTTTTTTTTTTTTTTTGGCTGCGTTGGGTCGTCGTTTTTGCACGCAGGCTTTCTCTAGTTGCGTCGAGCGGGGACTACTCTTCATTGTTGTGCATGGGCTCCTCATTACGGTGGCTTCTCTTGTTGCAGAGCACGGGCTCTAGGTGCATGGGCTTCAGTAGTTATGGCATGCAGGCTCAGTAGTTGTGGCTCGTGGGCGCTAGAGCACAGGCTCAGTAGTTGTGGCACACAGGCTTAGTTGTTCCGCAGTTCATGGGATCTTCCTGGACCAGGGCTCAAACCCGTGTCCCCTGCATTGACAGGCGGATTCTTAACCACTGGGCCACCAGGGAAGTCCCCTTATCCTATTTATACACCATTCTCCTCAACTGGCTGATGGAGGTAAATACCATCACCCCAGGGGATTCAGTGAGCACTACGGGTCCCATTTCTGATGTGCCTACATCTGCATACCCAGCACCCAGCTCAGCGCCTGATACACAGTAGCGGTTAATACACACATGTGGGTGCGTGATAAACGTGAGAGCCTGGCCAGCACGTAGCACGTGCTGGGTTGTAAATGATTCTTCTGAGGTTTCAGAAGAAGTCATTGACTTCAGATCAGAATCTGAAGCTGATTCCTGCTCCAGTGCTCTGTGCCTGTTGAGCTAAGAATGGAGGAAAAAGTGCTCAGGAACAGGCCACAGCTACACAGCTGGAGGAGATTAGGCTTTCCTTTGCCTGGGTAACCTTAAACTATGACTTTTTCTCTCATTTATTCTGAAATGAGAGAAATACTCAAGTCTGACCTTTCCCTGCCACAGCTCCACCCATCCTGGGGGAAGTCCTGCTGGCAGAGCTGACCCCTCTGGCTAATTCAGCCCAGGTGCTCAACCCCAGGGGTCAAGGTCTACCTGTTCAGAATCAAAGCCCAACTTGTAAGCAAGAATGAGCTCCTCAAAGGTAAATAAGGAGGGGGACACTTATTGAGAATTCTACGAGGACAAGTCTATACTTTTCCAGTCACGTTTCAATCTTCCGGTGACAAATAGCGCTGCACACGTCATGCTCATGCTCGGTACCTGCAGAGCTCTGGCGCTGGCTTGACTTTCAAGGCCCGGCATGCTCTGGGTCTCAGCGGCTGCACTAAACCATCTCCCATGTCCTACCACGCATGAGACATGCCCAGAGGCTCCCCATCTCAGGGCCTGCGATCTATCAGCCCTCAGATTCCCGTAGTGGCCCCTTCCTCTGTGCTCCCACAAGACTAGGTTTGCTCCTGGACCTCTCATTGATCTCCGTCTGTATTCAATTAGAATTCTCCCCATGTGCCTTGAGTCCCCCGACCCTTTCCCCAAATCACGGCCAACTGTAAGGTTTGTGGTCTGCACAGTGCCCTGATCAAGGGCAGAGGTTTATGCTGGATACATGCGTCTCTCCACCATCCCTCAGCATGTCTTTTTTTTTCTAAACTCACAAGCCCTAGTCCAGCCATAGAAAGATCTCTCTATGGACACCTTTCTTTAATTTTTTCCTTCACTCACCACTTTCCCTAATTAAATTGTCCTCAAGCAGAACCATAAAAACAAGATGGGAGTAGAGGTCCCTTCCCCTAACGCCACCACACACACAAACAAACACAAACACACACACAGACACATTAACCCTGGGTATGCTCTGAAATCTCAATCTTCCTAGCTAGCTGGTCTGAAGTTTGTGGGAAAACCACAAAATCCAGTAGTATACGGTTGAATCCAAACTTTGTCCCTCTGCATGGATTGGTAAAATAATAAATATATCATCAAAACAGAGATATTTTTGTGAATGAAAGGGGCACTATAATATTAATAGGATAATACGTATAAACTGTTGCCTTCCTAGAAAAGCAGAATGCAGTCACATGAACTAGTCTAGTATAGGGAATCTGAGGTAAATTTTCCAAGAATTTATAAGCAGAAATCGCTAAGAAAAATGGTGGGAAATGAGAGTGTAAGTGGACACACCAAACCCAAAGGCCCTGCTCCAGTGCAGGTGGGAGGTGTGGACTGCTCAGAACATCCTTAATTCCCATCTCATTAGAGCATCCCATGCTCACGTTTCAGGAACATGGTCTCCTGTTTGGCCAATGGCCTCCCCTTCAGGCTGACAACTGTGCCTTTTCACATCTGTCCCTGTTCTCTGAGTACTTCCTCACTTTCTGGAACAAAGCGTTTTGGAAAGATGGTAGGTACCTCATTTCTCTTGTTCTTACACACTGCTGAAGTGGAGTTGAATGCAGGCTAACTAGATTTTTTTAGAATTTATCCATGAGAAGGGATTTCAATCCTAGAAGCCCTGTGTGCCTAGGACCTTAGAGTTTGTCTGATCCAAACTTTCATTTGCAGGTGGGAACCTGGGGCTCAAAACCAGAAATCTTTCGTCCAAGCCCAGCAGTCCAAAAAGAACCCATTTTATAAAAACCCATCAGAATGGGCCAGAACAGTGCTTCAGAGAGACTCCAGTGTAAGTGAAAATAGTATTAAGTCCAAGCATGTTCTTCAGCGGAGTATGCAGCATTTGGTTCCTGTGTCTGACCACGATAGCCCAATAAACCATTTTTATTACAACATGCATAGCAGATTTGCCAGCCAACCCCACTTTTACAGATGGCCATTAATTCTTTCTCCTAACGTAATGCATTCCACTCACAAAAAAATCCTTACTCACCATAAATTGTGAGTGTAAAGAGACAGCATTGCAGTTAAAAGCTGAGAAATAAATGCCCCTCATTATTCCC